>NC_051055.1:11766603-12126603 GCF_904848185.1 Acanthopagrus latus
ATACTTCTTGGAAAAAAGTCTAGAGTTAAGGAAATGGGACCTATTCTCTGTGAAACAGACCATTGTTGAGTTTGGAAAGGGAAAATGAAAGGCAGTGCTTGAAACAAAAACATTCAATCAATTTGCTGCCATTTGCAACAATAAACTTGAGGATTGAGCCTTAAATAGTCTTTTGTCCTCTACGTTACAGGGGCTTCCCAATGATGACCTGTCCATTCAGAACGGCATCATTGTCACCAAAGCTGCCCGTTTTCCCCTTCTTGTTGACCCCCAGACGCAGGGAAAAATCTGGATCAAGAACAAAGAGGCCAGGAATGAGCTGCAGGTATGGGATTTTTTTAATATGTACCTTTGCTTTACAGTAGGGCTGGCCATTATATCAATATCGTGGCATGCTTTGATAGCTTCTTTTTTGTGAATATACATCATTTGGGTGTTGTTTTGAGTTGTTGAGTATTGCTTTCTTATTATCCATCTAAAAATGCAACTACAGTGTATTTGTATCTTTAATTTTTAAGTCTTTAAACTTCACTCTAGCTAACATACCCATTAAACACTGTAATAGTTTTCTCCTTCCTCATCGCCTGCAACACTTTTTAATGTGATTTTTAGCAGCTTCTGAAATCTTTTCATTGCTTGATCTAATGGTTCTAGATGCTCAGCTTCAGCTACTGTTTGCCCTCCAACCCTTTCATTGTCCAACATGCTTTTCCTTGCATGAGGAGGCTTGAATACATACTGCAGAATTCTGCAGATGTAATAAAACCAGCCAAGGTCACTGGCCCTATTAGGGGCAATCTCTGAGCCGAGTGAATGCATTCTGCAATCCTATTATGAGTCCTAAAGACACATTTCCCAATGCAGTGGGGTTTAGACTCTTTCCACAAGTGACCTCATCGAACCAACTGTTTGTTGTTTTTTTTCAGGTTTTTTAAAAATGGCTCATCTTAAAAAGGGATGTGTTATTACTTTAACAAGTCACATTTCTCAGACAGAGCCCAGTCTGTTTGGTTTGAGGAATGAGAGATAGGTCAAACTGGTGTCATCTTCATTTGCCAGAATCATATTCTTCTCACTGTCTTATAAAATCGATTATCATTCTGTTAGAAGCTAGGTGATTGCTGATGGCATATGTTAGTAAGGTTATAATAAAAATGACATTTCTCTGTGTCACAGAGAAGATTTAAAGTTGCCTCATTAAAACCAGATTCTTGGGAAAACACTTAAGAAATGTCTAGTGAGGAGGGAAATGGAGTGCTTCCAGCTGTCTAATGCATTACATGTTAATGTCATACCATTTTTGTATTAATCAAAGTCCCATATTCTGATCCTAGATCACCTCACTTAACCATAAGTACTTCAGGAACCACCTGGAAGACAGTTTGTCTCTTGGGCGCCCCCTTTTGATCGAGGATGTAGGGGAGGAATTGGACCCAGCACTCGACCACATCCTTGAAAAAAACTTCATCAAAACTGGCTCCACCTACAAGGTAACATGGCATAAATAACCATCCTGAGACCAAACATTACCGATTTTTTTTCCCCCTTGCTTAGAGGATTGTGAAATGGGCAGATTTAAGTGCTGGTGGGATGCATGATGGGACTTGGCTGGGTCCCACCTGCCATGGCAAATGTCACACCTGTACCGCTACAGGTGGGTTAGCACAGACAGGGGAAAACAAGTCCAGTCAGTGATGCAGCACAACATGGATAGTGCTGATTGGAGGTGGAGAAGGTCTTTGATTTCTTCAACTATGCCAGCTGGTACACCTGCCCCAAATCATGTTAATTGTCCTTGGACAAATTAAAGTGTGTTCAGCAAGGCATGGTCACTAACAGAGAGAATGTGTTATTGTGTGCAAAGTGTTTTGTAAGTTTCTGAGGGCCAGTGCACAATGGATTTCCCCTTTAATTTTACAATAGGTTGAGCATCACCAGCTCTTGTAAAAGATTGCAAATTCTGGCATCTTTTGAATCTGTGTCAACAAAAAAGCCCAACCTCAGTACTTTTTTAAAACCTACCAATACCCAAAACGCACAACTTAGACTCAGACCAGGTCTAGCTGCAGAAGTACATATTTTGACTGCTGCATATTACAAAATGTGTTTGTATGTGAGTGTTACCAAGACTTTAGATCTTTTCTTTAACACTGAAACTGCTGTTGATAGCATCAGTGGTATTAATCTGTGGAGAAGAACATTTGAATATCCAGCAAAACCAAATCAAGCCTTAAATATCCACATTAGGGAGGTCTTTTAATTTAAAAGTAATTTCTAATTAAATCTAATAGACAAACAAGATGATCCTGCGTTTGATATCTACCCGTGTGCAAACTGATTTCTACTATGGTGAATCTAATGAATGAGTTCATAATAAGTTTCTGCCATTCACCCATTAACAAAATTACAGTGTGCTTGTATAAAAGGTCTCACTGGATACAAGTCCAATATTGTGTAATCAGGGTATACTGTGCCTCCATCCAGCCAGATATTTTTTGCTTTGCTCTTTTCATTTGTGGCTCAGTGTTGAAAGATAGACCACTCTCTGGTTCAGCATCCTAATTTCCTGTAATGTGCTCTTCAAGTTAGAAATTTATAATTTAGAAAACTGCATAGCGTGGTTTGAATGTTTATTTTGTCTGCACTTCATTAGCAAAATGACAGCCCCAAATCAAGCCTAAGATGTGAACATTCTAAATTGGTCTCTGCCAATGAATTGGTTTGAACATTTGATACAGCATTTTTATTGCACAAATAAATGTCTTTCAGTTTTGTTGCTTGAAAAGATTTGAGCAACAATTTCCACGAATCACAATTGACAGGTCAGTCGAAATGCATATTGTGCAGATAACCATGAACGTCACTCACTGTTCTGTACATCAGAACAAGAATGAGTTCTCAGAACTTGTAATCGTGATGTTTTTCTCTCTCTCTCTCTCTTGCACACACACACGCACACACAAACATGTTCCCCCACAGAAAAATCACACAGAATGTTAGAAGTTGCAAGAGAGTGGAAGAATGAAAGTTTGCTGTGAGCCATTTCTCTCACGCTCATTATCGCCTCTCAACTTCTGGCTCCAGCTGATGCTGGTTATTCAGCAGCTGACACTGCAGCTGCCTCCCTCTGTCTCACACATGCATCAAACAAATACACATACATGCACTCAGACACACACTGAACATATTGCTCAAACTGCAGAAAAACATGCATACACACTCAAAACCTAGAGTGATTGCAGGTAAGCACGTGTTGCATGCACATAACACATCCACATAACACAGAAGTCTCTCAGCTGCCTAATGAGAGGCCTGATTAGAGGTGTCTACACGCTGCCACCCACCCTCTCCTGAAGAGCTTTAATTTCTATTAATATCCTGGTGTGAGGAGGAAGTGAAGGTGTCTGCGGCCGACAGCTCCAGGGACAAGCAGGCAGATGGATGATTATAAGTTATGCTGCTGTGTGCAATTACGTGCTGATTAGAGCAAGCACAAGCATACGTTCATGCACAAACGTATGCAAACATAAACACACTTAAGCAACATTTCTGAGCAGCTGTGAACCCAACTTTGTGGGTGTGTGCTTTATTTTGTGCATGCTGATGGATAATGAGGATGTGTCTGTCTCTCCCTCTAACTTGCTTTTTACAGGTAAAGGTGGGTGACAAGGAGGTGGATGTGATGAAGGGCTTCAGGCTGTATGTGACCACCAAGCTACCTAACCCCGGTTACACCCCTGAGATCAGCGCCCGCACCTCCATCATCGACTTTACCGTCACCATGAGAGGACTGGAGGACCAGCTGCTGGGCAGAGTCATCCTCACAGAAAAACAGGTAGAATTGCTCTCTAACAAAATGGTAGCCTATGTATAGATCTTTTAGCTGAATATTTCAATTCATTTTGGCTGCACTATTATATCATTGCCAATTTAAATATCTGTGTGTTTCCACAGAGTGTATGTACCTCTGGCTTGTTGCAAATAGCTTAGATCCTTGTTGTTTCCTTGAAAAGCCCTTGGAGACTTTTAAAATACAGGCTTCCAACTGAACACTTCCCCCACTGTGTGCCTCATTTTCTCCAGCTAGCAAGCACCAATTGTGTGACAATATAACTGGCAGGTTATTATCACCTTTTGAATATAGAAAACGGAAATCATTTTGGACCTCAGACACTTAGACAACTAAACAACAGAAAATAGTACAAAATCTACACACAAAGACACACACATCTTAAGAGGCTTAGGCTGGAGTCATTTACTCTGGGCAATAGACATGCATTATAAATACACCCAATGCAGAGGACGCTTCGACTGTAACTGTGAAAAGACCTGTGCTCGTGCAGGAAGGGCATTGTCCCTTTTGTAATGGCTGATGGTGGGATGAAGGATTTCTGCCTGATGGGGAAAAAGTGGCTTGTTATCTGTGAATGAAATATGTATTTAATCACAGCGGGAGCTGAAGGGAAAACTTGCATGTTCATAGTTAATGTCACATTTATAACCCCAATGTATTTATTCAGTTATCTGCTTTCAATTTATGTCACAGCTCAGGTGTGTTCAGAATAATGCATTTGTATGACAATGAATGAAGAAAATTTTCAAAGACAAACAAATTGATGTGCAGTCTAACAATAAGATGCGCTCTTCAGCCCCTTGATTCTCAGGTCACGGCAGTTGTCTTAGCCATATTAGTCTTCATAGTGTAACTACACTGAAGAGTTCAAATCCAACACACAGTTTGAAAGAGGATTACAGGTCCCTTGGTTTTACTGTAGGACAGGGTGGTAGTGGATACTTCAATTCATGGAATGTCAGACTGGCATCCAGGGCAGTGTTGATAGTGTAGTGTTAACATTGTCATCTGAAGTAAGACATGGTCATTTCTCTTCACCCCCTTTTTACAGTACTATTGTAGTTTCTTTCCCTAAGTCTTTTTTTTCCTGTTATTAGTTATTATTATTATTATTATGAGTATCACATCATCTTATCATATCATAATAGTTATCATATCAAGAGTATTTAGACTCCTATAAACCTGTCATATTTAATCCAGACACTGTGTTTTTAATCGCCACTCACAGTAGCAATATAATTAGTTTAAAAACATATAAGTCAATGTGACATAGTTCTTACCCCTTCACCCTGCCGACACTTCATATAAAGGATGGCAATGTCCCTTGGTCTGTCTGTCCACTAAAGACCAGACTGCCATGTGATCTGGATGATAAGATCCTTGATGTATTTGACTTTCATCTTGCTAAAATGTCAGCTTTCAGTATCTCTTAATCTTAACAGTATTTTATTTGCTGTTCAAATTCATGCACCTCGGGAGATAAATCCTTTTGGTTTATATGATCACATAGTCTTCTAGCACCATGCCACAGCTTTATAACCTATACATACTGTATAAGTGTGTGTTATCTGTGCTTTGATGACAACAGGAACTGGAGAAGGAGAGGACAGACCTCTTGGAAGATGTGACATCTAACAAGAGAAAGATGAAGGAACTAGAGGACAACCTCCTCTACCGCCTGACCAGCACACAGGCAAGGAAAAACATCTGAAATTGTATCTATCAGAAAGCATTTTGAAGTGGGGAACAACATTGCCTCCAACGGAACTGGCAATCTACTAGTTTATTTTATTCCTGATGCATCTTTGCTTTATATATAGGAGCAGTGTTGCTAAAAGACTCTTTGTGCTATTTGCTGGCAAATATTCTCATCTTGATTTGATTAAAACACTATTGTGTTTGTCCCTAGGAAAAAAAAATCATAAATGATTTCACTCAAAACAGAAAAACATAAAAAAAAAATGTACATCTGTTCGAGCAATGTCTCGGATTCTGAACCCCATTACCACAGTAATTCCATGGGCAATGTCTGCATTTTCATTAATTTGCATACTTTCTGACTCGTGCAAATATGTCTTTTTGTAGGGTTCACTGGTGGATGATGAAAGTCTGATTCTTGTCCTTGGCAACACCAAGCGCACAGCTGAAGAAGTCACTCAGAAACTACAGATTGCTGCTGAGACCGAGATCCAGATAAATGCTGCCAGGGAGGAGTACCGACCAGGTAGGTCATGACAACTTGCTCAAAGACAGAATTAGCTCCTCAGTCTACTCTGCTCCGTTACAGTGGGCCTGCCAAGTTCATGTTCAGTCATACAAAACTGATTCATTTTGATCAAGCAATAATAAACATGAAATCTGTCCAGAAGAAATTTTGCTCAGCACACATCCCTTTCTAGCAGTTCATAATAAAAAAGTGTGAAAAGTGTGCGCAATATGTTTTAAGATTACCAAACAGACATTTGAACAGCTTCATCATGAATTTATTTTAATATTTTTTCACAAAATAGTATTCTTTTTTCCACAGGCTAGTATGTTGTGTAAAGATACTAGCCTGTGGAAAAAAGAAAAAGAATAGATGTTCTGATTTAATGAATAGTCATTAGACACATTTTTCATGAAGGTATTTGGGGGGAAAAACTTCCGTTGCCATTGCTGATGCATTTTTGTGTGTGTTTTTCAGTGGCCACCAGGGGCAGTATCCTGTACTTCCTGATCACAGAAATGAGTATGGTGAACGTCATGTATCAGACTTCTCTGAGACAGTTCCTGGGACTGTTCGACCTTTCTCTGGCTAGGTGAGGCTACTCTGCCATTTCCTGCTCTCTTTCATGAATTCATTGCTTTTCTTAACATAGACTTAACCCATAAACATGAAAATTACAGTGACACCATTTTATGCTGTATACTGTACTGTATAAGTTGGTTCCAATCCATGGCCCAACACCTCCCCAATTTTCTCTTCCTTATCTGTCGACTTGTTCAACATTCTGACAGACTGACAACAGCGGAAAAGAGATGCTGCCATATGTCATCAGAAATTTAAATTAACACTTCAAGGAGCATACTTGAGCAAAATTATAAACTGGTAGATACAAAAGTGGATCTCAAATTGTGCATAATTACCAGGATGCAACGTATGCTTTTTAAGCTTGCTAGCTATTATATACTCTACTGCTCTTCAGTATACCTTTTCTAACAAAAAGAAGCTTTGGAGTGCTGTTTAGCTCAGTTGGTAGAGCAGACATCCCATGAACAGAGGCTTTGTCCTTGCTGCAGTGGACCTGGTTTCAACTCCCGGCCTGGGTCCTTTGCTGCGTGTCACTCCCCCTCTCACTCATCCTGCCTCCTGTCACCTCTTCAGCTCATCTATCAAAAAAAGCCATGAAAGAAATACTTCGAAAATGAATTAAAAAAAGAAGCTTTATGCACTTTGCCTCCTGAGTTAGAAAGTACTTCTGTAAAAGGGTTTGTTTTTTTGTTGACGAGTATCTACATATGTGACAAGTTGTCATAATTTTTGGTTTTACAGGGTGATGTAGAGAACATGACTCTTATATTAGATCTCTGTAGCACAAGAAGGACTATGTGGTGGATAATAACGGAAAATATCAGGGAAAATAGGGATGTCAATTGTATCTTTTGGAATTCTGAAATAACGCAAACACCAAACAATAATGTGTGATAACAGCACTACAAAGATGACCTGAAGCATCATCATTGAGTTGTGTCAACAAATATGGAATATTATTCGCTTCAGACAGGTAGTTCTTTCTGCAGGGCAATTGGATTGAATTTCTCCAAAATTTAACAGGTGTTCAATGTACGGTCTCATTAGGTTAACCACTCCGCCGTGTTTTGATTTCCATATTATATTTGAGTTGATATTACATGTAAATGTTAAGGCAGGAGCTCCATGGGGCTACTAACCTGCCAATACGACTAAACTTGAGATGTCTGCTATGAAAATATACTTTTTTTCCAGGTCCCTCAAAAGCCCAATCACCAGCAAACGCATCGCCAACATCATAGAGTTCATGACTTTTGAGGTGTATAAGTACGCAGCACGTGGCCTGTACGAGGAACACAAGTTTCTCTTCACCTTGCTGTTGACGCTGAAGATCGGCATGCAGAGCAACAGGGTCAAACATGAGGAGTTTCTCACACTTATTAAAGGTAAGAGAAAAATATGTATGTATAGGTTTTAGCAGACATAAGTGTTAATGATTGCATAAGAGTTGAGCTGCTGTAAAGTCGGCAATAATACGTGGAAAAGTAAGTTTCAAGAATTTTGTTTCTCTCATCCTCAACTCAAAGTTTTCTTTTTTCCCAACCGGTCTGCTAGGTCTGATCTTCTGAGACTGATTTGATGCATACCTAGAACATGTGGAAAGAAGTTGTGTAAAGTTACATACCAGATACACGTCTCCAGATACACTGAGTCTGAAACATCGAAACCTGATCATAAAAAGAAGTGGAGCATCAGGTGTTGTTGTACAGCTTTGGTGCACCTCAAAACAAACTCTAGGCTCTTGAAAAAGGTGGATTGAAACCTCCATTTATGTACATCATGTGCATGTTTGGTGTTTTCATACATTATTTATTTAGCGGAGATGGCAGACACATTTCAACATATTGGTATTGGAGCAGTTCACTGAATCAGAAATATGGCGTGCTCCTCACCGCAGGGATAAAAGCCAGCTATGGCAACTGGCAAGGCCAGAACAGACAGTCTGCAGCATGCATGCAGCTCAACCATCTGTCAGCTCTGACCTGCTGAACAAGGACTCACAAAATGAGTTTTGCGTATATTTCTGGAGGTTGTGTCGCCATGTATTTAAAGTATGTCTAATCCAGTATTTTTGCATTTGAATCTACTAATGTTATACAACTGTATCTTCACTTTGGGACTTCCTGTTTATGTGTGCACATGCTCCTATATATTTCATGTGTGCATGTTTGTGTCCTCCAGGAGGTGCATCTCTGGACCTAAAGGCCTGCCCTCAGAAACCAGCTAAATGGATCCTTGACATGACCTGGCTGAACCTTGTAGAGCTCAGCAAACTGTGGCAGTTCTCTGATATACTAGATCAGGTACAACACCCATGCTCATACACAACCTGATCACTTTAAGTGTGCTCTGACAGGTGTGAAATAGCTCTCTTAGCTGAGAGAGGTTTTTTTCTCTATTAAATCTGCAGATGATAGTGCTCATCCGTCATCTGTTTCACACACACGCACAGATGCAGCAGTGGTCTCTAGGCACTTATTAAATATTTCTCACAGCTCTCCTTTGCTCTAGTAAGCATGTCAATATCAGTCTCATCATGTCTCGCTTCATCTCTCACTTTTATATACACTCACACACTCATCACAATGGATTGTCACTCACCCACAAATACACACAGTCTTATGTGTGACTGACAGCTTGGTGGCATCCGTTGGAAGGGGAGCTCAGTGCTCTGTGAAATGAGCTTTGGAGAAACTTCCAATCAATTACTTTTGGCTGAGCATCTGTGCGCACACACACAAATGTGTATGTGTGTGCACCCTTGTATACCTTCACGTACACAAATACGCATGTGTACTTGAGTGTGGATGATTAGCAGGGACAGGTGGATTAACAGTTCTGTGTTTAATGAAATTAGTCTAAGAAGAACAAGGCGAGGACAGGATTGTGATATCAGTCTTCTAGAATAGAGTGACAAAACCATATGTGACCATCTGACTGACTGTCTTTACCCTACAGACAGGCTAGTATTGCACATATGACACAGATTAACCAAAATGTGACCCTAAATCCCCAGTGTGGAATGTGAATGTGTGACACTCTCTCCTCTATCAAAAACTAGTGTTAATGTGCTCTTCAACAAAGCACAGAGGCCCTTAAAATCTTAAGTGGAGCTCCTCAGTGTCTAATAGACAAAGACAAACAGCTCCCAGTTGTGAATCTGTCCAACAACGTGAATTAAACAGCTACACCATGTGGTTTGATTCACTATCCTGAATAAATACTCATTAAAGAAGACACTTGGTTTTAAACCTAACTCATAGTAGTATCATAAATCCAAAATGACTACTAACTTAGTAAAACGGAAGAAAAACACTGAGATCTGTACCCACCACGCCTTTGTTTTCAAATGTAAAACAGAACTCGTCAGGCTGTTAAGCTGAACCATGTATCGTAGACACACTTAAAATATGCTGAAGTTAAAAAATGCATTTGAGGATAAATCTGATTACTGACCAGCTGCATGTTAATAGAGCAGTTATACAGTTAGCAAGGTGTTAGCAAGCATGTAAAGTAAACATAATCTCTGATTTCCTGCTTTAACCTGATTTCTCCCAGTCATCCGATTTCCTGTGTGCATGTAAACACAGTGATTAACAGGCTGTGTGATGTCACAATATATTTGCAGTTTTGCTATCTAGTGTTCATGTCACTTCTTGAAAGCACATGGTGAGTACATGGATAGAGTACAGTACACGAGGGGTGTGTGTGTGCGCACGCGCGCACCGGGGATGCATGTGCAAATTAATTTATGTTTACACATGTTCTACCTCTGTTTAGATATGATGTGATGGGAATAAGAATAAATAATTTTTAGCCGCATATTCCTGAGTCGATGCTGTTGTACACATTTCTTTCAGATAAGTCGTAATGAGAAACAGTGGAAGTCATGGTTTGATAAGGAGGCACCAGAGGAAGAGGTCATTCCAAACTCCTACGACCAGGCCCTCGACTGTTTTAGACGCCTGCTCCTCATTCGTTGCTGGTGTCCTGACAGGACCATTGCACAGGTTAGAGAAGACCCATTTATGTGTGTGGTTATGATGTCCAAATACAAGAATCTACTGGCTTGTTACCAGATTTTGATAGTATTAGCTCCTCACAATGTAAGAAGTTTGTTTTGTCCAAGTCCAATAGTTGCAAGGATGCATCATAATGCAATTGAGATTATATGATGCACTCCCACTGTATCAAAATGTTAAGTTGAAATAAATGAATTGCCATGGATGAAAAAAGTAACCTAAGTAGCCGGAAATAGCATATTCTTGATTAACTGAGGGGTCAGGGCTGGAAAAGAGATGCTGGTTTACTTCAAAAATGCATTTGTATTAATAAGAACAAACAGAAAAAAAGAGAAAGAAGGAGTCTAAATCTCAATCTAAAGTAATATCTCCCTCTGCCAAGTTTTTCCTTGAAGGGAAAAGTGGAATACATTTAGTAAAGCGGCTCTCTCTGAAGCTCACTAAGCCTGAATATCTACAGTGCCTAATGGACATACACTTCTTACTGATGGGTAGTTTTTTGGTCCACTGCAGACGAGCCTGGAAGTGGAATTTATTCTGTTACACAAACAGGCCAGCAGTTGTCCTTGCCTGACCTCCAGCAACAATTTTTGCTGAAAATAGTAAGTCAGTAAATAACAATCATTTGAGCCATTCACTCAGTTCCCAGACAGCAAAAGTATTCCAGTCCATCTCTAAACAAGTATTCACCCTTTCTGTTGTGCACACAGTAAACAAACAATTCTACTACACCTAATTTGTTTCCTCTTGTCTTCCAGGCCCGTAAATACATAATGGACGCAATGGGGGAGAAGTACACTGAAGGGGTGATTCTTGACTTGGAGAAGATGTGGGAGGAATCTGACCCGCGAACACCCCTTATTTGTTTTCTGTCAATGGGCTCAGATCCAACCGACTCCATCATCGCGCTGGGGAAGAGGCTGAAGTTTGAGACACGATATGTCTCCATGGGACAGGGACAAGAAGTTCATGCCCGCAAGCTTCTGCAGCAGACCATGGCTAATGTAAGTGTGAGGCTACTGCTTTATGTGATGGAGCAGTTGTTTCATGCAACATGTTAAACTTTAAGACTTAGTCACTTACAAAGATCTCTTTCTTCTCGAATGCTTGATCTGGATGTTAACCATTCCTCTTCTCATTTATCCTCAGGGAGGCTGGGCCTTACTCCAGAACTGTCACCTGGGTCTGGACTTCATGGACGAGCTAATGGACACAGTGACAGAGACAGACTTTGTCCACGACAGCTTCCGCCTTTGGATGACCACAGAGGTTCACCGACACTTCCCCATCACCCTTTTACAGATGTCAATCAAGTTCACCAACGAACCACCGCAGGGTCTCAAAGCGGGCCTGAAGAGGACCTATGGAGGTGGGGCCAGTTTGTTTCATCATAAAATAAGATAATAATCATAAATAATCATTCAGAAGTCTGGTATTCTTATTCAGTCATTTTATGATAAAGGTGAGAGTAAGGAGACTGCAATTGGAATGCAAATGCACGCACTCCTTCCTGAATCAATACATGTTCAGGTCTGAAAGCGCAAAACTAATCATAACACTATGGTGAGCCTTGCTAAATAGGGTGTCTAATTATTTTGGTTGGGTACATGTGAAAACATCTCATTTGTGGATGCACACATATGCCCACTCAAAAACGTGCACACAAACACACACACACACACAGAAACGCATACAGACCTTCAGTACGTCACATCATAAATAAATAAAGTGATGTGTATGTGTCTTTAGGGAAACTCACCAGGAGATAAGATGAAAAACATTTTGCTGCTTTAACACCCAAGTACCAAAACCCTAGAAGGTTCATGAAATGTTAAACAAGTTGTAACATGTAGTTCAGATTATATTCAAGCCTTAAAGAAGGAGAAAGAGAGGAATATTTTAATATGTATATACAAGTTGTCTTTGCTTGGTTTGTACTGAATATGTGAGGCTCTGGAAGGGCAAGAGAGTCTGGGAACGCTCCCAGCTTCCATAAAAAAATGCATTTCTTCAGATAGGGAAAAATCACACTTGTGGGCAGTTTATTCAGAATATCAATGTTGTTTTTATCCTATATACCTTACCTAGTGCTTGTGTTGCTATTTCTTTCCACCTTTATATGTTGGAAATCCCAAATGATGTAAGGTTGAACTGAACCTTACACATGGGACTGCCTATTAGATGGATGTTGTGGAGATAGTTTTCAATATTTCACTTTAAGCCAGAGTTTTGATTTACTTTACCACACTATTATCTTCCTGAGCCTGGCATAGTTTCCCAAACTTCATTAGAGCTCAGCAAAGCCCTTTGAGACATTGTCTGTCAGAGATTTTCTGAAAGAGAGTTGCCAACTTGCAATATGCTAAGTAAAAATTATGTATACAGCATTATATGGCTGTCATACCTGGAGTTATAAAAATAGCTAAATCATAAAATGTTTAAACCAGCTAGAAAAAAAGGATTCTCACAGCAAATATGTGTAATATTTGCTCCTTCAGATCAAAGGTCCACAGCTTGGAGCTACATTTCAGTGATATTTCTTTTTTATTTTGTCTTTGAAAGGGCTCTCCACTCTGGTATTTGTTCCTAATGTTTTTATGCTGTCCAAGTCTGCTGTAGTTGAAAGTAACACTCTCTCTATTGCTGGAAGGCTTTGGATCAGAGCTCTAAATGTTGACCTGAGCAACTGAACGAATCACAAAGACTTTATCTAGATTTTACTCTCTGAGTGCTGCTTAAGTGGTCATTCATTTACCCCTCACCAGGTATAAACCAGGACCTTTTGGACGTCAGTAACATGGTGCAGTGGAAGCCAATGCTGTATGGAGTTGCATTTCTCCACAGCACGGTACAGGAGAGAAGAAAGTACGGGCCTCTAGGATGGAACATCCCCTACGAGTTCAACCAGGCCGACTTCAACGCCACTGTCCAGTTTGTTCAGAACCACCTGGATGACATGGACATTAAAAAGGTAGATGCTTCTCAAGGGCTTAACACACTACAGTCATCTTCTTTGAGCGCTACCAGCAAAGGTGACACTGAAATAGTTATGATTGGAGAGTTTAAGGGTGATGGTGGTTCAAAATGCTGTGTGATATGTTTTTACTGTTGGAGTAAGTGCATATCAGGTTGTGGGTGAAATCTCTTGATCTTACAGTTTTCCTCTCAGGCAGGAAAAATGTGCAGTCCTCAAATGTGTATGTAATGAATAACTCATAGAATGCACTAAATAAACAGTTAGTCTGATATACTGCACTGTATCAGATCTAGGGAATATGCACTTCGTGCAATGCGGCACCAGAGTAAAAAATAATGAATACATCATTATAAGAGTTACAGTTTCTCACCATTTCTGTACTCGCATAAAAATACATTATGTATGTATGTGGCTAGAGTTGACAAAAAAAACATTTCCCTTAACTTCACAGTTTCTATCAAATTTAATGACATCTGTTTTGGCAGGATAAGAGTCAGCTTTCATTAAGATGACAAACAGATTAATAACCAAACTGTTAGAATATAATATGCAGGGCTTTTCTACAAACAATGTATAGTGCCATGTCAGATGCTGAACACAAAGTGGTTTAACCAATCAGCATCTGATGAGGAGGAGTTAGAGCAGTGTGACAACAGTGAGAGTAGTGCTTTAAAACAACAATGGCGACTCCTATTGAGGTTAGTTTAGCTGCTAAAGAATCAGTTATATCAGAACTAGATGGTTTTAAAAAGGGAGCAAAGAAACAACACTTAAGACTTTTATCATCGGAAAAGATGTTTTCACTCTTCTCTCAAATGGCTTTGTAAAAAGTTTGATTTCCAATCACCTGACAAGTACTTTTTGAAAGTGCCTGCCCTTTTCCAAATGTTTCTTTGTAACAAACCCTATGGTGTGTCAGGTTACCTAAGATAATCTCCTGACCAGGTTTTGGTCAGCAACTGTATCATCTTGTTTCTATTTCATACTTCCTCAGGGCGTGTCATGGAACACAGTGCGATACATGATTGGAGAAATTCAGTATGGTGGCCGCGTGACTGACGACTATGACAAGCGGCTCCTCAACACCTTTGCCAAGGTGTGGTTCAGTGAGGACATGTTCGGACCTGCTTTTAACTTCTACAAGGGCTACAGCATCCCGAAATGCTCCAGTGTTGACCAGTATCTGACATACGTTCAGGTGAGGATGACAGTTGGTTGTACTGTACACACTTGTATCTGACTTCTGCAGCAGATTTAGAGCGATTTGTGTGACTGGGCATGTGGCTGCAAAAATGTCAGCGTAGGTCTCTGAGGGCTGCTGTCGTGAGGATTTCATGTATGTTTGCACATTTATGCCATATCTTCTCTGCACTTGTCATGTGAAGTTGCTCAGTTTTTTTCCTATGCTGTCAGCCTTTGGTGACATCATAAACAGCGGTGAACATCATTGACAGCATGAGGTCGCTGCACGATGCTGACACACTTCGCTCTTGTCACATCCACAAACAGGCTGCCATGTGTGATTTTAGATAAAATACAAGCATGTTCATTTTATTAAGGATTATGCATGATTTATTGGCATACTTGTGTGTTTAACTGGTGATTTTGTGTGTACTTGTGCTGTGCGTGTGTTTGTGTGTGTGTCTGGGGGCAGTTCCTGAGCTAGTTTCATTAAAGCTAGTTTCATTATGATGGATGCTCAGGGCTGCCAGGCTCAGCACGCTTATTCCTCTGCACCGCCTCTCAAATAGAGAATGACAAACACAGCCTTGGAGAACACACACACGCGCTCACACACACACACGCATAAACGAACAAAGCCAAAACATTCAAACACACTTATTCTCTGTATACACAAACACACATGTTCGAGCTTTAACTGCATCGACAAAACATGCAACAGAGAGTGTTGTGTCCCCGTGGGTGTGTGTGTGTGTGTGTGTGTGTGTGTGTGTGTGTGTGTGTGTGTGTGTGTGTGTGTGTGTCCATGTGTCCGTGTATTTTTATTCTATGCAGACAGACAGGAACAAATCTAAGATTCCCTGAGAGGAAATAAACGTCCACAGCAAAGGACAAAGGCTTTTCTGTCCAGCACCCAGTGTGACTGTCTCCTCAACACCTCCTGTTTTTCCCCCTGCATTAACCAGGCTCTCTCCTGATGTTTGACTCCATTTGAATGCACAGTGTGATGGATGTTTGAGGGATAAACTCGCCAATAACAACATCAATCACAAGTGTCTTTATTTGCCTAATGGAAACGCTGAGCAGTTTCAGCAGACTCTGATAATATACAAACACAGGTGACTGCCAGCGAGAGAAACACTGCTAAAGCATGTGTAAGAAGAATTTTTTGCCATCATGCTCATGTGCTAATTGAAGTTTCACACCATTTCACCATCGTTGATGTGTTAAAGCAGTAAAACATGCAGCAATGGATCTTTTGTTGTTTTGTGTGCCTTTTCTCACATGGCATTAATGACCATGGTAAATGTTTGCTCCGCCGTTACAGAAGTACGTTTGAATTTTCAGTGTAAGGAACCTCATTAGTCACACCACAGCCACAGTTGGTCAGACACTAACTGCAAGATGTCTTTGAACCAATTAAAGCAACACAATTTTAAACCTGTGTGCACCCTCTAAAAGGCAGATTTTCAGTTCACTTCATGGCTTTCTTTTGAAATTCAAATATTCTTTGAAAGCTTTGGCCCTGATTTTAATCCAGAAACTTAGATTTTTTTCTCTCAATTAAAATGTCACCAATGACAGCTGTGCAACCCCTATTATGTCAGTAGTCATTCAGTATGAATAACACATATTGCTGAAGCCTTTTAATATAATTTCTGTTGAGTTTTTTTTTTCCAATGGATTTCTTTAAGCCTCCTGACCTTATAAAGAAATGATTACTAATGATATCAGTGAGGGCATACTTTCATGTTCTCTTTACTAAAAGAACAACTGAAAATGAATATACACTGTTACATAGCTCCTCTCAGAGTGCACAAGGTCATTAGGTGAATTCTTTGTAAAATCAAATTGTTTGCTGCATGTAGAGAGAGATGACAGAAAAAGAGGCAGAGAGAGATCCAACTAAGATTCCCAAGTAACTGGGGCAACCAGTATTTATGTGCATTCAAGTCTGCATGGTCTTCTTGATGGTAAGAATTCACAATACAGATTTTCCTGTTGGAGCACAACAAAGTTGTGCCTGTCCACTCTAAACAAATGGCAACATAGGTGACTTACCTACCTGTTAACCATAGCGATGGGAGCTCAGTTACCAGCAGTCAGAGGTTGGGAAGCATTCAAACACTCACAGCAAAGCTCTTGACTGGAGGTGAAAAGTAGCAGCTGGTGTTACTGAGTATGAGAGGAGACACTTGGCTGTCTACACTTTACCAAACAGTAGCTTAGCAGTGACAAAAACTGCAGTGCAGGGAAAATAGGTGTTAGAAACTGAGCACAAAAAAAGTCAGTACATAAAAATCTATTTCTTGTTGGAAACTGTTCCACCCAGCTCGTCAGCCTGTTTCTGCCAGCTCAGTTTGATTTGGTTAGGTCGTCCGTGGGGCACTAAAGCGCTCTCATGGCTCTTGTTGTGAGAGTAGAGGAAATGCTTCTGAGCCTTTTCCGTCTGAAAATATTTTCATGAATGCTCTAAGAACCAAAGGGACCTCTGGTTCAATAACTGTTGCTGTCTGTCTCTCACAGGGTCTGCCAGCCTACGACACTCCAGAGGTGTTTGGCCTCCACCCAAACGCAGACATAACTTATCAGAGTAAGCTGGCTAAGGACGTACTGGACACCATCCTCAGCATCCAGCCTAAAGACAGCTCGTCGGGTGGAGGGGAGACCAGAGAGGCTGTGGTGTCCAGGCTGGCTGATGACATGTTGGAGAAACTGCCTCCAGACTACGTACCTTTCGAAGTAAGCATGCGTGTGTGTGTGTGTGTGTGTGTGTGTGTGTGTGTGTGTGTGTGTGTGTGTGTGTGTGTGTGCGCGTGCGTGTGCGTGTGCATGTGCGTGTGTGTTGAACAGCCCTAGGTGAGTGAAGCAACACGTGCAGTGTGGTACAGTCAGAGCGTTGGGATGTGTGTCGGTGAGGTGATGGAGGGTTGTGTGTGTGTGTGTGTGTGTGTGTGTGTGTGTGTGCTTGCGCAGGTGATAGACAGAGAGAATAGAGGACTAGAAATAGAGCCAGGGTGTGAATGTAGCTGGATCTTGATAGTTTTGTTTTATTTTGGGGTTTCCTCTCCTTTTATGTCACTTAACAGACAGTGAGGTGAGAATGTGACTTTTCTGAGGCGAGGCGCAAAGCTCGTCACGAAAGCTGCCACTGTGCGTCACACCCTGTGTCTTTCACTTCCATCCATCTGCCTGCTGTCTACAAACTGTGCATTAAAAGGAATGTATAACTTTTACAGGGTTCAGGTGTCAAGCATAATGAAAGGAAATACAGTAATGTTCAAAAAGAAACAACAATCAATTTAAAGACTTGTGTTCTTTTCTGTTTCCTTACAAGTGGTAGTAACTATAGAAACCTCACATCCTGCACTCAGGTTCACCATGTCCGTGTGTGTGCTGTATCTTTACTCCATGTATCATAAATTCTTCAGAAGATTCATAAAAGTTGTATGATCTTGATTCAACGAAATGTAACCAGGTGAGAGAGCGCCTCCAGAAAATGGGTCCTTTCCAGCCCATGAACATCTTCCTGCGTCAGGAGATCGATCGGATGCAGAGGGTCATAGTTCTGGTCCGAAACACCTTGACAGATCTCAAGCTGGCTATCGACGGGACCATCATCATGAGCGAGAACCTGCGTGACGCCCTGGATTGCATGTACGATGCGCGCATTCCTGCCCGCTGGAAGAAGGTCGGTTGGGGCGAATATCCTCAAGTTAAATATTTGAAACTAAACTCACTGTTCCATTTATGTGATATTACTCAGAGCACTTCACTTGTGAACTCAAAATTCTTTGGATTCAAACACCTCAAGGAGAAGAAGATGACTCTCTTAATTTCTTGTCCCTGACCATAGGTGAAGAGTCTTTTAGTCCTTTGCTTCTGTCATTTTGTTAGCTTTTTAGTCAGCAATAAAAACATCCTGGCTTCATGAACGGAAAAATTAGCTTTTTTAGTACAATCTGACTAATGTTTATTCATCTTAAACGTATTAATGTCTGTTGCTTTCAATGATCAGTGCTAATGAGCCTCTTAAGGGAACCTTGAGGCACAAATGAATATCTCAGAGGTCTTTCTTTATTACCATGCAGGTGTAATTTATCTAATGTTATTTCTTGTCCATGAGTAAATCAAGATTTACTCGCTTGTTTCCAATAACATCAGATATATCTTACTCGCTAAAAAGGGAGCTTGTCATCATCAGTCTTGTTTAGCCCACACTGATGCTCCTTCCCTTTTTATTTCTGCACTTTTTAAAAAGAATTTACCCACAGAACAAAAACCTATTTCTGTGATGAATGAAAACAACTCTTCTTCCAACAAACTTAGTCAATGAAATCGCTGAAATATTAATATTGAGAGAGGGGGAGGAAGAGAGAGCAACGAAGGAGCACGACTTCTCTCATATCTCAGACTGGAATCATGCCGTTGGCATTCAAGCCGTGCTCTCACAAACATTACATCATTACAATAATTTGGACTTGAATGGCTTCCTGGCTCACATTCAGTATTTTTCTACCTGCTGTGCAATCTGCTTTTGGCTCATTTACCTCCTCTCTGCTGTGTTTCTCTGTATTTTAATATTTTTTCATTCCATCATTTTGAATTTGTCCTTTCTCTTGACATGTGGTGATTCATAATCCATACTCCATTTTCCCCTGTGGTCTTCTCCTCTGATCCATCAGGGTGACAGTTTTTTTGTGTTCCTTTGTCATGTTTTGTTCATGTTGTTATTTGCTTTTGTTTTTCAGGCGTCGTGGGCCTCCAGCACCCTGGGGTTCTGGTTCACAGAGCTGCTTGAGCGGAACCGGCAGTTCCAGGCTTGGATCTTTGAAGGGCGGCCCAACTGCTTCTGGATGACAGGCTTCTTCAACCCGCAGGGCTTCCTGACAGCCATGAGACAGGTACACACGGCATCAGGCTGCCTACCTGCTTAGCCACCGCCGGGGAGGAGACCAGATGGCACACTGAGGGACGAGCAGGCACACGGCCACATTCACACACTCAAGCACACACACATTTCTCTTTGTTTTCTAATGAATTCCACTTTATATTAATGTGGGGGGAGTGAAAACTACACAGGGATGTCATCTGAATGCTTAACCCTACTTGATCCAGATCTGAAGTCATGTCCCTGTGGTCAGGGCTCATTATTCTTTATTATAAATGGCTATCTTTATCAAACATTAGGCAATTCAGAGATGCATCTAGATTAATGTTGAACATAGAACAAACTATTGAAAGTTGGATGATATTAATATCCATTTCAGAGCGAGCACTGTGTAATTAACAATTTATGGGTTATGATATATTTATACTGTAATTTTCTTTTAACTTGAGGCTCATACAGCGCATTTGCCTTTTCTCCCAGTTCGTTTTCAGCTGAAGTGTTTTTCTGAGCTGCCTTTGATGCAACAGGACATCACTGACTACAAACTACAACACTGTGTTACAAAACACATCCGCTTCCTTTACGTCTAAGGGTGGTTTTTATTAGGAGGAAAAAAGCAGAACTGGAAACTGATGAGTCTTAATATGCAAGGCAAGGTACATTTATTGATAGCACGTTTCATGCAAGGCAAAACAAAGACTTTACAGATGACGCAGGTAAAGGCACAAGCAGGAAATAACATAAAAAAGATCAGTGAAACATATTTAATTTATAAATAAGATATAATTTCATGGAAGTGAAATGCAATTTAACTTTTAATGTGAAACTTTTACACACCAAATAAATTAATTTGATTTTAAAATGAAGTATCATTAAAATGTATGTATTGCTTTAAAACTTAACTTTAATTGTGAGGTAATTTTAGTGCCTTGCAGTTCCGTCCGCTATCATTATCGCTGATCATCATGTATCATCAGGAATAGTTACATGGGAAATGTTACAATGCATTAAATTTCCATGCATTGATACTTTGTTTAAAAAATAGTATACTAAATTAATGAGTATATTTAAAGTTATATTGTATTGAATTACATTTTTATAGCATGCTCCCCTCGTAGTATACAAAGTCTAAAGGTCTAAAATATCACTATTTGTATTAAAAATCAGGACGAACTGGAAATAAACTAAAATAATTGACTTAAAAACATAAACTTGTACCTTCATGACCAACAGGAGTTCCGTACATGTCACACCTGACAGATGTGTATATTTGCTTTAATATATTTGCCCTTCACTGTGTTTGTACTGTCACTCCTATAGACCAGTAAAGCTTCTGTCCTATTAGGGAGGCCTTGCTTTTATCATGTGACCTACAACAGCTGCGTTTCAGTGTTTCAATGTCTTCAGTATTTATAACACTATGCACTTTCAGTAAGTAACTGTCTTGTGCATGTCTGCTAGTGCCTCCACCAGGGGAGTTATTTACTGTTTATATGTTTGTCTTTCTGTGTGTTTAGCTCTTCATTTTTTCCATTTCCTTGATGATGGGTGGCCCCTGGCTCACTGAATATGTGTGCTAAATTTGGTGTTGATCCAAATCTGGCGTCTGGTTATCCTTCAAAGAAATGAAATGAGCTGAGAGAGAGACCTGAGGGCTGAGGTATCTCTTCAGGGCCACTGAATCAATTTGCTTTGCAGTAGTAGGAACAGGAAATCATATAGCATTGGTGTCAGGTGTGCACATCCTGCTGCCTTCTAGTTTTATTTATTCCCCTCTGTGGAAAAATCCCTGTTGAATGCTCAGGGACAGAAAATACTGTGGAAGCAGATGTCTGTATTTTACTGAATGGGGATTTAGGCGTCATTTCTCTGCCCACTCAGAGAGACACTGCAGCTTTTGTTGGACCACTGAATCTCATCACATGTCTATCCTTGTCATCTGTTATTATTAGTCCCTATCTGCTCAATTTGAACCAATACGTTTTTTTTCCTCTTTCAAAATTGGCACAAATTGACATGGGGGAAACAATACTCACATTTCATCTATTTATTGTGCACTCTTTGCTCATATTGGATTTATTGCCCTTCTGTCAGCACAGCATCCCACAAAATGACGCCATCGGTGGAGTGCACTTCACAGCCCTACATAGTGTTTTTTTTTTATTGTACCTCTATTACCGTCCTGTTATCAAATAGATTTTTCAAAATAAACAACTCTGTCATACTGCATACATCTCTGCTTTCCCCTGCACTTGTAGGAGATCACTCGGGCCAACAAGGGCTGGGCGCTGGACCGCATGGTGCTGTGCAACGAGGTGACCAGGTGGATGAAGGACGACATCACCCAGCCCCCTGCTGAGGGGGTCTACGTCTACGGCCTGTACCTGGAGGGAGCTGGCTGGGACCGCCGCAGCTGCAAACTCATCGACTCCAAGCCCAAAGTCCTCTTTGAGATGATGCCTGTGATCAGGATGTACGCTGAAAATAATGGTGAGTATTCATGTTTGACATGCATCAGATGGAGGAAGGCTTCCTGGGGTTAAATTCTTATTCAAAAGGTCACAAAGTAAATTAACAAAGTTGATTTTAATGATGCGTCTGATTAAAAACATTTTAATCCTGTCGTTTCTTATCAGGATCAGTTTTTCCGGTCTCAATCTTCTCTCCTCCTCAACATTTGCATCCCACACAGTCACTCAGAACAGATGGATGTAACATTTAAATGTCAAGCAGACCAAGTGCTATTTATTTTGTCTGGGAATAGATTAGCAGCCGTATCTGGCACAGTGTTTCTTCTGGGTAAAACCAGACTCTATCCAGGCGGGCAGCAGAGACGGGCCCCCGGTGGATGCCTGCAAGCAAGGCTGCCTGGGAAATGAATTAATGATCCAATGATACGGGTAATGCAGTTTGTTTACACCATGTCCCCTCCCAGCTTTTCTCACAAGAAGGCTGCCTTCTGGGTGCAGTGTATGTATGTTTGTGTGTGCACTGAGACTGGTGGAGGGATGCTGCTGTGGACAAGTGGTTGGAAGAGCATCTATGAGTATGTGTGACATGCATGTATGTGTGTCTGTGGGTACATGCTCTCTGAAGGCAGACTTGATTCGGGCTGTTTGTTTGCTCATGAAAAGGATTGTTGGTTTGTGTGCCGACGGGGGGCTGTTGAAGGACACTCGAGTAGCGCTCCTGGTGAGACAGCCTAACGTCTAAGCAGCTGACTGTCTAAAAGCCACAGTAAGTAAGGCGGTGCTGAGAGAGTTGTGTGTAATAACCACGTTCTGCTACCACAGTTTGCCTGATTTGAGCAGGCTTTGACTTCATCAGAAACAGATGTTTAGTTAAACTCGCCTGGGTGTCCCAGTGGCAACTTGCACGGATTAAAATATTTAATTGATTGAGACAAATTTGCCAGCTGCTGCTCTGTTTTCTATTAGTTTTCAGTGCCTATCAAGCAGACGGGAATTAAGTTATTTTTTTACAAGTCTCAAGCAAATAATTTTTTCTTAGCCAAGTCAAATTAAGTCAAGTCACCTCCCTCAAGATCCTGCGGTCTAACCTGCAGTATCTGGTCCTTATAATGAGAAAAGACCAATAATTAGATTCTTGACCAATTAGTCCACCCTGTTTAACAAAAAAGTATGACAATGAATATGATTTGAATTGTAATGTTCAGTAAAATAATTGTAAACTAACAAAAACAAATATGTTTATAAATTATCTTCTATTTCTTAATTTCTTCTCAAAGAAACTGTTGCCTCCCTATCAATTTGAAGCAAAATACTTACAGCCAGACTAAAACATGACTGAAAACCAAAAACATGACATGAACAGTCATTCAATTCATCACTTCCAAGTCACTTTAACCTCCAAGTCAAATTGCAAGTCATCAAAAATAACTTGAGTTGACTGAAGCCCGAGCCACAATGACTCCAGTGCACACCTCTGCTGGCAAGTGACATTTACGTCATTCTGTGTTGCAGGTGTCAAGGATTCCCGACTCTACTCCTGTCCAATCTACAAGAAGCCAGTTAGGACCGACATAAATTACATTGCCACTGTAGACCTAAAGACATCACTTTCTCCAGAATACTGGATCCTACGGGGCGTGGCGCTCCTCTGTGACGTCAAATGATCGCTCAAGGCTGAGAAAATCACACACATCTGGTACGAGCTCAGCTATTCTTAACTTCACATCTGTCACATGCCCAGTATAATAGAGTATGCAGGATGTTACCATGGCAACCACTTTTTTTTTCTCTCTCTACATGGGAACTTGTGGTAAAATAGCCGGTATCAGAAAATGACTGAATCACTATGTCTGTCTTGTTTCAACATTTTGGAATGTAAATTTGAGTTTGATCTTCAGCATGCTGTGGCTAAACTGTAAAAGCAAGTGTATTTTTAGATCACCGTGACAATGAAATTAATTTTACTGGTTACTGCTCCTCAAATTATGTCACACAGATGAAAGCAAATGTTGATCAGAGCTTCCTATTTGTATATGAGTAGCCGAGTCTTAAATCATCTAGAGTATGCCTTCTCTGAAAATAGAATTTAAACCTTAAAACAGCAGTGTAAAGCAGATGTGATTCAAACTGTACTGGTGCTCTGAATGATTCAGCTTCAGCCCTGACAGGGCTAAGAATAAGAACACTTCATAGAACTGAAATACATAGAAATTTTAATGAAGTTTTTACAAAAAACAATGGCATCAAAACATCAAAACACTTTTTTGGTAATATTTTCTTTTATTACAAAACCATCGTTTCATACGCAGTCTAGAGCTACCCTGTACACAGACCAGACTCGGGTTTCCCAAATTAAAATCTTCACACTGAAATCATCTTTATCCTTTTGTTTTTCTGTTATTTTACTCTACCCTGACTTTTGAAGCTCCATGGCTCAGATCTCATTTTCTTTGTCTGAGCAGAATCAAAAACTTGATTTTTGGCAGGTGTTGACAAATGTGACCTACGCCATAAAAACGTTTAGTTTTGTCTTATCCATCAATAAGAAAAAGATAATTAAAGTGCAAAGATATTTGTGGGAAACTTGGTCCTGCATGAATATCACAATATATTCATATTTGCTTTTTTAAGCTTTTCCATGTCTGGCAAATACATCCAAGATTTCGTGCTTCTAACACAGTTTTATATACACATATTTGTGTCTCCTTGTTGGCTGGCTGTGTTTTGTGTCTGCTCATGCAGTTTTCCCTTGTAAAATTTGTTCTTTCGTCACCTCTTCTTTCCGTTATCACTTATACAAGTTTAGGCCACATAAATGTCCTTGTATTCACAGCACAGGCGTGTCTTTTATTTTGTATTACCATTGCTCACTCTGAAATTTCTGGTGTCAAGAGGCCTTGATGTAAAAATGTTTCCACTCTTCGTTTCTCAACTTCGTACTGTACATCATTTGATGTACTGAGTCCAGTAAAGTGAACAGAATATAGATGCTGTTGGCTGAAACAGAGGCTTTTATGACGATGTCTCCCACAACAGAGTCACAATACTAATTTAAACCATTTCAGATTGTTCTCTGTGAATGCACATGTGCCACAGTGGCTGTTCTGGATCCAACATTCATATTACAATACATTTGAGGGGTTATTGCCTACTTGCTGTACATGCTACACTTACAGTTACATAAGTGACAAAATGTATTCTACAGCTGTGGCATAGGTAGCTTGCAATGCAATATTAAAATCAGATCTGATTCCTTTGTGCCTCACACTTTTCTTCTGTTACAACAGCACTGACGAGTTCAAATGTCCTCCACACACGCTGACCGTATGTTCTTTGTGCCTGTTTGAATTCAGCATATTATGAACCAGTCTTATGGCATTACATTCCCTTGGGACAGTGAGCGGGTCATCTCTGTGTGCACAAAGTAGGTCTTGAGATCTCCTTTGCCCTTAACGTTGATGATGCCTCTACAAGAGCACATGTAGCCCAGGGTGAGAAGGATGCGACTCGTCTCCTCCGTCACCTACAGGGAGAAGCAGATGGGTTATGTCTATTTTGCTTATCTTACACGACTGAATTAAATTCCTGCTAGCAAAAATCTTCATCTCTCCAGAAAAAAACATTTCTAAGAACAGAGGAAAAAATCTGCTGACCATCATCTCAAAAGTAACAAGCTGCTCTGCGTCAACAGACTTCTTATTTAACAGACAGAAATCAGGATGTAACGTGGCTATAAAGTCTTGCAATCATTTCCTACAAAAAAAAATGTGTCATGTGGAGCTGCATTCATATGTGCCTCTGCTGTATTCGCTAACATGACCATTAAAGATTGTTAAAGAAAAAGGCCACGGCAACCATCACAGCTTTAACTGAACAGAACAGGAGACGTACAAGCTGTTTGTTCAGACAACACAAAATGAAAATATCCTCAGTGGGTTTTAAGTTTAGGAAACGTCAGTGTGCTACCTTGGAATAATTCTGCATATCTTAAATATCAACAGCCAATCTTGGAATACAATTGAAGGCAGATGGCTCTATCAACTGTGTGCAGGCTGTGAAGTGTATTACAGCCCTCTGAAGATTCAGTGAGTCCCACAGCCACTTGCTGTGCAGGTGAAACACCATTATATCTTATCAGTGTTCAGGCAGGGTGTGAAGTAAGATTTAGACATGTTGAGGTTATATCTTCGCTGTCATACAGCAGATGGAGGAAGAGTTTATTCAATCTTTGAAGTATCTGTTCTGACATTTAAAGTCCATACATATGAAATGGGGCCAGTGCTGCTGCAACCGCCAACTTCAAACACAATGTCATGAAGAAAAACAGAAAATGAGAGACTGCTAAAACGGGTTTGGTCTTGAATGCAACACAGACAATCATGGAGTTATTATTTTAGCCTAACCAAACAAATAATCCGTCCCTACTGCAGTTAATAAGTTTCACTTTCATTCATGATTTGTTATTTGGTCTTTAAATTGTGGAAATGTGGTCGGAGATGATTAATAAATCAATGATCAAAATTAGCTGGCGATAAATTAAATTACAGTTACAACTAATGGACTAATCATTGTGGCTCGAGTGTCAGTTCGTCTCAAAACCTCCCATCTCGTCTGTTTCTCTAAGCCCTTGCATTACTTCCTGAAACATCAGTCTTTCATCATCAACCATCAGCACAGATTTCAAATATACAGTCTGCTAAAAATCAACAGTGTTCAACTGTAGATTAACAGACACTAATCGGTATCACCAGTGGCAGGATGATGTACATGTATAAAGGAAAAAGACAAAAAATAGTAATAAAAATGTTTCCCAAGTACAACAGTGTGGTTCATTGATGTAATTAATAGCTTTAGCTGTGGCACAGAGGAAAACACAACACAGAAAAGAAAAACATAGAATGGCTCCATTACCTGTATTTTTCCTAAGATTCCAGTGCTGTCCATTCTGCTGGCTACATTCACTGTGTTCCCCCAGATATCATACTGTGGTTTCTGGGCTCCGATCACTCCAGCTATGACTGGACCATGGTTAATACCTGACAAAGAACACCAAGCAATCTGAATGGGAAATTATAATACACAGAACAAAGGAGTATTTGGTGCACAGTAAATGACATATTTAATTACACTGCTATTCACTTACCCACGTGTTCAGAAGAGACATTTCTTTTAAATAAAGGTGCAAATGTATTGGTAAACTGCCAGCACATTGCAAAGCATGGTCACTTGTTTCTATGTCTGATGTCACACTTGAATCATGTTGTTGGAAATGTATTAAAATCAATTTTTGATAGTGCTGATTAATTATTGAGTGCAGCTCCTTCAGCAAGAGAGAATAAACACAGTTTTTCACAAGATTTCGTCAGAACATGAGATGAAGTGGAAGCTAAATGCAGCTGAACTCTTAATCCCCTACACTCCCAGCACCTCTGCTGAAGAGGCTCTGGAGCTTTTCACAGCACTGACATGACACTGTGCATCTCTCCACCCTGACGTCGGAGTCAGATTGCTGGAAATTGCAATTTACACAAGTGTGCACAGGCAGCACACAAAGGCACACAGCCACTGGTTTTGTCCGGTCCCAGTGGGTGAGGACTTGTATCCCTCTCTGATGGAGCGTTTTAGGCCCGTCTGGACACAGCAGGGATGTGCAGTAGCACACACGCTTACTGCTGAGTTAATGGAGCATCCCATGCTGTGATTTTCCCAGACAGGTTGAAGGTATTGAACTCCGACTCTCACCACATGCAGGGAGCTGGGACCTGCCCGACTCCTTTTCCTCTCCTTTCTCCCTCTACTCTTTAGCCAGTCTCTCTCTGCTGTTACGTTACCATGACTATACCTGTGTCCTGCTGCAAACATGAGTTCTGTTTTCTTGTCATGAGACATTTAGCATCTCTCTGTTTTCTATGAAGATAATGAAATGACAGCCACAGTATGCTGCTGCAGAAAAAAATCTTGGATGTTGCATTCAGTTAGAATGCATTCAAGCTAATTACTAATTAAGTAAACACTCATACTGTATCTACAGTATCAACACTGCAGCAGTGTCGGTGAAAATAATAGGTAAGATAGGATTTCTGCCACTACAAGTCTGCAAAGGATTTGCAACTCACAGCCAGTATTAAGGATATTGTTGTGCTCTCATATTTCATCTCAGTCATTTGCTGCATTTTGATGTCTGACAGATGACAACAAACTCCCCTGCTGCTGAATTCTATTATACTTGGAGCACGTCATGTTTTCCATTCTCCCTATGTGATCAGTAGCACACAAACCAATAAGGCAAGATGCAGGTAAGGAAAAAAAAACCTTGCTCTCACAGCACTTTGCTTTTAAACATAGATTTATGTGTAACTCACCAACTCTGAGTTTGAAGTCGTTGAAGGAGTGTTTGTTGATAACGTCCAGTTTCCCCACCAAGGCAAAAGCAAACTCCACCATGGTCCCTATGTGCATGTACTGCCTGTCATGCTCCTAGGAAACAGTGAGGAAGATATTCATTTTAAGTCTAATGTGATTCAGAGGTTGTGAAAAGTGACACTAAAGAATCTCTTGAAAAATGAGTAAGTAAATAATTTCAATGTGTGTGCATTGCGCCCACCTGTGCTGTGTACTCAGGCCCAGGTGATGCATTCAGCCCAGTAGCAGCCATGTAAGTGCTGCCAATCGTCTTGATCTTTTCCACACCGCTGAATTTAGGTTTGGACAGCAGCTACACATACAGTCGAACAAATGAGACAGTTATAGCTCATGTTGTCATTTTTCAGGAAACATGGATACATTTATAACGAGCATTGCAGTTTTCCTCCCTTTTATCTGTAACCAAAAGCCTCTCAGACTACTCGGACCATTACAAGATGTTGTAGTAGGGCTGGGTAATATGGTCTTAAAATAACATTACAATACTTTTAGGCTATGTCGTGATTTTATGACAGATAATCATGTGTGGATATAATGACTAAGTGGGTAAAAACAAGTTATAGAAAAAGTAGAGCAGTTTGGTAAATTTCATCATTTTACTTTAATGCTGCATTTACTAGACAACATGTATGCCATATCACAATATAACAAAATCCAAAAAATGACCACACAAACCCCTGTAATCAAAGTTATTTACCTCATCAAAATCAGCAATGATTTCGTTAAGGAGCCTGAGGCACTCCAATCCTTCTTTGTTGACGTCAGATTCGGTGTAGAACTCTTTAAAGTCAGGGATGGAAGCGAACATGACACACACCAGGTCATAGGACTGGTGGTACAGATCCTGCAAGACAAAAAGTGGGAGACAAAATACAGACATTAGCTTTGGACAGCTGTACGACAGTGTTCTAATCCTGATAAACCACAGGATGACAAGATTGTAATGTAAAATGTCAAGATAATCATTATCACATGAGAGTTTTCTGTGTATATTTAACAAGTGATGAACTAGACACAAACTGAAGTAGGCAAATCACCCACAAAGTGAAAGTTACTCTGATATGCAGAAGTGCAGCAGCTTGCTCCTGATCTCATTCAAGTGCGGGAATATAATTATTTGTTGAGTCTTCATTCAGAGTTTTTGCAGCTGAAGCAGCACTGCCATTTAAACTCCTGTGCCCTCCATGACACCCATTCTCGAAACTAACTTCCTCATTTTTTAAAATTGTACTTTTCACAGTTCACATTGTGAGAAGCACCGAGGGGAGATAACATGTTTCAGGATGATGAATGAGTAAAGTCTCACAAGCATGTCAGTAAATTCACCTCGTCTGTCTCTCCCAATGTCTTGTCCTTATCAAGGTAATTCATCACTTTAATACCACATTACAAGTGCCAGTTCCAATTTAAAACTCAGAATTCAGAAGAAATTACTACTAAAATTTTAGCACTGAATATCTGGCTAATAACTTTTTAGCACTGTGCCATGTGCCTTTTACAACTTCAGTACTCTATTGTATATTTTGGTTTTAGATAATATTCTGTATCAACTCTTAGATTCCACATCTCATTGTCTAAATGTAGAACTTTATTGAAACACCTAACATATGTCTTTTAATATCAAAACCCATCCTGGTTTTGAACTGGATTAAAGGTAAACATGAGAAGCAGCAAATAAATAAAATATGTACATATTTGAGATCTAATGCATTGACTCAAGATTATCTGTGGCATGAGCTGTTTCTTGCAAAGCCTCATCAGGGATAATAAATCAGTGTAATGGATGTTGGCATATAGCCACTGATACCGCAAAGCTCTTTGAAAACACAATGTATGTGTTGGTCAAGACAAAACGTACACGATCCATCATCATATCTCTAATGCAGAGAAAAGATAATTAAGACTTACTTCGTTCTTCCAGTTACGTGCCAGGAAATGTTCTGCAACGTGTGCAGGAAGGACATTTTCCAACAGAACCCGGTTCAGGTTTTCCATGGTTTCGATCTCCTCGCACTCCTTCTTGAACTTGTTCTTCCACAGAAAGTCTAACCTACAGTAATATTCATTCTGTTACAAGAGGACACAGAGGTGAAGAGACTGAAGGTACAGCTGTACAGCTTGCTTCCATCAAGTCACAGAGAAGAAATAGAAACAGCTACAAGCGTGGGTTCCAGTGAGGCTTTAAGACAGAAAAGAAAATGTAACATTGAAAAGAATGGGCCACAAAACTGTCACATTTATAAGAAACAACTTCCAGGAAAAAGACAGAAATACGGTGATTTATGGAGCAGTACTTTAACAAGAACACAGCGTGAGGCCAGACAGATTAGAATGTTTCAGGACAGGTGAGGAATGACTTTCTTTCGCGAGAATACTGTGGGTACAATTTGTGATGTGACATTTCATTTTGCTCAGTATCGTGAAAAGCATTCAGGTGCTGTAAGATGATGACTCCATTTACTGTGGGCCTGTTCCTGAGCAGTACACGATGAACTGGTTTGGTAAAGAGGATGCACCAACCAAGGAGAAACATGTTTGAAAGACGATCTGATGGCAACAGATCAGCAAAAAAAAAAAAAGGTTATATAATTAGACATTAGAAAAATATGTGGAAAATTTGTGGCACTTCTAATACACATGATGCAGACCACTACATTTTCCACATTGTTGTGAGACAGTAAGCCTCAAGCATTCAGAGAAACAGAAGCTCGCAATGGGAATTTATAGTATGTCAACAGCTGTTCAAAATAAACATTTTATAGCTATTGAAATCACACTAAATAATGCATGGAGAACAGAGACTATCTCAAACATACTCTGATCACAAACAAGACTCCCTGCAGTGTCACCACACTTAGTATTATCCAATTAATTAAAAATAAACAGCGGCACAGGGAAGTAAAAGGTGAAGCTTTTGCTCTCACCTGTGTGTCCACTCATGTAGACAGTGTGCTTTTTGTGGCCACAGTTCAGTCCCCACAGGGCAAAAAATAAAAAAAAGTGTGCAGCAGCCGTGCTGTTATTTCAGTACATAGCATGGCCCAAGGGATCGGCTGCATCCCATTTCTATGATAAGCTCTCATATAAAACACAAATACGACTCTGCCGGTGTCTCCTCTGTCTGACACAGTGCTGAGACCTCATCCTGCATTCAAGTCTGTTCTACACTATAAAAATAAAATGTGTATGTACGTTTGCATGTGCACACACACAGTCACTCACTTCACGCATGACTGGCCTATGTGTTCTGTGTTATCTAGGTTATATGTTACTCTTAATACATAGACTTGATGTCGGTAACTGAGACTGTACTGTAGCTCCAAAAGCAAAGTAGTGCTTCAGTTCTGGATCACTCCCAAGTACAGTAAGTACCCTGCATTGTAGCATAAGCCCAAAATAGCCGAAGTAAAAAGCACATCACTCTCCAGAATGACCAGTGTCTGGTCCCTGTGTCTCTCAGCAAGTAAATCTCCGCTTGCATAACTTCGGACAGTGGAGTGGCTGAAGGGGGGCAAACTGCTCTCATGATGCCTTCTCACACAGTGTGGCACAGCAGCCGAAAAGCTTTGCTGGCTCTACTGAGTTTATCAGCTGTGCAGCGCTGATTTCCATCTAGCAGATGGATAGGAGCAGCAACATCCCCTTCCCCAAAAGGGCAAAAGTTTAATATATAGAGTATAGAGAGAAACATACAATGATTAATCGATTTATCATTAGTTTATCAATAGTCAATAGAAATATTTTGATTAATTGATGTTTTCTGTCATTTTTCAAGCAAATCAGTGCTGATTCCAGCTCCTTAATTATTTGCTCTTCTTTTGTTTTTTTTCTGACAGAAAAAGAGTCTTTGGGTTTATGGACTGTTGGTTGGACTAAAAGAAGCTATCTGAAGGCATTACTTTGGGCTTTGTGAAATTGTGAGCATTTTTCACAAATTTGACATTTAATAAACTAAACAATCATGAAAATAATCTGCAGATTAATCAATAATGTAAATGATCTTTCATTTTAGCCCTTCTTTACATTAAATATCTTAAATTAACTTTGATGGTACAGAAGAAAAAATGCTTGCCAGTGATCCCACTGACCTGCATGCAATGCTCAGTTGCATTGCTTGCAGCAGGGCCGGAAATTACATTAAAACACAATATTGTTTATCATGCAAGGAGTAAAGACACCATGGAAATCATGATGTCCCTCAAAAGCAGGGATATGAAAGATATGAAGAGGATATAGCATGAGCTTCTCACAAATGCAGTCTCTGATTTTATCAGTTATCAGTGACAAAGACCATAGTACATGGGACTATAACCTGTCCAAAATGAGAAAACTCAAGAGGGTACATTAGGGAATGAAGCAACAAGTAAATGGTGAAAAAAATAAAGGGCGCAACAGTGATGAGCTAAAAGCTTAGCACAAGACAGACAATAACACTGATCAAACTATTATAGTGTGGACTTACCTGTCTGGCGAGCACAAGCAGAGTGACGAAGAAGATAAAGAGGGAGATAGAGCCCATGGTCTTCAGATCTTTGAGAACTCCTGGTCTTGAAGGACAGAGAAAAAAAAGTTGTGTTGGTGTGCGGAGACATGAAGAAGACATGAAGAAGATAAAGAAGAGTGACCAAAAAAAGATAAAATGAACAAAAAGACAAAGATGAGAGACAGAACATTTAATTAAAATTTCAGATTGCAATCAGTAGTCTGTGACCTGTGCCACATGATTGGCTAGCAGACCATTTAATTCCAAGCTGTCACTCAGTTCAGATTGTCACTTCTGCTTTGCTGTGACAAGAGCTTGTTTGCTATGTGCATCCCAGTGGCTGAGCTTCTCTGCTGCGATGCATTCAGGAGGAACGCATTTCACCAAGCAAAAAATATCCAGATAGTGTTGACAATTGGCAAAGATTCACTTCCAACTCCCATGTTTTTCTCATCATATTCCAAAATATAGGACAAGCAAATGAAAGTTATTGTGTGTTTATTCATTGCACTGTACATGCAGCAACACACACTCAAAGCCCAGAATATACTGTATATGTGAAGTTACAAAAACATTAAAAACATAAAAAAGTTATCAGTTATGGTATTTATTGTATTATGATTGTATTGTATATTGTATTATTTTTATTATTTTATCTACAACAAAATATTTTTTCCTTCATAGCAGTGAAGTCTGGCTGTCCTCATTTAAGGTCTGGCTGTGTGTTAAGACTTGAACAGGACTGTTGCATTCTAATTTCTGCAAGCACATTTTGCATATTAATGGACTCTCTTATCTAGGGCAGAGCTCAGCAGACAACTGAGAAAACAGTCTGCAAGTTCTGCACTTGCCTGGTTCATTATCTAATCAATTATTTGCGCAGAATCAATGGTAATGACTGAGGACGGACATTTTGACATAAAGACAAATCCAAAATGGAAAGCACACAAAGAGGAGAACATGGAAACTCTAAATAGTCAAAGTGTTTTTCGACGACAGAAATTACGAAAAGCCCTTCATTTTCCCATTTTGTACTGCTGCTGACCTAAGCCGTGTGATATGTATTGGCTTAGCAGAAAACTCCTTAAAAATCACATTATGCTGTTTAAATTGCTTTGGACAGGAAAGTCAATAACCAAAAAGACAATTTCCTTCCTCTGCTGGAAATCTGCCAATTTAGGCTTGAATGGTTGCATTGACCATCCCAAGACACTTTTGGAGATTATCTACTGACAATACACTAGTGATTGACACTGCATGTTCCAAGAGGGTTTTTGGGGATCTTAAATCCCCTATTACTTGGAGCAATCAATCAGAAAATCTATGGAGCAAGTCCAGGATTTGTCTGTTATATAATCACCACAGTCTATCTTGGCTATTCAGTTTGACAAGAGTTAGTCAGTTGTTGTATGCTGTGCAGCCAAAGAATAGAATTTCCATTAGTACATTTTGAAGAAAAGCAAATATTCAATATTTTTGGGACACATACATTTCTGCCATCTTACCCACTGTAAAAATGAGATGGATTAAAAAGTGCTGCCTCTGTGTATCCAGTACTAAGATAGCTTAGTTATAGTTGTAGTTTCTTAAACACGGACAGCAAACTCACATTGTGAGTGATCCATGCAGATGCAGCAGGTGGTAGCTCCTTCAAACGTTGTGACACCTTTGTTTTGAATCTGTTACTTTTTGGCTTTATTGCTGAAGCATGTAATGTATTACCTATGATCAAAATATATTCATCCGCATTGGAAAAGAAAACGCAGGCTTTGGATTAAGTGCAGCAGACTCTGAAACAATCACCGCTCACCTCATCTTTTGACCACCCAACCTGACCAGCCAGGGTAAGAGCCATGCTAAATCCAGCTTGAATTTGAGGCTACATACAGCTAGTGTTGGGTCAGAGGAAAATTGAATGGAAAACATTGGACTGACCAAAGAACAAGACATGTGAGACTGCTGCGCTCACATCTTTACAGAGACCTGTCTACAGCCGGATCAAGCTGTACACTTGACGAGCAGAACTTGTTCTGAGCCAACAGGGTACAGGACTACAGCGGGACAATGAGAAGTGGACTTGTGGTGTTGACGTCATTGATGCTTGGTGCACCAACGCAGAAGTCAAACAATGTGCAGATGCAGACCATATTGTTGGTACAATCTTGTTGGTGCGGCGTACATTCACTGCAGTTTCAAAAAAGCACCACAGAACTATTTCCTCAGTGTATATGTGTTGAGGAACTTCAAAATCTATTTTATGTAACCCTCTGTTGTACAGTGACAGATAAATGACCTTGTTATGTTGTTATTCTAAGAATCTACAAAGCTGTCTCATATGTCAAAATCACAAATTGTGGCTTAAAGAGCAGTTACCTTTCTGAGCTGAACTCTGGAGTTACTCTGCAGTAACAGCATGCAGCAGTATCTCTCTCAGTAAGTCTCATTCTGACAACAGGGATACCAGGCCTGCATACAGCCAGGTAAACTCAGGTGGTACAGAACATACTGGATCTTGCTGGACAATAAAGTTATGTTGCTCCCATGCTTTGGATTGTGGGCGGATATTAGGTTGATGTTAGTTATGTAAGAGGCATGTCAGAGGGAGGCAGAGATAATCTGCAAGTCAAAATAAAGAATCACCATTATCAGAGTATTTTTTGAAATGGACATCACTGGGCACACGCTGGATTTTATGACTTTGTTGGGAAGCACAAACTGGACTAGACCCATGCTGAGCTGGACCTTTGCCTCACAACAATTGCTAATCACATTAGCCATTTTCATCTCAAGCTACATATCTGCTGCCATAAAGTATAACTGTTACATCAAACCCAGTTAATCAGCCAAGATCTGAGGAAGTTGTTGATGAGGGTTCTCAGTCATCCACGTTATGGTAATTGTAATGATTGCTATATCAGTGGCACCTGGACTTGTTTCAGTTTAATGAAGATGCTTCACAATACATCCAAAAGGCTTCTTCAGGTCTAACTGGAGGGCTTTTAAATTCTGTGTGGGAGTGTCCTTGCAGAGTCATTGAGGTCCCCTTGCAGGTTGTAGAATATCTCCAAAAACTGGAAAAGGACAAAGCCATTGACAGGCTATTATATTACTGATTGTACCCCGAAGAAGCTATCCCATGCATCTATGGGCTCCTCAAGATACACAAGGAAGGAGCACCGCTCAGATCCATCATCGGTATCATAAACTCAGTTGCCTATAACATATCCAAGCACTGAGCCAGTATCCTAGCACCTTTGGTTGGTAATGGCGAACACCACATAAAAAACTCAAAGGATTCCGCCAACAAGGTGAGAGAAATAACACTAGACTCAGATGAAACAATGGTTTCTGATGATATCACTTCACATTTTACATGCATTCCCACAGTAAAGATGTTGCAGAAACTTCTGGTACAGGACAGCACTTGTCCAGCAGAAGCAACTTCACCCCAGACCACATTTGTGCCTTACTTGACCTCTGCCTGACGACCACCTACTTCCAGTACAGTGAAGGTTTCTACAGACAGAAGCACGGCTGTGCAATGGGCTCACCTGTGTCCCCAAAAGTGACCAACCTCTACATGGAAGTTGCTTACCTTCACAGGAACTGTTCTAAGCAACTAAACAACACTGTAGAAATTACACTTTACTACAATGTAGTCAGTGTACAGCTTGTGTAACAGTGCACATTTACTGTCCCCTCAATACAACTCAACACATAGCCAGTAATGCCTGAACCACTGGCAACAAAAGTGAGTACACCCCTAAGTGAAAATGTCCATGTTGGGCCCAATTAGCCATTTTCCCTCCCCAGTGTCATGTGACTCGTTAGTGTTACAAAATCTCAGGTGTGAATGGGGAGCAGTTGTGTTAAATTTGGTGTTATCGCTCTCACACTCTCTCATACTGGTCACTGGAAGTTGAACATGGCACCTCATGGCAAAGAACTCTCTGAGGATCTGAAAAAAAGAATTGTTGCTCTACATAAAGATGGCCTTGGCTATAAGAAGTTTGCCAACACCCTGAAACTGTGCTGCAGCACAGTGGCCAACACTATACAGTGGTTTAACAGGACAAGTTCCACTCAGAACAGGTCTCGCCATAGTAACCGACCAAAGAAGTTGAGTGCATGTGCTCAGCGTCATATCCAGTGGTTGTCTTTGGAAAACAGACGTATGAGTGCTGCCAGCACTGCTGCAGAGGTTGAAGGGGTAGGGCCTCAGCCTGTCAGTGCATGAAGCAGAGCATGAGATGGGCGAGCATGGGCTACAGGGCAGTATTCCAACATGATAACAACCCCAAACACGCCTCCAAGACAACCACTAAAGAAACTGGGGTAAAGGTGATGGACTGGCCAGGCATGTCTCTAGACCTAAACCCTACTGAGCATCTGTGGGGCACCCTCAAACGAAAGGTGGAGGAGCACAAGGTCTCCACCGACATCCATCATCTCTGTGATGTCATCATGGAGGAGTGGAAGAGGATTCCAGTGACTACCTATGAAGCTCTGGTGAACTCTGTGCCCAAGAGCGTTAAGGCAGTGCTGGAAAATAGTGGTGGCCACACAAAATATTGACACTTTGGGCACAATTTGGACATTTTCACTTAAGGGTGTACTCACTTTTGTTGCCAGTGGTTCAGACAGTAATGGATGTGTGTTGAGTTATACGAGCTGTACACTCACTACTTATAAATACTGTAGACAATAACAAGTTCACACAGAAAGATGTCAGAAGAGACAGTCTGCCCTTCTTGGACTGGGAAGTGCACACTGAAGAAAGTATACGCCTTAACAGTGAGGTGTGCAGAAAACCTACACACACACACAGGTCAATACTTGCTGTTCAACTATCACCAAACTCTGAAGCACAAGCTGGGGGTTATCAGAACCCTAAACCGTTGACCTGAGACCATCTCCATAAAGTCAGAGATTAATAAGAAGGAACAGAAACACATCAGGGAAGCACTTAAAACCGGTTTCTACCCAAACTGGACCTTTCAAAACCTCAACATTACTTGGGTCGCAGGAATATCTCAGAAACTCTGAGGATCTTCAATAAATATAATATCCCAGTTCACTTCAAACCCAGCAACACACCGAGGCAGAATCTTGTCCATCCTAAGGACAAAAAGCCCAGACATGATCATCAGTCCATCTCTCCATGGTACATCACTGTCAAAACAAAAAACATATTGGTCTTGCAGGCCCTAAGGAGTGCTTTCTATCAAGCATATGTCCCTGCTTGGTCTCATTTGCCTCTACACAGCATGTAATGTGTAACATATCTGTGGGACAGATTCACTCTTATAATGGCCTCAAGCAACTGATATTTTTTCATTCCTTATTACCAAATAATGTTATGTATCCTTATTAAGCAGCTGTGATTGTGACACAGAAGAAAGAAGTGTGGTATATAAAATGAAATAAAACAAAAAGAACACAGCTGAGTCAGTAAGGCTGAGTGACAGTAGCATGGAAAAACATAATAATGAGAACAAGTGACCGTGGCCTACTTTTGGGACATGCTTAATCACTGATCAGAGCTGGCAACTGTAGCCAAAGGGTGTTTTTCATGTTTATACAGTCCAAGTGAAGTCAAATGTAGTGCAGTGTGGTTTTAAATGTATTGTATTTTCATGTCCATGACTTGGACTGTAACTCACAGCCTTAAGACTGCACTTGGACACATCCTTGAGGTTAAAAGACCCAACTCTGACTAATTTGGACTTGCATGCTGTGACAAACTTTATCATCATTTAATACAGACTCTGATGTGACGTTGACAATTCATTGACATTATAGGTAAGAAGAGGGTTTTCTCTTTTCACCAAAGCTGTGAGGAAATCACAGACTTGATGCAATATCACCCCAACCACACTACTGAGAGAGTTCAGACCAGTTGCATGAATGGGATTATGTATGGTTTGCTTAGTGTCTTAATCAGGTGTTGCAAGATATTGTCACCATTTGATAATATTGTAAGCAACACTTTTCTCTAGTGATGTAAATGTAGAACTGAAAGGACTCAAAAACTATGTGCTGAAATAAGTGTTTTTTTTATCTTAAGTATTACCATTATTAGCCAGTGTTACATTCAACTGATCTAATCTCTGCTGTCATCAATCTGTTAAAAGAGAGAATAAAAAATGCTAAAAAAATAGCTGGTATGACTTGGAAATTATGAATACCTCTATTGATGCTCTGAGTAGAAATCTGAAGAAAAAATATGGTTATAGAGCAGATGTTGACATTGAGAGAAGCCAGTTTAAGTGGTTCTGGCACCTGCAAAGGATGCCCCCGGGTGCCTCCATTTAGAGCTATTCTTGACTTGACTGACTGGAAGAGGACCTCGAAAAGGGCCATCTTTTTCTCCTTTAACCTTCCCATATTTTGTCCCTTCATATCACTATGGTTTTCCATTTACTCAAAATCCCACAGGATTAAAGCAGTTGACCATTATCTAAACCTAACTTCCTTTCCTATCCACCTTGACTGTCTATATCACTTTTTCACACTCTTTTGAACAGTTTGTGCTTGTCAATGTGCACCTACCTGTCCAGGCTTTCCGTCTTGTACAGAAATCTGCTATATTCATCCAGCAAGGAGGCATGTGTTTGTAGAATAATGATGTTGTAAACCACCACAGCAGTCAACATGATAATCATCTTCAGCTCGTAGTTTATCCTCAGGAACACAGAGCAAGAGATGAGGCCAAGTATGCAACTGTAAATTAAATACTGGACACAAACACAGGCAGACAGATGTGATTTTGTTAGAACTTAAAGAAGACAATAAAGAAGTTTTAAAGAATCACAAAATGTTGTACTTACAGGAAGGTAGAAGTTGTTATTGCCTGTGAAGGTGATTAGTTGTCCATTTAAGTAAAACAGTGTTTCATTGGATGAATTGTAAACAGGAGCAGGAGGCAACAAATTGTCTTCCAAAAAGAACTGGAAAAAGTCAACAGAAATGAGGGGTTAGTCTCATTTTTGGCCAGTACTAAAAATAAGTGTTCATCTAAATGCACCAGAAAACAAAGCACAGAATTCAAATGCAAATTACAAACATACTTTCCCTGTCTGCTGGCCCTGCACATCTGCATGTGAAAAGACAAACTAGTCTACACTGTACTCTCAGGAGGGAAAAAAAATGTTAGATTAGAGACCAGTAGTGACAACCATTCAATAAGGTTCTTTAAAATGAACCTCAGGATAAGATGATGTTGGCTGTGACACAGCGCAAAGCCAAGTCAATTTAGTTCATCCGCCCAGAGCAACTGACCTACGTCAGGCACAAAACAAGATTATAATCTGTGGAATCGATTTGTGTGAAAGTCTAAACCAGGGTCCTGACACCGTGCTTTATCATACAGCTTCCCTCGAAGCCTCAGGCAACCATCTCACCTTTAACCAAGCGTTTTTTATTTTTGAAACAGAATAAAAAATACACATCTGTAAATTGACAAACAAATATACACAGTATTCCCTTATCGCTCCATGCAAGTGGTGTTGGCACAGTTATGCATACTAATATACTGTTTAGCAAAAGCAAAGAATGCAAATAATATTACATCCAATTTGTTGATGGCTTGATAAACAAAAGAAATGATGACTGAGACATATTAACAAATGTGTATCACTGTAAGATTATTAGCTGAATATAGCAAATATAAATCCCCATCCCGTAGTTCCTATTCATTAACATCGCCAGTGGTTAACTCCTTTATTTATTAAATATCTTATTCAGGATTGTGATGCTTCATTCTTAATAAAGCCTAATTGGCATTACCCCTCCCATTTCTACAATACCTGCTCATAAAAGCTTACCATGTTGAAGACTGCCATTATGAGTATAAGAGCTGTGGTTGTCATGGTGAGAGTGATGCGGGGCCATGGCTTGTTGGCAATAATGACAGATGACCTCAGCAGCCACATCCAAGAAGTGGAGGCGCTTTTACTGCAGTGCTGCAGGGACATGTACACATAACAGCACACAAAAAAAAACAAGAACGTATGAGTTCAAGTTGACAGGGGGGCTTGGGAGCTGAGATATTAAGGAACACAGACAGACAGACAGAAAAGTATGGTGAAAACTGTGACATAGCAGTTCACACATTGAAGCACCTAGAACAGATTTCAATTAACTTGCTACAAAATAGTCAAAACTACATATAATAACGGCACTGCAAAATTACCTCAAGTGATTACATCATGTATAGGATGACGTATGATTTGACAAGCCACACACTTTATGATAATACTATTAATATAATAATACTATTAATACTATAATACTATTTATATACCACCCCTCAGTGATGCAAAAATAGGATCTCCCATGTGCACGTCGCAGTAAATTTCTTTGTCCTCCTTGCAGCTCTGCCTTTCACTGAATGTGTTCCTTTGTAAAACAATGGCAGTGAAAGCCCAAATTATATCTGAGTATCATTTGGGCTGAGCAGATGTGACATTTAAATCGCTCAGCAATGTGCATCACGATACAATAAAGTGAGGATGGCAAAATTTATCATGCACCAGTGGGACAACTGGAAATGCAGAGCAAGTGGGAAACATAATTTTGTCTCAAATACAAGAAATTCACATGCAATTTTCACCAGTGAACAGCAGTTCAGAAATAATATGTATGAATTAGATGTTACATATGAATGTCAAAGAAAGCTAATCTGCCAGGTTTAGGAGAACTTAGGTAGAAGATGCCAAGTAACACAGGCTGGGAGTCAACAGAATATGCAAGTCAGTTCATCAAATAACCATGTTTGACCTTTCTAAGGTATCTAGCATGATCCCATCCTAAACAGTGACAAGGTTTCTGCAAGAAATGCTATGGGGGTCAACAACTTATTCTGTGACTTGGAGTGAAAAAACTGAGTACATGCATGGTGAAGGCTGCTGGTGTTGTGCTGCAACTGACTGACTGGTTACAGTGGTCTGATTTTCAAATGCAACCCAAGGTTGTATTAGTGAGGGTAAAGCTGTGTGGATAAATATTTGGATTTCAAGTCTTTCCATCTTCATTAACATCACCAGTGGCCAATAACAGGGACCACATGACTGATTTTGAAATAACACAGACTTCATAATTAAACATCTGCTGCACTGAATATTTGACATTTCAACTGTAATATCTGATATGTTTCGTGGCCAGTTTGTAAATACAATGCTTTAATGAAATTAAGCAATTATTTCTTTGTTGATCTCATCTTGTCTCATGTCATGAAGTGAATGTGCTCTAGAAACTGAGACGTGTCTGCAACAAGTTGTCAATGAAAATATGTGCATCCTAGTTACAGAGCCTAATCCTGTTCACAAAGGATCAGTGGATTCTAGGCTGGTTCTGAAAGCGCTACAGTACATCTTTAATGACTGTCTGCAAATTCCACTCAAAGAAGACAACATGAACTACAGCAAAGACCCAGCAATGAAAAAACAAGTTGAATGAAAAAATGCAGCAGGGGCTTTGTCAACTTTATCTATCAAGTGTGGTGGTCTGTATTTGAGCCTTGGGCAACATCCTTGGGGATCACAGTTCAGGGCCAAGAAGTTGGTTCTCACTTGACAAGAACTAAAAGATCAGACGATGGGTGGAATGGGTTATGAATGCCTGGAGCTTATGAAGATTTTGTAGCACCTTTAATGTTTTAATAGTTGTGTCTTTTTATTCTTTTCCATCCCATTGTATGTCCTTCTTTCTGGTCTTTTATTTATCTTAACTACACATAGAGTATCACCAAATGAATCTAAAGTAGTTTTTGAAGCCTTAGACTATCTTCAAGTGGCTAGACACTGCCTGCTCTTTCAAAAGGTTATATAAGGGCATGATTAACAATCTTATACACCTATCTTAGACCCATTGTCAACCCTCATAAATAACCATCTAAAAATCAACACACACTTTTCTAAATGATTTACAATTCAAACATATGAGGGATGCTGCAAACCACAGAACTACAATATGTTTGCCATATGGGAAATCAAATGTTCCCCGCTACAAAGATGCAGATAAAAAATACTGCATGACATATCACTGATAATCAATACATGCCTATGTTGCCTAGAAACTGAAGAATGACTGTCTGCTGAAGCATGCACCTCAGCAGTGGTGTGCACATGTTCTCTAAGGGGCAGGGGGTGAATAAAGAGGTAGCACCTGTTTTATGCACAGGATAATGATTCAGGGGCACTTAGGCTAACAACAAGGGTACTTATTTGGCCATAAAGCTGACCAGAGGGGCACTTGGACCACTCATGGGCCTTTGGTACAACATTAAGACAAACAATAGCACACAACAGCACCTTTAGAGAGCAGCAATATCCTAGTCAAATATAGGTTTTAATATCAAAGGTCACTTGTGTCTTGTGTTTGCAGTAAATAGATTGACTCACCAGAAAGTGCCCAATGAAACATATGAACAGGATCAAGGAAAGGATGAGAAAAGCCATTCCAAAGGATATTCCCAAGACAGTTGTCCTAAAAAAGGCAATTTGTCACCAACTTCAGATTTCATTTACTCAGAATTTAATGTCATTGTGCAGAATGTCAGTAGCAAATTATTTATCATGAGACATAAGCAAAGTTTAGTTCAGCAAGAGAATAGCAGGAGAATAAATATATATGCTGTTTTCAACACTAACACACAGTCAATCATTATGTTAACAGTATTGTTACTTCTATAAGAGTGTGAAAAAAGCATACATACTTAGGAAGGACGAGTATCTGCACAATAAAGATGCAGAAAAAGATCAAACAGGCGCAGGTGACATAGTATTTGAAGGCTGGCAAAGTTGTTGCTCTGTACTGAAATGATAAAAACAAGGTCAAGTTTCAACAAAAGGCTTTTAAAACCACTCTGATTTTAAAGTTGCTTCAAAAACTCCTCAACTGTGCACTCAAACACCACAAGTATCCCTGTAATTTACAAGATTTCAGGGTACTCTAAGTGTAGGCAAAGGAACAAGCAGCTCTGTAAATAACTGCTCTGATATATCCACTCAGGGACAAATGATGCCAATCTACTTGAACTGCCTCTTACCTCCTTCTCTAAAGATTTGTTGTGGAAGAATAACGATATTCTTTGGATGTCCTCGGACTTAAGCCACTGTCTGGAAATATAAAAAACATAGTACAGATTGGAAGATAGGAAGAAGAATATAGGCCCTGTTCAAAGTATATAAGAAAAAAATTAAGATTCAAGTTCATGTTCAGTAGGGATATGGAAGGGCCAATATATAACGAACATACATTGCATGCTGTAATTTGCCATGTTTCATCAAATGCAGTTTTCAAAGATAGTACACCACATCACTTACATTCCTTTTTTCGCACACAATTAGAATTATCAATATTTGTTTTTTCTTTAAATTGACCCATACTTTTGTGAATTTATCCCATCAAAAGTCCGGATCATCCTCTCGTTAAGTTCCTCCTCAAACCGTTTCTTCTGAGACTTTGTCCTTTAATGTGTAACAAGAAGAGAAAAAGAGACAGAGTATATTTTCAGGTTCACATAAAATTAGTCACACACTTCAAAGCCTCTAGCACAAGTCCAGTCTTATTAAACATCTTGTCATCTGCCTCTGTACTGTTCAGGGGCCTGATAATCCTGCCAGAGAAAATTGTGCTGGAACTGTAAAATGAGCAGCTTGCCTTTCTGATCTCCTCTGGAAGTGATACTGCCCCATTGGCACATCCTAGACACAGAGCGAGAGAGAGATGAGTTGCAAGCTACAGCTGAACTTCCCCATCACTTTAATCACAACATATGTTTGGCGAAAATTACACACAGCAGTGTTGATCTTCCCGTTCTCATTAGTCATGCTGTCTCTGTGGTGCAGGTTGGCAAAGGGCTTGGCTGCTCCCCAGGACTCCAGGTAGCGGGTCATCCTGACTGACGCTCTCATCTTTGCTCCGTCTAGAGTGTGTCTGGGACGGTAGTGATGCTGTGGGCTCCGACGATCCACCTGGACAAACATAGAAATTAGGTTAATCTACTGCATTTTAATCAATGTGTTATGTACACTTTACTGTAAGACACATTTGTGCTGCGGTACCTTTGGGTTGATGACCAGATACGTAATGACTCCATGTTCCTTCAGGTAGGGGTCTCTTTCTTGTCCTTCCCCATCTTCCACTTTATAGGAGCCGTTCAGGTGCTCCAGTGTCACTGATGTAATGTGGACTCGCCTGGCAATAAGCATTACAATCAATGAATGTTTTTTATTATATAAATGACCTATCTGGGAATTCTTCTGGCATCCCTAAGCACAGATTTACAGTAACTAAAAAAACAAAACTGATGCAGACAAAGTCTGATCATAAAAAATTTCAAACAATGAGAGGATACTTTATGCAAATGGGATCACATGCTTCTACTTAACCACCAGTTCACTCACCCTGGTACACCTCCTGCCTCCATATGATTGGCTAGTGTGACATCATGTGACCAAACATCATACTGCCATTTTTGGAGGCCAATCACGCCACACAGAACATTCCCAGAATGCACGCCGACACGCATGTTGATGTCAACCCCCGTGGCATCTCGCACTTTCCTGTCATGCAACAAAAACAGCTTTTACTAAAGTGGGTCACCCATACCACGTAGCTTGTTGTGTGTTTTCCAGATGCATGTTTTCCAGATAGTGTAGGAAGAGAACTGAAACACTGGGGTGAAATAGGAGAGATAAAAAACTCCAACAGTGATTGTTTTCAGAGTAAACCATTTCTCTTAATAAATATAATAATCCTGATTTCAAATTTTCCTTGTGTCCTTGTCAATGTTAATTAATCAATCATTAATCTATCCCAGCTCCCTTCCGTCTGCCTTTGGACCTCACACTTACCAACCACTCACTACCACATGTTTGATGAAGCTGAACTGGCAATAAAGAAAAAGTCTCTACATCTGAGCTAATGGTTAGCAAGATTTTACCATCATTACAGGTAAGGGGGTATTTCAATACATCGGAAAGCAGTGTGTCTAAAGGCATATCCAAATGATCTTTGAAAAGCAGCTAGTCAAATAGTACTTAAAACTTACAGAAGTGTAATGAGACTCTTTAGAGTGAGCTGTTGAGTTAAGAAGAAACAGCATAAGAAACATAAGAAACATAAGAAACAGCATCAACCACATTTTGTGTGCCTTTAATTTGTGCTTTCAGTTCCAATGTGGTTGCAGCATGAGGAGTCAGCTGCTGCTTTGCATGTTTTCATCATTTGTTTACATCCATTCATTTTCAGGTTGGATATTTAACAATATTTTGACATCAGTGATCTCAAGGTTCTACTTATCATTAGTAAGTCAAAGCGTGAGGATGATTCTATGAGTAACGAAGATAACAGAGAAGTGTTTCTTTACCAGCACCGTTATGTAAGTGGCACTCACTTAATGGCCTCGCACATGTCAAGACCCATTTTCACACAGTTCTTGGCATGGTTCGGCAGAGACTCCGGCAGGCCGGACACGCAGTAATAACAGTCACCAAGGATTTTTATCCGCATACATTCATTTTCCTGCATATGAAAAGGTAGAACACAAGCTCAGCATGTGGTCAGATAAAGGTCACATTGATGGCCAGTACAGGCAGTTTTTGAACTCAATCACATAATTGCATGAAATCAAATAATCTGTTTGACAAATATTTGCAGGAATATGACAAATACATCATTAAGCAAGAAAAAATGGCCACAAATGCAAGACACGTCATGAGTTTTATCATTTAACCTCCAATGAAAAGCAAAATTAATACTTGAAATGATTTGTTACTTCCAGAATCCAATAATTAAATGTTTACCTTGGCAATTTGATCAAATTTGCCAAAAAGCTCATTCAGCATGTGTACGAGCTCTCCAGGTGAGCAGTCACTGGCAAGCCTTGTGAATCCCACTATATCAGCATACAGTATACTGAAGATGGAACATTATATATTTATCAATATATTATAAAATATTGGTTTTAAATGTTTTCCAGTAATAACTGTAGCATTCAAAGACATGAAAACAAATTTGCGCTGTGCTCTGAGAAAAATATGTACTGTAAAGTACAATACTGCTTATAATATCATATAAGTGGTAAACAAAATAAATAATACATGCCTGACATTAGTGTGTCTTTGGACATAGAGGTTGTGAAAATTGTTTGTGTTCTCTATTTGGCCAAAGTTTGGACCCTTCAGTCTCTGGATGATCTCTGCTTTCATCACCCGGGCAATGTGAGCTGGCAGCAGAGACAACAGGAGACGCTCCTGATGGCAGCAATACAAAGACAGAAGAAGATAGCAGTTCAAGGATGGTCAGGAAAAAAAGCAGATTAGTGTAATACAGCTAAGGTTTCATATCAGAAAATATATAATGTTGATTCAACGATGTCTTAAATTTGCCTGATAAAGTGTTATGTTGTAATCACAAAACAGTTTTTGGTCTGGCATCCAGGAAAGAAGCACTGCTGTGAATGGGAGATGGGGTGGGACGTGGGATAACTTGAATGCCCAAAAGTTAGTTCAGTAGTTGAAGCTTCCGATTATTTCTCACAGGGTTTGTCTCCATGGCCCCAGGGATTTGCTCAGTATGTCAGTGGCATGACCCCAAATTTTGTATAATTAAAAGTAATGCATATGCAAAACAAGAACAAAGCTTTGTGACAAGCTCTCAGATCCAAAGTTGCTTGGTTGTTTTTTGTGATCAAAGTAAAATCATCAGGGACCTTGACTGAAAAAGTTTTTCATTTTCAGCAAATGGATATTTAATTGAATTCAGTCAATGTAATTCTGAAGCATTAAGCCTTGATGGCAGGAAGAGATAAAAAGCTGTCATCTTTACATCGCCAGGCTCAACAACAGATATGTGAAAGTTAATTGGGTAATGGATTGTGTCATGTTGACCTCCTCTAACTCAAAGTAACTATTAATGTTAATAAAATAAAATTTAAAAAAACCTGCCGACCCAGCTACCAGAAGACAGACTAACTGGTATTCACATACCCGCTTTTCTTTAATCTAGTGGTAGCTTAGCATCTCTCTGTTTTTCTCTGTGGCTACTGTGGGGAATACTCTGAGCCAATCTACCTTGTAATTAGCAAATACAACTTCTCTTGGGGTGAGGAGAAGTTCAAGATGGGAGAAAACACTTAATTAAGCCAATGTCACCTCTAACTCGACAAGTTTTCTGCACCATTGATCTTCTCCCTGCACTGCTGCTAAGGATCAGAGGGTTCATGATGCCTGCCGACAAACACACATAGTCCCCCCCTCCTTGGACCACTCATACCAAAAATGTATGCACTCACTGTACTGCAGGGTACTTTGGATAAAAGCATGCAGCAAACAGCATATATTATGAGTGCCCGAGAGGCCTATGTCTCAGCACAGTTACTACCATCTGTCGCAGGCAGCAGTGGCACTCCAGGGCTACTGCCAAACGCTCCACCCAAAGGCATTTTCAGCTTCACTAATGGTGGTTGTACCAACACAAGCTGGATTCACCATAGGAATAACCAGCTCCACTCCAAGCCTGGGCAAATGGGATTCACCCATCAGATAGTTACCCAGAAGCTTAAACTGCAGCAGCTGTAGTAAACAGTGAGCTACAACCCCGGCAGACACAGCTGTAAGCTTTAATCAACACCTAGTTAATTTCTAACAGCAGGCCATGCAGCAGTATGAAGCAGCATTTCACTTGCATTAGTTGTACTCACCTTTTCTAGGAAAAAGTACAATTGCATAGATGCACAAACAATGTGGCTGTTTGGCAGTGTGCCACAGAAAAAAAACTGTTTTCACATTTTGTGAAAATCCAGTATTTGGGAAAATTTACTTACAAACAGCACATTTAAAGGGGCTCTGTTGAACTTCTGTGTTGTGCTGGAAGTCAGTCATTAGGTTTATATCTCAACATTAGCTACTGTTACTCTCTGTTAGCAGAGCGAAGAGGCAGTGAGGCAAAGCACTTGAGAGCATAAAGTCACATCTCTTCAACTGTTGCAGAAAATCTGACCAGAGTCCTTTATAAATAAATCCACAGCCCAGCTGCATTAGACAACTATAACAAATCGTCCACAGGTTTTTCAGGCAGCGTCTCATTTTTCATGTAACAGTACAATCCACTAACAGATGGGCAAGAAAAACTGCTTAATACAAGTACATTGCTGTAAATTGTTGAATATGGCCCCTTTATCAAAGGTTTTAGAGCCCCCTTATGTTAAATGATGTAGTTGCAGATATTCTTATATCTTGTTAATCAGTTGCAGAGATTTCAGCCACAAGATGCTTAGGAGCTTTTACTACAGAGAATTTAGTGCACATATAGTAGGCTCCAGGGACTCAACATAATCATCACACTATCTTAGGTCATTAACAATTACCACATTCTGTAAAACACAATTCCTGGCACGAGTCCTCCGTGGACTTCCCATTCCTTCCCACCGGGCACTAACAGTGGTAAGCACAGCATGGAGATCAACGGTAAAATCATAGTGGATGATGAACAGTAACTCAGCACAATGCAGCTGCACGAGACACACATGTTCATTGACAAAACAAAGAATTAGCTTTAAAGATGCATTTGAAGTTGCACTGACAATTTTCTGATAAAAAAAAAACAGGCTCAACACTGGCTCTTAAAAGTAGCTGCCAAGCTGGCAACCAGGCAGCAGCATTCCATTGCAGAAAGTCATTACTTTACATATTTAAAATTGTAAGCCCAGTGTTAACATAAAATTGTCTGGTATGTCAGATTTGGCCTCACACAGTGGGAATGTCAGTAGATCAGTCCCGTTCAACACTTGGTGATGAGACAGACACCATGCTAAATTAATCAGCTAAATTCAATTTAAACTGTTGATGCCAATCCCTATAAAAAAAAAAAACACTTTCTATAAAGTGGATAAAAAAAATAACAGAAACAGAAAAATTCAGCAAAACCTGTTTTAACAGTAACATCAGTTATTTTGCTCTGGATTAAATATCATTCTACATGTGTGCCTTAGTGTTGTTTTAATGTATTTACTCATTGTCGTCATTATCATTATAATCACTGCCAGACTCACCCCACTCATCTTTCATAATCCATTCCTCATTCTATCTCCCCATCACATCGTAATTGTAATCCACACCACCATCATCACCATCATCACTGCCACATGTACTCAATTACTCACTGCCTGCCTGGCTTTCACTGGCTCACTGGTAATTAGGACTTATCTAAAGCACGTTACCTGTTGTCTCTTCTCAAACTCCAGTTTAATTGGGGACTTGATGCAGTTGCAGGTGTCCTGATAAGTCTGTTTAAGCGCCAGCTCCATTAGGTGCTTATGATACGCCCCTGCCATGTTCCCACACATGAAAATGATGATATTGGCCAAAATCTGTAAAGAGACAGAAGTCAGACAAAGCTGGTATTAGATAAATATCAGAACAAAACAATTTTCAGGTCAAATATTTTAATGGTTGACAAATAATCAGGCATTCATTTGTAACAGTAAAGACAGAGCTGTAAAAGGGAATACATTGAACATAAGCATCTGTTGACCTGTTAGCTTTTGTACACAAATGAAACTGACAGCCATTTTAACTGCAGTGGCGACAGTTTAAAGACAACTACATTAGATATAAGACTAGGAAAACTGCAATATGCTTTAGCAGTCCTGAGGAAGCAAGGAGTTTAATGATATGATGTAACCAAGGCTTGAAAAAATCTCCAAAGTCAGAAATAGGGCAAAAGCTTTTCCTTAGGGGTACTAACTAGGCCCCGGCAACCGAGATCATGCAGTAATGTCGACATCTAGTACCACACATTGTATTTCAGGACAATGTGGCATTCATAATCTATAAAGCTTTATTCATTTTTGTAAGAAAACAGTTTCCATCTGCTGATAGTATCAGGATTAAAGAAAGAGTACAATGGTGAGATAAGGTGTGTGTGTGTGTGTGTCTGAACAGAGCCCTCTGTTTAGTTGTTTAACGTCTAAAAATAGCATCATGTATTCCTCACATCAGCCGTATTGTAGCTCGATCGACCTCCTCTCTACTCAGCTGAAGAAATGAGAAATGAAAAACATTTTCACATAAATTCAGGTTAATCTCGCACATGGAGGCCTGGATGTTTCTTAATTAGTACTATAACGCTATATCTCGCCACAGGGTGTATTTGACCATGACGTAGCTTAAGATCCAGTTAAGATGGATCTTCATAGGTACATTACATCTCCATTGTATTTTTAATGTATCATTTTAACTAATGAGTAAACATTTCCCAACCCCATACTACACTTTTTGTTAATAAATCCAAAGTCCATTTATAAAAATAATATCTAGACGATGCTTAAAATTTCGAACTCATCAATGAGATGGCCTCAAAGCTTTCATCAAATTAGGTTGAAATCATGATCAAGTTGTAGGTTTTCTTGACCACAGTTGCCTTGCTGCTTGTCATACATCTTGGAGATGTCTATCAATAAGACAGTATTTTCCCAAGAATTCTTAACTTAGTTTTGTCTGCTCTTAACTCTCCCAAACATGCTAATTACATTATAGTTTCTAACTTTACACATACCTCCTTGCTCACTTGCCCCTATGTGCATCCAAAGATTAAAGCTAGGTCCAACAAACTAAACCAGAATCTGATATGGTGTAAGATCAAAACAGAGGGAGATCAGTCATTTTCATTTTGCCAACTTGCCATTTTCTCTGGCATTACCCTCAGAGAAATCATTTTCGGCCCCACTAGTTTAAAGGATATAGAATATTTAAAAGATGAAGTTATTAGTCATCCATTTATCATTTTTCTTTTCTTTTTTTTGGTGAGCACATGGCATTGCAGGCTCCCACAGCCACGAGCACTGCTCTATACTTTTGACTTGTATTCGCATCTGACTCACTTTTCATTCAGAAGAGACAAGGTGAGTCACTAACAACGTCATGGCAAATACTGTACCTGATGCTTACAAACAGGTCATACTGTGCTTTATTCAAAGTAAAGGAAGAAAGGATGAATACAAGAAGCTTACATCCAAGGACAGTTGTTCCTGCCATGCAATGTCCCACTATAATATCAGAGACTACACAACAAGAAAGTGTTGTTTACTATGACATACAAATAAAGGCTCTTCACTAGATAGAGTTCAAATTATGATCTGTGACATCTGCAGTCTCTTCTGCTTATTTTAATTTCAAAACAGTGCTCGATTTTCATTCACATTTCATGCATCTCTGGCACGACTACACAGGAAGATCCATTAGAGAAACCAATATGGTAGGATGTGGCCCAATGATAACAGGCAAATGTACAAAGACCCAGGAGGACCCAATAACCCTGCGCTCAATATTTTGCAATATAAAGCAAATGGACAATTTAATGGTCTCTAGTATCATATTTTAGAAAAGAAAATTTTCTCCATGTCCTTCACTCTTTCACTCACAGTCCTGTTCCATCCTATCGTTTCTGCCTGCCTCGTCTCATTCTCACCGCTTTCCTTTTCACTCGCAGCCTCTTTCTTTCCAGCATGATGGCAACCTTATTAACACACTGACCATTTCAATTTGCCCACTCTCTTTTGACGTAAATGTGCCCAACAGATTTACATTAAAGCAAACAGAGAATAAGCCTGTGACCTTTTGCACGAAAAACAATTTGTTTTTGTTAGAAAATCTACTTTAGTGAATATTTTCTTTTTATCTATTCAATGGCTGCAACCCAGACAAAGGCAGGTACAAATACACACACATTTAGCCTGTAAGTAACTATACTTCCCATAGACAATCACACACAAGCACTTGCTACTCTGAAATACTAACTAAATTCAGCAACAGTGCTAATATCCTTTTGGTAACAATACAGACAGACCACTTCCTGCAGCTCTTTCTTGAATAACAGGACACTGATTACACATCAACACAAACCAAAAAGTGTTCCATAACCAGGACCTCGAGCATGCAATACCTACAAAACAATTCACAACCAACAGCAAACTCATATTAAGGGTACAGCTGTATATAGTATCTTTACTGAGAAAACAGGATTGGATTTTGAGACATAAATGCTGTTCTAAATATATATCAGATGAATGTATTTAACACTGTGAATACAGCAACAATTTACCTGGTTCCCCTTTATGTTTGACAAAAGCAAACATCAGGGGCAGAGGCTACGTGCATGAATGTGCACTGCTGGCAGGGTTTATGTTCACATTTATTCACTGTATTTGGGACAGACGTGCCTCTTGCTGTCCACTCAATTTATTGTCTCCTCTCTGAACATTTCCAAACACTGAAAGAAGACACACAATCTGAATTATTTTTTTCTAAATCAAAGGCATTATATTTACAAACCTGGCTTAGTTCACGTTTGTTTATTTCTATGGAATGTCTGACAAACGAGACTAAACTTTGTGCCACAGAAAAGAGTTCAAATCACTGAGTTTGGACAGATTTTGGTAGATGAAATGATTTACTGGAGCCTTTGTAAGCTGCTTTCTAAAGGGGTTTTTAGCAGCCCATACATCATATGGAATATTTCAAAATCTTTCTTTAAATAAGCATCATCATATTTAATTGAGAATCAATTCAGCTACCTATTCATTCTCTCTTTGTGAGTCCGAAACATTAGCTAGAAGAGCCTGATTGCAGTTTGATAGATGACTGCTCTTTTCTGGCTGTTTCGGGTAGAGGTAAAAAAATCTGATTTTGATATTTTTCGGTTGCCCTGGCAAAAATCTATTAAAAAAACACATCTTAAAATACAGCTGCCATCGTGCAGAAAGTTTTTCAGGCGCTCGAGAGATTACATTCAGTTACATCCTGGGTGCTACTCTAATAGCTGGCATCTGTTAGACAAGACTCTGACAGCAATCCAGGCCACCTCAAAGGTCAGCTGTGTGAATTGGCTTACTATGTGAACCATCCATACCTCACTGGTACCCAATTACAGATAACGGCGGGGTTAGGTGAGGATGGCCTGTAAATGGCTTTGAGCCCCACCGGTGAATTCTGGGTGTATCTAAATGACAGAGTTTAACCCTAGGCAGGCTATCATGGCTGTTATGTATAGAGGAAAATGAATATCTGAGATCAGTGTGAAGGTGAATCTCGTTTTAATGACCTGTCAGCAACAGACATCCAGCAGATGTGTTTTCTTGATCAATTAAATATAAAGTACAAATCATTTACTCAGCATTGTACACATATCCCCTCTTACTAAGCAGAAATTAAGAAAATTAACAATTCTCAAGAAAGAAATGCAGCAGGAAACCTAAGTTCTTGTTGACACACAATGAAAACATGTATTCTCTAACAACTCGAGACTCAATTTTCAAATTAAGAAGACGAGAAATGAGAAACCAGTAGAAGTTAAATGTTAAGTCAGTAAAAGTAAAAAACCTTAATTTGGATTTGAATGAAGCCTTAGAGCGCAGGTACAGATAATATATATAATATGCAACAGCTGCGACCACAGAGTCTGTGTGACAGTCTATAGTGTTTTAATTGACTGTTATATCATCAATAATTTATCACAGCACTGACAAAAATTGCCAGTGACCGTTGATTTTGGTCAGAGGGGGGAGGCTGTGATAAAAAAAATAAAAATAAAACAATAATAATAATAAATAAAAAACAGGATACGCGACCTAATTAATCTTCAGTATTGCTGTGAGGCTAATCACAGAGAGTAAGTGAGAGTTGTGACTTGGAAATTAGAGTCCTCTGTAACAGAATACATGTTTTATCCTTTCTGAGCATTCAACTGCTGTAAAATAGCATGTGTAAGCATAATAAGTATATTTATGTTGACTTTTCAGATGATTACTTGTCACAGTTTAGTTACAAAGAATATAGTTTTAGAAAAAATACCAATTTACCAATGCAGCACTGCTCTACACACACCATGCAAGAAAAAGCAGAACTTTATATTTCTAAATGTTACATGCACATAAGAGACCCAACAGAGGGCTTTCACCTCTTAAGCATATGAGCCGGTTCATTAGCACTTCTGTAAGACAGCACTGTAAAGGTTAATAGACATGAGGAAGTGGAGATGTCAGCATGGTTCTGTCTCATTTATTACCCCCTGGACAGTTTGTATGCTCACTAGAATAATGCACAAGAGTATGGACATTTCAAAGACTGACTTACATAAAGCTACAGAATAGACTGGTGGTTTCTTCTATACACTGCTGACTGAGTCTGGCTCTGTATAAAAGGTAACAAAATGTGTCAACCAAAGCTTACTGATTTCCATGTTATAATTTCAGTTTTATAATTTGTTGAACACTCAAAGTGTAAAAACAATATGTTTTAGAGTGGTGTTTTAGAGTGTTATGTGTCAGACTGTGGATGGTCCAGTCTGACCTGTAGCCTCGTCATCACTGTGAAGCTGCCAGGCAAACAGTAGAAATACTGGCTGCTGGTGGTAGCTTCACATTTACTGAATAGGATTAAGAGTGGTGAAAATGTTCTTTCCATCTCTCTGAAATAAAGAACATGTCAAATATTCATTAAAAGGTCTTCCATGCTTTACTTTAGCAACAACATGCTATTGTCCACTAGGGATTAAATCAGCAGTTATCCTTTTCAGCCAAGCAGGCAGACAAAGACAACATTTTTTTGTCCCACTAGCATGTTTAAAGACAGTCTTAAGATGTAAAATTTTGGGCAGGGAATGATTTCTGAAACAGTTTTGGGCTTAGCACATGTGTGCTACAACAACAGCTCAAAGGATAACTGGAGGGATTATTGGCCTTTTTTGTGTCAGTCTTCAAGATGTAAGTGCCTCTTAACAACAGCTGTTGTATCAGGCATAGAACAGAATTTCCCATTAATCTTCTTTGCCAAATTCGTCCCAGCAGATTACAGTATCTAAACCAGTGACCTTTACATTTCTAGCTCTGCAAGCAACTAATTAAAAATGCATTCAGAGGCACATTCAGCTGGGAGTGCAGGCGAAATAACAGGTCAGCTGCTCAAAATAAGGATATGCCTGTGGGTTTTTGAGTTGTTGGTTAGACAAAAAAAAGTTATTTGATTTTTGTTTTTATATTTTGAGGGCTAGATTAATTAAATATAGTTTGTTTTTTACAACATCCAAAAAGTAACAGAACCAATTAAGAGTGCTACTGTAAGTCTCTTGCTCTAAAAAAGCACAAATCTTTATAAGAAATTATAATATATACATTATGCATGCACTGCCTATCCTTAGCTTTGTCATTTAAAGTGCTCATGCTACTGGCTATGCCAATTTACTCTTCACTCTCTAGGCAGATTACACTACCAACAACAACAACAACAACAACAACAACAACAACAAAAAACAACTCATTGTCCAACTAGAGCAATTACCAGGAAGGCTAAATAAGTCAGATAATAGCATTATAAGGCCAAAAAGAGTATCTGATTGAATTGCGTGCTGTAGTCCAACAAATCCACAAATCCACCAGCCTTACCTTGCATGAAAAGAAGGAGAGGTTTTTATAGTTGCTGTCCAGTATTTACCCTCCGACACATAAGTCTCAGCGCATCCTGTCACCCAGCCTCACTGCTTTGAGAAGTGCGATCTAAGCCAGAGCCTCACCCAACACAAAAGGTTTGGCCGACAATGGCATATTGCCAAATAAATACACTCCACCTGACACACATTTACACAGGTGCAAACAGCAGGTACACACAAACACTTTAAACAGATTAAAAAAACTCCCCCCCCCCCACCTTCCAGCATCTGCACCGGCTCCCAGTCCAATATTGGATCACTGTTAAAGCACTTCTCCTGGTTTTTAAATGTTTTCATGGCTTGGCGCCTCCCTAACTATCCTGTCTTCTTCACCCCTACATGCCATCCCATTCACTACATTCCTCTGATGCACATCTCCTCTCCATTCACCCCTTCAGACTAGGCACACAGTGGAATGCTGTCCCCCACAGTTCTTTGGCTATGTTTCTGTAAAGTGTCCTTGGGTGACCTGAAAGGCGCTTATAAATAAAATGCATGATAATGATGATTATGATTATGATTATGATTATGATTATTATGATTATTATTATTATTATTATTATTATTATTATTATTATTATTATTATTATTATTATTATTATCATTATCATTATTATTATTATGTAATTCCATATTTTCACATTAGGACATATAATTGAATGAACTGATACAACCATGAGAGGTTGCTAGTGCAGAAACAGCATGATAAAAATTCCTGACAATCAATCATCATGACCAATTTAAATGTCAGTATCATTGTATATATATTCATACTGTACATACATATGTAACAAGACCCATAGTACACAAGCTGTGCATTCTTGTACATGTAAAACATTTTAGACATTAACAAAGATGTCCAACACTTTACCAATACAAACTCGCTCACTCACTCAGTACGTAATAGAAAAACCTGTCCCAGCACAATCTAAACACACAAAGAAAAGGGTTTCTGATCAAATTTGGCCTGCAACCAAATTGGCATAATATCAAGGAACTACTATGTCTCAGAGGAAGAACTCAACTTTTCAGAGCTGAAGTTACAGAAAGATAATTTAGCAGAGAGAATTTATGTCCAAAGTCATTGCTGTGCAAGTTATTTGTTAAAATTGTTCATATTACTATTACATATTACTATTGTTATATATATACATTTATACTGAAGGATAAATCAATGACCAACTGGGGTTGATACAATCAAGAAAAGAAAGGGACTATGCTGATTCAAAATGAACGGGTGGAAAGAGAGAAAATGAGAGGTTTAAATCCCACATAGTGATCAGTAAGTGAGAGGCTTGTTTTTTTAGACGCATACCTTAAACACACCAGACCTCATGTCTTGTTCTCTTGTGTTGTTTAGTTTAAGAGGCTTAGTGCCATTATACATAAACCTGACTGAGTTCAATCACCTCTGAAAGCTTTTGAAAGTCTGTTATGAGAACATTGGCTTCACAGTGTTTTATCACAAATAGTATGCCATTTTGGTTCTGATCATACCCTGGTAAAGTTAAAGTGATTAAAAACTTATAAAACTCAAGAATTGTTGACACAGACCTAAATCTAGTGAGGACCTTACCCTGCCCAATTTTTTTTTTTATATCATCCCATATGCTATGGGTAAATGTCATTCTATAATGAGAACCAGCACCCCGCAAATACAAATGTTGAACTGAGTAAGCATCAGATTATTGAATCCAATATTTCCAAACAAGACACTCAATAGATGGTGTTTCCATGGCACATTGAATGTACAAATCCATAAGAGGTACAAGAGCTTGAATCATTTCATAACTGTAACTTTAAAAATCCTATGTGGAAAGATGGTATGAATATCATCACTGTCAAACGTATAAAAAAAAAGTATAAATATAAATGTAATGAGGTTTTCAAATTTCATCAACTTCTGGTTTTTGGAGTTAAAAAGGCCTTAAACTCTAACTTTTCTGTCTTCTAGCAACATACCGTGTGTGGCTGCAGTCATATTCAATGTCCACTAATGCTGTTTTTCTCGTAGCACCTTTGGTGGCACCAAGTCCAACACAGCCGCACTGATTTGCGCTTCGATCACCACATTTACTGTGCTGAACTGAGAAAGACGTTGTCAGTGTGTTTAGTTCTTAGCTCTTTTGTAGCCCCCATCTGAATCTCTGTATTTTCTCTCATTCTGCTGGTACTTTCAAACATCTGCATTTCTGTTTTGTCATGTTTAGTTACTGCTGGTGAAAACACAACGTTTCCTGTAATGCTCATAATAAAAGCTTTAAAATGATTGAATAACGGGGGGCTTTTATGTTGAAAAAGTTATACTAAATGAAACATGTTTTCTAACTGAATTAACAGACCACTGTACTGTTGTGGTGATTCTTCGATAGTTCTGCGGGAATAAATTCAAGAGTATCATTGGTTTAAGATGCACGCCAGGCTGCCACACACAGTCCAACCAAACAGAGCCAGGCTGCCAGATGTAATGGAGAAACGGCATAAGCTCACAACTTAAAGGTCACATTTTTCAGGACATACATGGGTCTTCCCGTTTCTACAGACAGCCTTTTATTTAACCCTGTGTAAAGAGTGCTTAAATTATTGACATTTACAAAATAAATAAAAACCCCAAATCACATTCACATTGCCTCAGTCGGCATCCTGTACAGTGAAAGACATCCTCTGTCCTTAAACCCTCAGTTCGAATGAGGAAGAACTTGTCAACATTGTTAATGGTACCACTGTCATTTTTTTGTAATATATGTTTCACATAAAATGCCAACACATGCTCAGATACAGATACTTGGCCCTAAGCACAATCAACAAACTGATAAAACTAAAACAACAACAACATCCCTGTCACTGACATCAAATAAAATACTAATAACAGAACATGAAGCAGGAAAGATTTGGCATCGTCTGTGTTTACTAGTGAGCATTTCATTCCTTGGCAATGTCACACTTAGCACGGCATGTGATCTTGACTGCCGATTGAGCAGCAATCTGTCTCCTTCCAACACTGGCTACTACACACACACACAGACCTTACTAATATGTCTGTCATAGTCACCTCAAAAAAAAAAAAAAAACAGCCACCAACAACTCAATATCTTTATGAGAAGGTGGGATGAGCAGGCTATAAAATGTTTAGTGTCTTCTCTGCTCCATCATTCATTTCTAAGCATTGCACTAACTTAAATATAAGATATTTTATATCATTTCAGTTGCACTACACAAAGACAAGCAAGAAAAGTGTCCTTCCAATGTGTTTTTTGTATACCTTTGCAAAAATGATCTGAAGATACTTTTCCCTTTCTTTCAAGGCATGTCCTCTGTTCCAGAACCCTTATCATCACGGTTATTTTTGGGTCTGGGTATTTTCATTAACTTGACTTTTCTTCCGTATTTTTTTGTCTTTGATTTTATTCTCTCATTTTAATCTCACAGTATCTTCATCTTTACATGAACTTGCTGTTTGTTATTCTTCAAATTAAAGACTACCTTGACTTCATATATAGCATAAGTATAAAATTATTATAAGCATAAAATCAAAACAAAAACCCCACAAAAAAGGAACATGAGAACATTTGATAGTTTTAACATCATTTGGGATAATAAGACTCCTATTAGAAATCTGTAAACATGCATCCAAGTTTTTTGTTTAGCTAAGAAATATTTAAATTATGATAATATTGTAATTAATCCTTATATACTTCATTAAGTAAGAAATATCACCCTTTTCTGATTTCATTTGACTAATGCTATACTATATTTTTACAAAGGAGATTCTTGTACAAAAGGACACTCCCCTCTGGCAGATTTCCATGAGAATTGTGCTGACAGGCAAATTGACCTAAGAGGAGCTGGCAGATAGTGACCATGCAGCATACAGCTCGGGGCATCCCAGATGCCTGTTTGCCCATGCTATAGTAACACAAAGAAGAGTACGCTGGGACCAAATAACAAGCCATCAAAGCAGATGCAATAGATAATGTCTGTGAGGGTTAATGGACAGAGAATACAAAGGGATGTGAACATACAGCCACAAGAATCATCAGCCACTTGAGCTATTTTTGCACAAGCGGTCAATATTTACCATCATTATATGAATTATTTTAACTGTCATTATGTTAATTAATTTTACTGTCATTGGGGGGATTTTTTTTACTGTCATTGTGTGAATTATTTTTCAAAAAGAAGTGTATAAGCTATGTTCCAGTTATCTAAATGACAGTATGTCTTTTGAATGAGCTTATAAATGGCCCTTTTGATCAGTTCTTTCAGAGAGTTATGTTATTGTTGGCCCTATGCTCAGCAAAGCTCTAAAAGAAGTCCCAAACAGCAATTTTCAGCTTGACTTTTGAGAGCATGCTAGATATCCTTCAGAGAAGCCTGCAAAGAATGTTGAATGCGTGACAATCATATTGTACAAGAGAATATTGTACCATTTATGATAAATTCTTTATTGTGTGGCCATAATTCAGTCGGACTGCATTTGAGCAGCAGCATCTACAAACAATACACACAGTGAAGGCATGGACTGGAACACTTTATATGTAGGAAGTCTAAGAAATGAGCCATAGTAATACAATAATGAGGTATGCTTTGTGATATGCTTGTTACATTAATGTTGTTTCATTTGGCAAAAACTAGGTTGGCAACAACTGACTCTTAGAATCAGGTTTAAATGAGCTCAAATTAATTAAAGTCTGCATCAACAGATAACTGGTTTGCTGATATTATTTATCTGTCCCTATCGGCATATGCCAACTGCCTGAACATTTTGTGCTTAAACCAGCAATACTGCTGGTAAGAGGATGACCTTTCAACAAAGTATTAAAAACAAAAAAAAATTAGAATTTCTATCATTCACCTGCTATGCTAACTTAATTTAGTTTAAAGGTCACATTTGTTTGTTTGCTAAAAATACTGACTGTATGGTAAAATGACCAGAAATGGTCATTGTATGAGCAGGATGGAAAACATTTAATATATGGGAAGGAATAAACATTCCATTAATATTCCATCTGGATAATAGTATATTGTAGCTATGTCTAAGTGACAGCTTTGCCATAGTCTGCAGACTATGAAGCAGCTTCATGTGTGCTTGGTGTAGTGAGCCCCATCAATGGGATTTCAAAAGAGTCAGGTACATACAGTCAAGTGTGTGTGCATATATATATATATATATATATATATATATATATATATATATATATATATATATATATATATATATATATATATATATATATATATATTCTGCTTCTATTTGTTGTTTTCCTAGTGACTAGTGAATGACAACACAGGCCCACTGAATGGAGTAACTCTTACTTGTAGGCCAGGATCAGGACAACTCCAGGAAGATACCGGTCCTGGCCAGGTGATAATCCAGCTTGTAATACCTCACCTTTTCAAGCTTATATATTCACTTCACAGAAATGAGAAAGTTTTGTTATCAGAATGTTCTTTTTTTTTTTAGTCATTTTGTATATGCTGTGAAGTTGTGACACACTAGTCACCAATTAATACTGATTAAATATCAAATTGTGTTCAAATCAAGTTCACGTACACAGAGGTGGGTGCATGCTTTGTGGACAGTCTGTTCAGTATCAACGTGTCTCTACCATTAATGCACACTTAGGTTTAAACACCTTACCTGCCACACTACTGGTTCCATGTGATCAGCTGTGGTGGACAGGCAGACACTCAACACAAGGGTATGAGAGGCGGAGGTCAGGACGCTGGCGATGATAGCGTCCCGCATAGAGAACGGCAACATGGTGTAAACCACAAACACAATGAACAGGAAGAATGACACCTGTGGAGAAAGAGACACACTTATGAGACACACCTGCAGGGGAATACAGCAGAGAGAGAACATAGAGAGAGCGAGAGCAATGGATGCACAAGAAAAGAAAACACAGATTGAAATAAAATATCAGTGTTGACAGTCCTGTGGGGAAAGACAGAGCATGACCCACCAAGTCTGAACACCACCAACCCTGCTCACTAAAGTCAAGTTTATTTATGCACAGCTACATCAGTGGCATCATAAAAAAGAACATAAAAACCATGCCTGTTTTGGGAGAGATTCAATATTAAGCAAGAGACTAACACAAAAGGCAAGGAAAAAGAAAAGAATACACATACATTTGTGGCGTTAAACATTTGTCCATCTAATCTTACATTCTTAGCATCCTTAGCTTACCTAAGCTTCCTTGATTGCAGGAAGCAAAAAAAAGGGACAATTAGCCCTGACACTTAAAACCTGATGCCTCTGATGTAGTATATAGATTGCTACTCTTTCTCCTCAATCTTCACACACACACACACAGAAGAAGCGCACAGCTCTTAAATATGCCTTCTGCTGTGGGGTTAAAGCAGCTCATCCGCTGTTATGCTTGGATAGAAAGAGGCCAGTGTTCTCACATGCTGCAGCCAGGTGCCAGTTAACCTTTCTTGGGTTATTTGTAGGGCTGGCATGTAGGGGGAAGTGAGATGGAAAGAGGAAAGGAAAGCGCAAGAGAGGGGTAGTGAGTGAAAATGAGGCAAAACAGTACCTCCTCTGTTCAAGCTTGAGAGACTAACATACTGTTCTATACTGCTACTCATTATGGCTAACTGTGGCAGTGAATGTAAACTGTGTCAAATATCAAAGATGGTCTGTGACCTTTAAGATAATGTTTTATTCATGTTTGAGGTAAAATTGTGTTTCAATGAGGAAATTGCTTCTGCATTTGCAAACCTCCTGCTGCTTCATTACAGATAAAAGTAGGATATGTTCACTAATTAGCCTAAGATCATCTGTTGTAGACTGCTTACATTCTTGTTCATTTGTGAAATAGTGAACACATTAAAACTAAATGATGTGGTTTACTGAAAGACATAACAGATGATAAAGGGAACTGTTATGAATGCAACTTCTGCTCAATTTGATTCATAAGCTTCTCTTTTCCAGCTATTACTTTAATTACATTAATTTAAAAAACACTAAATAAAAGGATATTTAATCAATGTTTAATCAATGTGGCACTAATGACACTTCAGCAAGGTTTTCTCGTATTCTTTTTGTTGCTTTATGATCATCAGAAGATGGTGACCGCTGTTCTTTGAAGAACAGAAGAGTAGAAGTAAACGCTATGTTAACGTTTCATACTGAAAGTTAAAACAGCATATTCTGAATCTCTAATAACTATTATTTTCTCTCTAGCAAAAAGAATAGTATTCAGCACTCTAGGGAACAGGTACTATTTGTCATTAGTTTAATATTGTGCAACAAAACAAGGAGGACATGCCGCTGCATTTTTTTTAATATTAATTCTTGCGTTTTACATTTCGCTGTATATGCGGGATATGTGCTCTACGCATTAGCCATTGACACAATATTACTCTAACAATAGCATGGTTGGCTGCACCAGAAGTTGTTGGTTGTTGCCTCTGATGGGTTCGGAGATTGTGATGAGTTTAAATGTTTAACCCTAGATATATAAAATAAACTTTGCTTAGTAGTCAAATGCTTGGTGAATGCAGCAACCTTTTATAGTTGGAATCAAAGCTTAGTGCACTGAGACAGACGACAACACTGCTAGTTTGTAAGCAGAAGTCTTCATTGCCTGTAGCTCCACCCAAAAGAATAATTCACTTAATTATACAACTCTGCAATACAAGTGACCTTGTTTGAATATGAAATGATAGAATTTCCCCAGTATGATTACAAAACAAGAAAAAAAAATACAATTTCAATTTGACTTTGAAAAAAGGGGGTACCATATCAAAGGAAAATGTGTTTATCATATAAAAATAACAAATCTCTGATTGTAAATTTAAACAATTAGATGAAGCAATACTAAAAATATCCTCTGGCAATTATCATCACCATCATTATCATCCTCATAATCACTGACATGTCTATATTCTTTGTTCAAGTTCAGGTCACATACAATTGATCTTCTATTGATCATAAGGCCTACACAGTGTTTTTACAGCATCATTTAGGCTGTATCACATCCATCATATTGGAGGACTGGTGTCACTGGCCAGTATAGTATGATCTTTTCTTATAATGGCAGTAGTACCTTGATCTATTGACAACCTGATAAATCACTTTAACCGTAGTCCCTGCATGACTGCCACTGCAAAACAGGTGCAATCCTTTGCCAGTAATTTATCACACCATGGGGGCAAAGACAGAATCAGGACAAAAAGAATCCCTTTAAGTAAAGGGATATTCAGTTGGTCCATTTTTAAAATGTTCGATCAAACCAGCAGTTTAAAGGATGTAACTTTATACACGTTCACCAGTGCCTCATTTCAGTGCCTCTCTGTGCTCCGCTATCAGGGAGCAACAATAGCTAACATTAGTCTGGAAATTGGGTCCGCTAACGACTGGCCTCCAGCACAACTCAGAAGTTTTACAAAGCCTCTTTAATGGAAAAAGCATATAGACAATAACAGATAGTGTAACACAATGATTAAGTGACCCCTCTTATATAATTTCACTCAATCTGAAACTGTATACCTCATAATAGAAATATTATTTGCCTCAAAAACCATGAACGCTTTAAGAGTGTTTTAATTTGTTTCAAAGCCATGAAGCAACCCATGAAGTGCACAATTTGCTTCATACTCTCTAAAAGGGAATGGCTGGCTTGCTGGACTATATGTAATGACTTTTTTTCACTGCAAGGTCTAACCTCTAATGCCCCCTGACATTGGGCAAAAGCACACAAAGATTACCCTTCACACGGGACCCCACTTTTTGGTGTCAAATTGAATATCTGACCAGCTCTTCCTCAAGTCTAATAATTAATCTGTCTGGGTTGGCAGGGGCCACTGCTGCTTTGGAATTGTGTCACCAATTTCACTTACTGGTCACAACAAAACTCAACAAACTGTAGAGCCCCTCATCGCAACCTTCATAATAACTATCTCCTTTTCAAGAGAGCTTATCTTTAAAGATCTGCAGTCTGGCATTTCCATTTCAACTTCTACTTAAGCTGTTAACATGGTTGCAGACACCAACAGCTTCCCGTAATAATCTCTTCCTCATGACAGCAAATATTATTTTAAGTATCCTGAGGAAAGGGTCTGTTGGATTTTTTAAGGAACCGGGGCAGAAATAGCAATGCATTTGCATTTGCACCTCCTACCAGCTTTGCATCTACAAGAGTGACCAACAAACTAAATCATTCGGAAGTGATACGTAGAGCTGTCTACTGAGCTAGCTTTATAACATTGGAAAAGTTAACAGACAAACTAAAAGTGATTAGTAAAAAAAAGGGTTAGGGACAGTCCTGAAAATGAATAAATTCTAAATTCTATAAACTTTCATTTGTTTACACTCTTGTTGAATTATGGCAACCAGGGAAATACCTGTTTTCTAATCTTTCTGCACCATTGCCTGACCTAGCTGTAATTAGGCACACTTTTATTTTATCATTACAAAGTCACAAAACAGCAATGCTGGCAACAGGAGTTAGGAACCAATTGCAAACATTTAGGCAGAGCAGAAATGTCTGTGAAGTAGTTTACTGAGAAGCGGTTGCTGGAAGAAAAAAGTAGCCAGAAATGGCAGGTACGCCAATGTCATTTACTAACATTCACAAAATGGCAAAGAATAAAAAAGAGAAAAAAAAGGGTGAGTAGTCATCTTAATGTGCAAAAAGAAAATGAAAAAAACTAAAAACAGCTTGAGAGGTGTGTTAAGTAACTAGTGTAGGAGAGCAAACTAAAGAGGGGTGGCCAGAGGGCAGGTGAGTCGTGAGGGACAACACAATGGCGGTACAACTGCTAGTTAGAAGAGCTGCTGTGGTGTTTAATAACAAATATTACTGTATAAAACATGATTCTAAAAGGTAACATAGTTGTCTTCAGCCAGCTCCTTGTTTTTGCCTTGTACAAATCTTGAAACAAAAAGATATAAGTGTACAATCAGAGTCTTGGGTCAACAAGTACAAAAACCACTAATGTGAGTTTATAAAACTCTAAATGAAAGAAATGGGAGAAAAAATAATGAATGTAAACCTATAATCACCAGATCATTTAGATTTTTCATTTCAGTGTAGCATTCAGAAAACATCCATTCATCACCATTTCAGAAGAAAAACACTTAAATATCAACTTGCTCCCTCATAAGTAAGGGCTGACAAATGGCGTCTAGCACACCAACATCATTTGCTTAACATGCAGAAAGTCTTTTTACTAAATGAATGCTCTGAAATCCATTGCAGTTAGTGATTCATGAAACTGTACCAAGGATAATGGAGCGGCAGCGGGGGGGAAGACACCTGCTGTGATCTCCTGCATACTTGATACTCAATGTAGTAATAAAACAGTGAGGAGCTTCCTTCAGTTCGGTTAAAGCAATCACATAAAGACCCTCTCTCGGACAATTAAGTGGCCAAAGCTTTTTTGTGGTCTATCATGTTACAGTCAACTCTGCTTCTGCCCATTAATCAATTCCTTGATAATGACACTGAGGAGAGCTCATAAAACAAATTATAGAGATGGAGTGTCAGATTACATCAGGCTTTTAGTCTACTGTCTGTGGCAGAGATTAGTTTACAGGCTAGATTTACAATGTGTAGTGTATGTGTGCATGTCTATGTGAGCATGTGATGTCTGTGTCTGCTAAAACAGATATGCTCTTTTGGTTTCAGGCTTTACTCACTAAATCCGAATAAAAAGATGGTTTCATTGATTTGTAGCGATTTGTAGAAATAAAGGCAGTAGATTAGAGTCAGCCAAAGTGCTTGATTTGTCATTTTCACTGTAAGTCTAGACAGGTCAACCTTAATATCTTAGATTAATTAAAGTGTTTTGCAACAAAAATGTATTCCTTTCTAGAATCAAAACTCTGATCTGACATTAGCAAATGGCTTTGTTACTCCTATTTACAGGTTATTCTGCATTTCTCCATCTCTCTCTCTGCCTTGTATCCTCTATGTGTGTGCCATAACTACCTGTAGGCCCTGTCGGCCACCTGCCTTGATCTTTACAGTTTTAACCTGGAATGCCTCTTCTCTTCACCCCAACTGCCCTTTGCGCCACTTCTTTTGTCCTACACCTTAATGAGGTTGGCTGTATTCTTAAAAAGGAGTGTGTGAGTGCATCCACGCACTGTATGAGACAGCCAGAGAGAAGAAGAGATGAGACCGGGTCCAGACATCTCTCAGTGAGGGAAGGAGGCTGGACCATACAGATAAGCCCATCTCCTCGCCGTCAGCAAACACAGAGGGCTTTGTGGGGAGAGGATAAGCATGCAATTGATTTCAGGTTTGAAAATGGAAAGTGTACTGTATACAACCTAACTCTGGGAGAGTGGGGATGTGAGCACAGCCCAGCTGGGGAATATGGGAGCTATTTCTTTCACCTGAAAGTGTACTGTACTGACATTCAATTTGTAATGTATCTCTCTTACTAAGTGCTATATCACTGGCAACCAGACTTGTTTCAGTTTCTTGAGGACATTTCACCTTTCATCCAAGAGACTTCTTCAGTTCCTAAACTTCCTCACTGTTTTATTACTACAGTATCAAGAATGCACGAGATCACAGGTGTCTTTCTTATTACACATCACCATGACCTGGATGACTGAGAACCTTCTTGAACATGTAACTATCTCTTGCATTCTTACTGTATCTCATGAGGAATTCCACACAAGTTGCATAGTTATTTTGACAGATGACCATGTTCTCTATGTGGCGAAGCTGCTTTATGCAGAGAGAACTAAAATACATTAAATCATTAGTGCCATCTGGACTCAAGTTATATTAGTCATATTCTGCAGTGCACTGGAGAAGTCAAGTCAGGTTATTAGGGTGTCAGGGCTTGGAAATGCATCAATATAAAAAGAATAAAGTAGGGAGAGTGATACTTCCATTAGAATAATACTGCATTAGAATTTGATCTTCAAAGTAGGTGACTGTCAGAAGAACACAAGGCACACACAAAATATTAGTAGTTTAGAGCTAAAACAACCATAATTAAAAGATGATATATGTCTTTGCTGCTATGAATAGCAAATGATACAAAAAGAGAAACTAGCTAATCATCATCTAAACCATATTCAAAATTATCACAGCACAATAAACAGATGTTTTGATAAACAGCTAAATTAACAAAATGTTTGTGTTCAAATATACTCTACTGAGCCTAACTATATGTAGAGATACTGTGGGAAAAGAACAATGACCACATTGTGAATAGAAAACCACCATCAGAAATCAAATAAGAAGCTTTCAATTAATCTAGACAATTTATCCTTTCCTTTTTTTCCAAGTCTCATTTTCTTCTGGTTCGTATGTCATGATTATTCATTCATGCTCTTCATGTCATGTGAAAACCTGACAAAACCTCTTGTGCCAGTTTGGAAGATAGAGAAGAGTTCATTTGAAGAGCCCCTAATGGGCAAAACATTTCATGGGATTCTCTTGACTTTTTTCACTCTATCCAATTACGTTTCTGTCCATAACCGTTGCAAAAGTTAGCTGCTTTTTTGCCCAATCACTCCAAAAAATGTTCACTGATCATGAAACAGATGAAGATGGTACAAAGAAATACCAATCGGTACACTGATTGGTATTTCTTTGTACCATCCACATCTGTTTCATGATCATTTGCAAACCATGCCGCATCTCTCTTATGAAGCAATTCATACTCCATTACAGTACATGGTGCATCGAATTTGACATTGTGCTTCCTCTTTTTGAACTTCCAGTTTCAATCCAGTGTACAATTGGCCAGCAGCAGAGATTCCCACTTTCAATCTATAATGAACAATTTATTTAGTGACTCATATGGTCTAATATTCAGTTAAAAGCTCATTATGTTTACAAGCTAGTTGCTCTATGTGTCTGTCTGCCATTTGTTGTTGTGCAGGTAGAGTTTTTTCACTGAAAATGTCTGCATGCTGTGGCCAATAGCGATATTTCAGAGTGGTGAGAGTGAACCAAAGCAGCGAAGTTGAGGTTAGAACAGCTAAAAGGGTCTTGAGACTCGCTACAAAACTCTGTATAGCCAAAAGACCTGCAGACTAAGGTGATAATTCTTGGCAAGTTTGTGAAAACGAGTGATGCCTCACATGTTACACATTGTCATTTGAGACACTGTCATTCTAAGAACATGCTAATATTATAGCCACTTTAAAGATAACCAAAATGTTGTACTCTTCACAAAAGCACCATACAAATTCTCTGATTCCTCTTGGTAGAGAACACACTATAGTTCAGATTAGTCCCAGTGTGGTTGATTAGTCTAGATTAGTACACAAAATGGTACAACTGAACCAAAAAATCATCACTTCACACAACATGGAAGCAATAAGAAAGGCATGCTTATACGCAGAGACATCTTTGGATTTAAAAATCATTAATGTATTCATCCTCTGTCTCCATGTCTGTGTTGTATATTACTTTTACTCTCTCCTCCTACACTTCAAATAACATTTTTCTGCCGCAGTGTTAATTACTCAAATATTTCCTGCACACTGGTATCTTAGCAACTTCTCTACAAGTCCATTAGTTATCACTATTTTCAGTTGGGTTTTTTTGTTGCTTTTTTTTTTGCTTATGATGGATTTTTAAGTTAAAACTATAGGCAGCAACATTCTCATCCACTGACAACATTACATGAATGACATGCAACAAAAGGCATCATCTTTAATGAGCTAATGAGCTTAGTTCTTTACATGATAGTTGAGGTGGTGGTGGTGGTGGTGGTAATGGTGGCGCCCCATCATTACCACCGATCCCCCCTCCAATGATTGTTTCATTCCCCTACTTCTCATGGCTACCTCCTAGCTACAGCATGGAGAGCATTTAATTAACTACAATGTTTACTTTGCCTTTCTCCATTTCGTCTCTGGAGCAGACATCCACCTAGCAACTGCACAGTAATACCAGGGTAACCACAGATTCAAAGACTCGGTCATTTATATAATTGGTGGATACGTAAATGCAGTGGAGTAACTAAAACAGCAAAGAAGGCAACATCTTCAAGTTTTACTCAGGGTTGAGATGCAAAATGTTCCCAGAACTCAATATGCCTTAGAACTTAGATATTTCATGTTTGTGGGTTAGGGTTAGGATTTTTTAGAAAAATGGCAGAAACAACAGAAGATATTTTTTGGTTGATTGAGCAAATGATTCATTGTTTTAGTTCTAACAGAATGTATAATTTGTTCAAAAATCTGTTTCATTTTCAACGGGATGAATAGCAGTGTCGAAGTGTTTTTTAGTTATAAAACATAATTTTGCTGCACCGCAGACAGGTAAAGAGTCACAGAAAAGGCAACTAACACATCTATAAAAAGTGAAGCATTGCATTGGGGGTGCTAGGTTTCATATATTGCTATTGTTATATAGTAATGACTCTAATGAGAGTCGGGACAGGAGGGGAGACACTGTCCTCACCTCCAAAGTCTTTGAAGTCATCTTGATGAGCGAGCGAGTGTTGAGCACACTCCCTTACTGTTTTTTATGTGTGCAGGTTTATGTGTGCAGAAGACTAATTAAATGCTATAAAGGAGCTCTATTTTCTCACTCTCTTTATCTTTTTGATGCAGCCAGAGCAATATCTCCATCCTTCAATCAGTGAATTGTAAGTCCATTGCCATCGCTACAGCAAAAGCTATGAAGCACTCAGTCTGTCCAGGCTACATGTAGTCAATTTGATCATTTTTAAGTGCCAAGACATGTTAATGTAAAAGTAGGTAAAGTAAATGGCAACTCTTGCTCCTTGTTTGGCTTTGTTGGTTTACAGTCTAGCAAATATGTTGCAAGTTAGTCTATCTGCAAGATGTGTCTAAAAAGCAAGAAAGATGAATGCTAAAAGAGTTGGATCAATGAAAGAGGAAAAGAAAATTTGAAGTAGTAGTCATAAGATATTTTTCAGAGGCTGGGCCCTGTCCTCTCATCATTGTTTTTATTATGATGTCTAGTAAGTCTCAAAGGAGGCCGAAAAATCCCAATGCAGGCTAATAGAATGCGAATACTCTGTCATTTATCCTGGGTTACTGGGAAACGACATGTATATATCATTCAAAGCTTTTTTCATTAGTGACTCACATTCTTTTTACTGATACCAGGAGTGGGTTTTCTGTTCCCCTGAGCAAATCAAAATGATAAATAAGGCATACTAAGTATACTGTATGCTAAGGTGTCAATATGACTCATTTCATCAATAATATGTCATCGAGCTCCTAAAAACACATTCAGTGCAGTGGCAATACACAATAATGTCTCTTCAGGTAAGTATTAATTAACATGCACCCATCAGAGAGCATTAATGGCATAATGGCTGCACATTTTTAGAAAGCAAAAGACAGGAGAGAATGGAGTGGTGTGTGAATCTGTGTATCTTTAGCTACCTTTTTGTGAGAAGAGGCAACACTCGACATCTGTCTTGCCAAGTATTAAGTCAGCTTTCAAATGATGAAGACTTAATGTACTGTGGTGTCTTCAATGAGCCCTAACAACACTGCTTTTTGTTTGCCTTGCTACATTTAACTGCAGCTATAATGGTTCTAAACAATGTAATACACAGTACACAGCACATAGGTACATAGTACAGAGCTCCTGGAAAGAAGGGACAAAGAATATTCTATATATCTAAACATTAAAAGCTAGCTGGTATTAACATTAAAATATATACAATATATATGTTTACTATATCTACCGACCAGTGGTCAATTCTAATCAACATACATATATATACATACATACACGCACACACATACACACAGAAAATGTGTATTTACATTGCATTCCTGCTTTTCTTGTTACTGTTCTCAGATCAACAGCGTTTTTTTTTTTATATGTTCTGACTCAAATGATGCTTTGTGGTACTGAGAGGGCCACGTGGAAAATAGTCAGCGAGCCTACAGTTGCACCATAAGAAGACTGATAAATTCATGGACAAAAAATACATATTGATTAACGTCAGCTGATTTACAACAGTTTCACACTACACATCTGATAGGCTTCCTTCATACCAGTTGACTTTTCCCCCAGTGTCATTACATGATAGATAGGGCTGTAAGGTGATTAAAAAAATTCATCTTTTTATTTACAGGATTTGTAATTAATTAATTAATCCGATTAATCGCATTTTAATCTCATATCTGCTAAAGGTACCCAAATAAAGAATTCTAGGACATCACAAAATTGAGTTGCATGACAAATCAATTGAATACACTAAGAAGAGAAGATTTGAAATCCACATTTTTTGAGGTGAAGTGCGTTTCATAAATGAAATTTAAAAGAAAATGGTCAAGCACATCCCAGCAAACCAATTAGGCCAGGTGCATTATTAAAAAAATGCAATACAAATACACTTAAATAAATAAAATTCATAAATAAAATAAGGCTTAGTCTCAAATATCAATCAATCAAAACATCAATCAATCAATCAATTCAAAATGAATATCAAAGCTGACTAAATACGTCATGTCTGTCACCCTGCTTTGACTAGCGACGCAGGTGGGAAGTGACAAACACGTCCGCACAAGTTCCTTGGTGCTAGTGCTACCATGACGTGCCACTGCCAAGTAGCCTACGGGTCATTCAATGGGCCAAATTAAAATGCTCTCACATTGAATTGCCACTCAGAATCTCAGAATTAATTGTGTTAATTTTTATAACGCGTTAATTTGCAGTGTAATGAATTAATCTAATTAACGTGTTAAACTGACAGCGCTAATGATAGATGATCTGCATGTCATGACCTTTGACATCCAATTAGTCATACTCTCTATTACCTTCAATCTAGCATAACTTGCATCCCTCTCTGAAGTTTGAAAATGCAACAAGGGACAACAACAAAAAAAGCCATACTACCAATATTGAAAATGGACATTCAGCAGCCATTATTATGTATACATAAACAGTACTGTGTTTGGATTATCCACAAAATGTGACAAAACATGTTGCAGCAAAAGAAGCCGTTCAACAGTAAGCCACTGGAAGACCTCTTATTCAATCCTGCAAATACCCATACCTAAGATGTTTACTTGGCCATGTAGCTTTTATCCTCACCTTTGTAATTCTGTACTACAATGAGTGCTATTCTACACTCTGCTACACAGATCTGATCTGACACAAAAAGCTTATTAAATAAATGAAACCACTTGTTTCTCTTATTTGTTTTACATATTTTGTTTGCGATTTAGTTATTGGATTTTATTTGTTAACTACATTGATAAGGTTTTGAAGAAAGTGCTTAACAAAACACAATAAATTGAAAGTAAACCATGGCTGGGAGGGATCTAAGAGAGTGAAGGGCACTTAAACATGTCTATGAACACTTAAGGTAGAAGGGAGCCTTGACAGTAACAATCACTTGCTCTTTTATTATCTTTCTGATATAGCCTACTCTCTACAGCTTTTCAGGAAAGTCAGCTTCTATATTAATTCACAATCACTGAAAACGAAAAGACAAAAACACAATGAAATGTCAGGAAGCACTTAAGCTTGTGTGTGATCAATCCAAAACTTAAAAGTCTGCCTGATTTAGAATGTAGGTCAGATATCACAAGAGATTAAATAAAAGGATGGAGATTTTTTTCCAGGCCATCTGAATCCCCAAGTCTCATTTTACCATTCAACATTCTTTCATCATAGACTTATAAAACTGGTCTGGATATGCTGCATATTGTTTAGGCTGCATATTGTTTAGGTATTATAAGTCAAGCAAAACAGAAAACGAGCAAAAAAAAGCCAAGTCAAATCTCAAGCTCCTCTTGCTACAAGATTTCATTATGTTTTCTGGCAACCAGGGAAATGATATTGGAGGGCCATATTTTCAAACCTTAAATCAATAAATATGTCCTCTGACAAGTTGAAATTGACGTGGCATGGATAAAGCTAGGGTTTTCTGATTAAGTTTCACAAACTATGCACCACTAAAGTCAATGTATTTACCACAGACGCTGTCATTCACCACAGGAGATTTCAACTAAGTTTAACAGAAAAAAAAAAAGGTAAGACAAAAAGAAACGTGTATCAGCGACATCCAAAATCCACTAGCTTAGATTACTTTCGCACCCCTACTGTTAATGTACGTACTTATGGTTTGTTGATACTATAAATACTATGATACTATAAATCACTTATTTATCAAAAGATAGGACTGAACCATGAACTGTACATTCACAATCTGTTGTAATGGCTGTTCACCTAAGCCACTAAATTTCAAATAAAACTACCCAATGTAACAGAATGTACCACATGTTCCTCATCAACAAACAAATTCAGCACAGAATACATCTATGTGTCTTACCTGATCCCACGGACAGACAATCCCACCAGTAAACATAAAGAGGTAACCCATGGCAACCAAGCAGGCCCAGATGACCAGGGAGAAAACACGTAGAAGCTTCTTGAAGATTGACTCGATGCAGACGAGAACAAACACAGCCAGGAAGATAGCCAGCGCTGTGGGCACAGTGATTACAAAGGCCACATGGTCCTCAACGTTCTGAAAAGGGACAGCATAAAACATGTTTTTAAGAAAAGAAAGAGGGAGAGATGTGTGATTTTTCAGAGAAAGAGGAATAATTCTTTTGAGAGAAAACTTGGATTGCCTGACAGATTATTAAGGAAAAGCAGCAAATTTAGAAGACAGAGACTTCTTGATGGGTTAAAAAAAACAACACTCTTTTAGATCTGTCTTTCGACCCAGCAAATATGACTCAGCAAAAGAGGCAGTACACATGGAAGACAACAGATCCTCATGTGTCACCACAAAGCTTGCTCTTTGCTATATGTGATCTGAGAAAAGGGTCAGTGGTGAGAAAATAACAAATGCCCTTTTGCACTGGATGTCCTTCAGTAGCTTTACCCCTTTGTGAATAGACTCAGTATGAACTGCAAATGAAGACTGAAATATCATATCACTGAAAATATAAGTCTTGCATAACAATATGCACTCTGAATTATCCAGCTTATATCTTTCAGGTTTACATGTATAGAAGAATGCTGCTTTTATACATGCATGCATAATTAACACTTTTGCTTTGCTCACTTACGCTATCGCACAATTCTTGCTCAAGTCCTTTTAAATGTTTATTTAGTATGCACTAAAACATTTTTTTAAAAAACTGTGTAACTGTGAACTGCTTTGCCCTGTCTTCCTTGGAAAGATGAAATGCCACCCATCCTAATACTGCACTTATTATCTCTCAGAACATGCCATTCACTTGAGCCTACAGAGTACGATGTGATAAACAAAAGTGATACAAAAAATGTATATTGTGAGAACATCCTAGGGAGTGTGGAAAACCCTAAAAAGCCCCCAGTGTTAACCAGGAGCAAAGTTGAAACCACATCCATAATGGATTTGCTGCAGCCTTTCTGAAATACACTTAGATCTGAAAGTTCTAATAAAAATTTCAGGAGTTTCTTGAAGGTTCATGTAGGACGATCGCACAGCAAAGTGAGTCATTTGTGCTGCCTGCTTTTTCCAGGCTTCTTCCTATCATTGCTTTTCCAGTCATGGGATGAGGGATGGAAAATGTTCATGATATGGATATGTGGTCAGATATGTCACATCCTCACTGGCACTTTTGGTTGTGTGGGTAAGGATGTCTGCAAAATATACGGTTATCAACTGATGAACCCAGTTGTGTGTCATATTGACTGAAGTATTTCCAAACGGGTCTTTTTAGGTTGCTTGGAGTCCAAACCACTCTCTCTGCTGCCGAGTTGGGCTCTGAACTTTCTGCCATTTTGTTTTTCTCTCTGCCACCTGCATCTGCCACATATTTTGTCATGTCTCACTTTCAGTACTAAGTGATGCTGTGCAAATGCGACTCCTGTGACCTATCCCTGACCCATCATGCCGTGAGCCCACTCGCAAAGCAGCCGCTGATGTGTTTTTTTTCCACAGTCGAATATTAATTTTCACAATCAAGTCTCTGTTTTATTTTTAATATTTGAATAAATATTCAAATTTAGAATATTCGTTGACAGCCCTATTTCTTAACTCCAAATATGAGCAGTGGAAATGACTCTGCATACTCCAAATTAACGAATGGATATCTTCATTGAGCTAAAGTTTTAAATATTAACAATCATGAATGCTATTCTGAAAACGATAATGCACTGTTTTCATTTATCACTAAAAACACATTCTTATTCTTTCCATCATTGTTTTCAGAAGGAATCTAACTTTCAAAATGCCAGTCTAGCTCACAATGCGTTGTCCTCCTTCTCTTCATTACTTGCTTTCTCCTTCTTTAGCCCCCTGCTCCCACCATCCCCCTGTCTCTTTTTCATGCACACAGTCAATGCACTGGGACAGAAGAGGATATGTGTGGCTGCACAGAGCCACAGAGAGTTTGTCTCGCCCAGAGCAGAGCTCCAAAACAGCTCAGGATTTAGGTCAGCCAGCCAGCAGGATGGAGGGATGATAGGATACAAATAAAGGGAGGGAGACAGAAATATGAGGAGGTGAGAGATGACAGAGGCATGAGATTGTAGAGAAATAGGGGATGATGGAAGGGAGAAAAAGGGAGCAGCAAAAGTAATGCTTATCCAGCAGAGGGATAAGAAAAGAGGATGTAGGAGAGATCAGGCAGTGCCCTAACAGAAACAGACATTTATAGAGATGCTTGTTCGTTATGATTGCACAAAAGCATGTTCAGAATTATTTTCTTAGTTTCTGATTGTTGAGAAATATGAACACTTGGGATTTTCAAAGGCCATTTTTTATAGTTCTGGAGCACCCATCTTTCCAACTCCACATGAATACTTAATGTTTTTGCGACTAGTTATCTTTGACACTCTAACAAAAGCTTTAACACAAATACTGCCTGCTGAATCCTATACTAAATCCGAAACTGAATGATAAATTAGGTTATTCTTCATTACAAAAACCAGTTGCTTATAAGGCGATAAGTCAGAAAAATGATGGATGATGATTACCCACTTAAAATCTCCCCCATGTGCAAGAACATAAGCTATAATGATAATAACATCATTGTTCAGGAGGTTATTAAAATGCAATTAATGCAATCAGAAAAATTGCCAGATTAAATATGATTAATCAGAATATTGTTGTCTCTTCTAGTCTTTTGGATAAGGGATTCAATTTTTCTGACTAATTAGGGATAAGTGACTCTGTTTTGTCTTGATTGCATAGTAATGTACTCCACTGGTGATAATAACAACAACATCTGCTGGTTGTTTGTTACAGTGCAGAAAAACAAGCTTTTTTCAATGGTATATGTTTAGAAACAGTACACAACTGTTCCCATTGATTCATTTGTTCTGGTGGTTTAGTAATTTTGCAGGTTTGCTCAGCCATCCTTTTTAGGACTTTACTTTGACTTCCATGCTTTGTGTATAGCCTGACCCAAACACTTACCCTAAAGGTAACCAGTTCATGCCTAACTCTAACCTCAACTTGACCTCAATTCACACCTGATCCCTAAACCTAACCAGGACAACATAAATCACATGTGGCTGTAACAGACCAAGTCTTTGGTCCCCATTATTACTACTAATGTTTATGCCAGAAGAGGTCCCCAATAGGTAATAGAAACACACACACGCACATGCACACCCAAACCCACACAAACGTCACCCTGTGTTTTTGTCAGTGCTCTCTTTGTCTCACTGTCTCTTTCAGTGTGTTTTAGACTAATCCCTTCTTAATAGCAGACTCAGCAGTGACAGGGAATGGGAGAAGCACTCTCCTAATAGAAAATGTGATAAGCTATAATAAGGTTATGTTAGTATATCTTCTAAAATCAGTCATTAGATTCTGGTAATATTTCACTATGTTCTAAAAATGTTTTCCTTTTAAAGATGGATATTACCAGGCACACTATTTGGATCATAACCAGTCAAATTGTGCACTGCAAGTAAGTTTGGTCTATGTTTTATTTCACTCAGAATGTCTTGTTGATTTTCAGGAGTGCCTTGCCCTCACTACATTTATTTTTTCAGGTTTTTAGAAGAGATAACCCTCTCAAAATAGTGACAGAAGAAAACAGATCTCTTATCTGTAGTTCAGCCAACCATGAGGTCAGACAATAACTGAGCCCCTTATTCCCCCCTCACTTTTATCTCACCCTTCTCTTCGCATTAGTGCTGCAATGAGGGCTGCATGCTGTGAGAGTGTGAGTACATAGGTGTTGCACTGGCACGCTTGTCTGTGTGTGCACATTGTATGTGAGTGAGTCAGAGGGGGGCTCATGTATTGTGTTTCACAAGCCAGCGGATTGTGCATATGTGTGTGCCCAAATTTCCACGTTTGTGTGCGCATGATTGGTAAGGCTGCTCGTGTGAGCCTTTCCCTATGCGTGTTTATAGACAATGTGAGGGTTTAAAATGTGTGTGTACACCACATGTGCCTCGATCCACACTGTTTACAAAATTAATTTTTCTACAAATATTTTGACCATAATTTACAGCCCACACAGGGACGTGCAACCTATTGTGCTGGAATATGTGTGTGTGTGTGTATGTGTGTATATATATATCCAGGACATTTGTTTGTTTGTACTTTCTTAATCTGTAAAATGCATTTGTGTGTGTGTGTGTGTGTGTGCGCACGTTTATGTGTTTGAGTGTTTTTCCGCATGTTGTGAATGAGACACTTACCAGTCCTGAAGCAAAGAACACAGTCAGTAGAGCCAGGCAGGCTCCCATCACAATGAGAAGCAGAAACACAATCAGAGGATGCTGCTGGCTCATACAGTAGTAGGACTCATACAGCCAATCCGGGGACCTGTTCCTCTTCTCCTGACCTCCTCCTCCTTTATCCCCTTCACCAGACTCCCCTGCCCGGTCCAGGAGATACCGCTTTCTCCTTATTGCCTCTTGCCACATGGATCTGGTAGCCAAGAAGGAGGTAGAGGAGGGAGAGAAACTAGAGGAGGCAGAGGAGGTGGTCACTGTTGAGGTATTAATAGTTTCCACCACAGATGAGGAGCAGTTGCTCTGGTCTGCTCTCCTACTGTTGTTGTTCCTGTTGGGGACCCCGGTGTATGAGCTCCTGATCTCCAGTGTAGCCTTCGGTTCCTCCTCCACCTCCTCTCTTAAGTCCTTCAGGCGAAGACAACTGAAAGCTGATGCTGAGTCGGAGTCAGAAGCAGCGTGCGCTGGCCGGAGGGGTGGCAAGAACGCACCGAGGGTAGAGCGCAGCATCCTCCTCTCTCTCCTCCTGCCAACATGTTGAAGCGGGAAATGAAGGGGAGTGCAGAGACTGAGAGCTCTTTTGAGTGAGAGAGAGAGAAAAGTGGGAGGGAAGTGAAGGGAAAGGGGAGGGAGAAAGGGCTAAGGGGGAGGGGAGGAGGAAAAAGAAGGTACAGCAGCAAGAGGAAGACAGCGAGTGAGAGAGAGAAAAGAATAAAACAAGAGGAGAAATTATGACACTGACATTTACGTATTATGTAGTAGAAATATGATGTTATGATTTCAGCTGAGAAACTAGTAAACAAGAATTGAAAAGACAACAGTTTCAGCTCAATCCAGTAGATGATGATGGTTTTCATAAGTGAGATAACCCACCACATCACACCTCGTGTTTTTCAGTCATCCACATTCCCCTCTCCTGCTCTGTCTCTGTGCTGTCAGACAGCAATTTTCTTAAATGCCAGACTTGGTCAAACAGCCCTTAGTGGTTGAAGGAGAGCTGGTGACAGATAAGCAAAAATACAGATGTATTCAACTGCCATCAATGGTTAGTTTAAAAAATAGCTCAATTTCAGAATTTAAAAAAAAACTCAAAATCAAAGTATTAGCTGATCTTAGGCTGCAAAAGTCATCAAATACAATCAAAATTAGAGCTGCAACAATTACTCGAGTGACATGATTAATTTCGATTAAAAAAATGGTTGAAGCAAAATCTCTGCCTCGAGGCTTCGTTTAATTCCTATCACCCGCGTTATGTGGCCTGCTTAGCTCAGAGATCATTTCTCCACACGGACTATTATTGCGGACACACACCACTAAGTTCAGAATTGAGTGGGCGCGATGGTGGAGAGCCAAGAAACTGTCCGCAGAATGTCCAAAGTTTGGGATCATTTCACATTTAAAAAAGAAGATAACAAAATCCACTGTGTCTACTGCAAAACAGAACTGGTGTACAATAACAGCACGTCAACAATGATTTAACATCTGAACCGAAAGCATCCAGCTGTTAACACCAGCTCACCAAGCATCGCCGACACAAGGTAACATAAACATTGATGTTAGCTAATTTAACGTAGCCTACCATTGCTAGTTAGAACATACGGTATTTGTACAGGCTGTAGACTGATGTTGGTATGACCAGATATCATGTTAAGATCCATCCATCCATCCATCCATCATCTGTACATATTCTATGTACGCCGCTTAATCCTCTGCAGGGTCGCGGGGTCATGTTAAGATGTGGAAACTAATTCATGTTAAACTGCAAGACAGTAACAGCCTGCACCTAATAATGGAATTATTGGAATAAATACCTGTATGTTTTTTACAGGAATAAAAGTCAATTGCTTGGTCTATTTAATAGACCTGTCATTTTCGTTTGGCATTATTTGGTATTGCTGCTTAATAATGCAAAATCATTTTTTATTAGATTACTCGATTAATCAATGGGATAATCAGCAGAGCACTTGATTCAAAAAATATTCGATAGCTGCCGCACTAATAAAAATTACCTCATGTAATTTCTTTTTGTGGGATCTTTTATGTGTCCTTATGACTGGTTTCTAAATGATGGCGCTTCAGTTTTTCTGTGCAAACAAACAGCTTTCCAAAAACTTGATGACATAAAAGATGACAAACAAGAGCACATATGGCAGTTGCTTAAATAGTGTATGCACACACATGCAAAGACGTACAAGCACAGACACTTCTCACACACACACACACACACACACACACACACACACACACACACACACACACACACACACACACACACACACACACACACACACACACAGGGCCAGCCAAATATGATGAAAGTGGTGCTGGCCCAAATACTGCTTTTAAAAAGATTAATAAATGATGACTTCCAGATTCCATTAATCCCCTCACAACATGAAGTGCCCCATTTCAGAGCGCTGAATTTAAATTACCAAAGTATTACTGCACAAAGCAATAAATCATAATTATACATATTCATTAAGAAAATCTAAAAGCTTGTTCGGGTTGCGACTTGTGTGTGCAAGTTCATGCAGGGCCAGTACAATCTGGTTTAAGTGGGTGGACAGTCACTTACAAGTTGCCAACTACAGATCCACCAACAGTTTTTCTATTGCAACATACACCACCAACAGTAGCCCCTTACATACTGCCCTTTCAGTGGGGGAATCATGCGTCGATGTGGAAAGCGGGGACAATTTGGCTGCGGCTCAGATCTGCCTTCGGAGGTAGTATCTGTGTGAATGGAACAGCCGGAGGTGCAGATCAGTGGTGCGTCGGTCTGATGGTGTTCACAGTCTGACAGCTAAACAGATCCTTCACTCTTCAAACAAAGGAGAACTGTCCCACACTTCAACCCACCAAGCAACATTACAGGACCAAACAACAGTAACGTGGTCGCTGGTAGTATCTTTGACAACTTATATGAGGACAAAAATATAGCATCCATACATGGAATAGCCTCTGTCATCCTGTTTGTTTCATTGACTCTTCGTCACATTTCTGCCTGAAAAACAGTGTCTGTTCCCGGCAGCAGTGCCAGGCAGCTCTCTGGCAACTTGTATTGCAAACTTGTTCAACCCTCCCAACCGAGACTTCAGTGAACTTGCACCCAGAAATCAGCATCCCTCCCTGTGAGTGAGAAAGCCAGACAGCCTTTGCTGATTACTGATGGTGCTTATGTAATTATGTTATTTAAAGCAGAAAACTTTGACACTTTCCAGGACGCATGGTGCGTCAAGATCTCAATCACAACACATCACAACAGCATTATGATTTTAAACAGTGCATGGGTACATTTTTAGATTAACAGGTGGACATTGGGGTGAACCATGTTGAAAAAATACACCCGTTAACAGTGGCATGCTGTTTGAACTGACACACTGGTGCGGCTTTACGCCAGAACTGCTTGGTACAGTGTGAACAAACAAAGGCGGGGAAATGGCGAGCCTTCGCTGTGGCGATAATGCAGGGTCTCTGTGTGAAAAGGGCTACTAACTACACCACTGGGCTGGACCTTCCCATTTAATATGACATAACTACTCAAGGAACAAAAATCCAATAAGATTTATCAGTTTTAGGGGATTCAAGATGGTGGATCTTTGTTGAATCCTTCATACTTTATGTTTCATTCAGAAGGTACATGTACAGACATCTATCCGCCGTCTGGACAATATAACCAACATGCACAATATATAACATATAACATAGAGGTTTTACCATACTTTCTGGTAATGCTAAAGTACTCTAACGTGTTACCTTGCTCAGTAGATAATGCAGTAATAATAACATGTGACTTAATGGTATAATACTTTTTAATTTATCTTGTACAGTAACGTGTTACTCTTAAAAGTTACGTTACCCAACACTGCTAATAGAGCCTGTATGACATCTTCTATTTGCTACAGATCTGTAAAAAAAAACTTGCTAGCCTGCAACAAACACACATTCAATTACTTATTGTTATCTCAATTCATTCTGCTGTAATTATTTTGTTATCTGTCATACTCTGCATTAGCTCTGGTCTTATCTATATCCTTTCTCTGCTGCTACAAAGACCCAATTCCCCCATGGGGATCATTACAGCTTCATCTAATCTGATTTAATTAGCATGGACATCTATTTTGTGAATTTTATTACTAATTTTGAACTGAATGCACATGTAAAAGCATGACCCAACCAATAGATTTAAAGAGATATATTTCTTCCAAGTGCAGTTAATATTTGAGATAATCAGAGTGGTAGTGATGGTTTTATTTATTAACATTGTTTGTTCTTTTTCCTCATCCTCATCTCCCCTGCATGTGCCCTTTTTTTCACCTCCTTTCTCTTATCCTTCTCCCACCGCCATCTCTTGTTTCTCACCAGTATGCTTCCTCTGCTCTTGTATTACAAACCTCATCCCTCCCCTGTGATCCTTACACCCTTCACTCTGTTGCCATCAAGCTTTCACTTTTTCTCCTTCAAAATCTTCTTCCCACTGCAACTCTCAGGCCCTCAACATCTGCTTCCACCTCCTGAATCTAAACTGCTGTATATTTCCCCCTTACAAAATGTTCCAACTCACACCTTCAGATTCCCTTTTCGCACGCATTCCCTTCCTGCCGCTTCCAGTCATTCACCATGAAGGCAAACTCACTGCATCCCGACCTACTTCATACTCCTTTACACTACCTACTACCTATACTCCATCACAGACCCCTTGCCATGTGGTCAAGTCTTGTAGGCGATGAGGACAGCTACAGTTGGAAATTTGTGCGCCTTTCCAGAATCAAAGTCATGCAGACACATCTCTTAAAGTCTTAGCTCATTCGAGTTTAGTAACCTATCACAATTCAGAGACAATTAGATAGCATCTAAACTGACTAAAGCAGAGATTTATTGTCATCTGACATTCAATTTTCTAATCATTTTTTTGAATATACAACTATTGTTTCATGGAAAACACTCAAATCAGTCTCATCTCTCCTCTCATTATGGTCAAAATAGTCTCCCTGTTAGTTAGAGCAATTTAATGCGTTCATCAATAACATTAAATGAGAAATATTCATTTGTAAACTAATTTGGAAATTATATTCATGTAATAAGTTTTGCAAATACCTAGGGATGTCCCAATACGTTTTTTTTTTTTTAACCCCAATCCCAATCTGATCCTGCAGATCAGATCAGGACATCCCTACATATACCTATAAACATATTATTGCTTGTCTGTTCAGTCAAGCTTTTGTTTTTGACAGTAAGTGATGAATACAAGTGACAGCATATTCACAATAAGAGACACAAAGTTGCAGGGAATTAGTTACTTTCAGAGCAGATAGCATAGACATACTGCCAAGACAAGGGTAATCTTCTAATCACAACAGCAGCAGTTTTAATTACAACTTAGACACTGACTGGCTTTTTTCACAGAAGCCATCTTGAAATGTCACAGCAGAAAAGCAAAGGGGTTAAACAAAAAAATTATCAATGGTTGAACTCCATTTAGCTGTACAAATTCTTGGTATCATGCAGGCTGACTCACTGTCCCAGCTGTCATTAATGTTATTAGTTACACCTGTGCGCCTTCTACTGCTACAAGTGAAGTGACTAAATTAGCATCAGAATTACTCAGCTGTAGCCACAAGCCAATTAATCTGTAACCGACATTAATTAATGGTCAAATGACATTAAACTCATGTGGTCAAGTCATGATCATATTTGAATATTACTGAGTGATGTCAAGGATACTACTAATGCAATTAGAGCTCCTAAATATGAGCTCCACTAGTTGATTTTCCCATTAAAAATCAACTAATTTCCATTTACTTTTCTGAATAAAATAATCAACCAAAAACAACAACCAACTACACCTTTCCGATTTTTGATAATAAAAATGCCAATTAGATGTTTTCCTTTAAGTGTTCAGTCCTAGAGTCAGGTAAGCCCATGTCTGTTAGACTGTCACATGGATCACTGCAGACATTTTCATTCTTAAAATGCAAGAATGATTGCTGCTTTGCATCTATGACTCACTCTGGCCTTGTACTGAATCCTTTACTTAAAATTAGGATTTACAATGACAACCAACTTTAATCTTGGTTGTTGTAATTTAATAAATTCAAATGAATACAAATTTGTATAGTGCTGGTAAAAATTGACTAGAGTTCTGGCCCCCCTGAGTTATATGTGTTTCTGAAAATCATGACATCCCATTTGTCACTCACGGTTGCTCTATGCTTATTACTTTGTGGAGTGTGAAATTATTTTATTAAAAAATATGTGTTCTTTGTTCACGTCTGTGCTAAGGTGGCTAAGGCAGTGACCAAAAAAGATTGCAGAGGAGGCAGAAGGCAGTGAGATGAAGTCAAACATATTCACTAGAGATAGTGAAGCAGCTGGCAGATATTGACCTGTCAGGGTTAAGTGGAGGTCATGGAAAACAGACAAACTGTCTTCCTATAGAAAGACACCTCCCACACACACACACACACACACACACACACACACACACACACACACATTCCAGCGAGACTTGCAATGATTACACCTGATTTATCGTCAAACTGCTTCCAGTTGTCAATACATTATCCAAAGCTGACCATGATCCCTGTGCCGTATTCTAAAAAAAAACAGCAGGTGAAGTGGGCTAATGATAGCACACAAAAATGCAGAAAATTCACCACCACAAATAGGGTGGGGTACCAGACCCGGTAATTCTAAGGGTAATGAGCAAATAACGTGGGCACTACCCAGTGGCGAAACACATTAAAATCAATTGGTGCCATATTCCAGTACCTGAGCATGCATCTTTACAGTAATGTTATGATGAGAGAGACTGATTGACACGTCTTTCCAAAACTCAGCCACTGACTGAGTCCCAAATTCCTTTTGTACATGCTGTTCATAGCTTACTAAAACATGTTTCTTAGTATGTGTGATAACTTGGTATGAAACCCATGGTTTGTGCTACAGACTGTCTATGGAAATATTACAGCATGCTTTCTTTGATTCCTTTTTTATAATAGGTGGTCAGTCCACTAGCTTGATGCTAACAGACAATGGGATTTCATTTTAACAATGTTAGCATCATTACTGCGATAAAAGTATATTTACGATTAACGACACATTTTAATTCATATACTGGACTTAAATGACGTGTGCTCATATTTGCAGACATACATAGTATTGAATATGCTCTGGAAATTAAATTATAACTGCTGACTTCACAAGGTTAGCTCAATCTGCTGCTGTAGCACTGTCACTGTTAAAATACAGCTACTACTAGTGGAGACGTTGTGTGCCAGAAGAGGGCAGCACATATACATCTTTATGTAGATGTGCAGTAAATCAAGATGCTACTGAATTAAAATGTTACTGAAAATATGACTAATGATAAATTGACTCTAAAAGTGAATGATTTAACTGGTTAGAACTGAAATGACTTTTTTGTCATGACAGAGAAATTAACAAACCAAAAAAGATACCATTGGGTAGCAGTTCCAAATTCCAGGTACTGACACTGGAATGGGTATCTGTTTAAACGTGAAAGGCACTCACTCCCAATCACAAATGTGGCTATTACTCAAGTCCCACATCGTCATGTGAGTAGTTCTTGTTTACACAATCCTCTTCCGAAAATGTACTGAAAAAAGACACACAGAAAAAAAATGGTGGTGGTAAGGCATTTCTTCCACTGGTCACTATATTTTTCTCTTTAGCAGCTGTTTTCTTTACTTTCAGGACAGCTTGTCTGCATTCTCTGCTGGGGAATTTCCACTTCGAGAAACCCCTTCATCAACATTACTTGATACAGTTCTAATTGTTCTCTCATTATCAAGGAGCTATGAGAGACAGTTCCCCTATAGAGAAAAACCTCCCAAGTCAGCAGTTGTTTACGGACAGCGGGTGCGATCAAGATGACTGGGCAGTTTGCTACCTGAATTAATTGCCCCTGTGTGTGCAAGGTACAATAACAGCTTGGAGGAGGTGGTTAGGAGGTGGTTCTTAAGGTCTTTATGTCCTAACTCCTTTACCAGGGACACACTTTTTTCTGCACATGAACACTTATCTGAACAACACGAGGAAACATAATTCTGGCATAGCAGGGGTTTCAATTGACTTGCAATTAAAATGTGAGTGTTGAGCTATGTGATGCCAGAAACATCTACCGTTTAAACTAATGTTGGTGCCTAGGGGAACCCTTGCTTAAAAAAAAAAATGCACTTCACAAACAAAGTCTGTCAGTAGATTAGCGAGGGGAGACCCCCTGAATCTGTAGCAGTTTGCCTGGTGTTTTCTGTACTTACCAGCAGAGCATGTTTTCTAGCTGCTTTACTCCATTAGGAACTGCAATTAATCAATAACAGAGTTAACGAGTTGTTTTTCCCCTCTTTTTAGTTATCTGTCAGTAAATCTCTCTGATGTGTTTGCAGTCTGAGAGCAAGACAGGTTTCCCAGAATTTTCAGAACTGCATTGCATGACTCAATTTTAACATTTTAACTGATGCCAGTGGATCCAGCATTGAGGCTCAAGCTGAATTAAAGTTTACAAAGCAGCACCCAAGTTCAGCCAAAGTGCCTTCCAGTCATATGACAATGACAGAGGGAACTGTCATAAATATAATACAACTAATAGAGGTTTAGAGTAGATCTCACTCACAGTGTTTTCCATGCTGCATCCCACAGAAAGCTACATAGATCGGGCTGTTTTCAACATAATCCAGATCTTACTGAATGGAACATCAAAGCTTGGGTTTTATACATGGTCAACATTTCACAGCAACAGAGTTTTCAAAGTGATGAACAGCACCTGAAATTTAGCCTGTGGAAATAATTTAAAACAAGCAAGTTATATGTCAGTCTATTTGGCTGGATATCTTTTGAGGACTGTGAGGGTTTTGAGGGCCTAAAATTTAAGGAAATACCACATGTACCTGAGCTTTTCTGTCTACCTTCAACTAAAGCTGTTGCAGTGTTGTTACAACTCACTTTGAAAACCAAGACAGTTAATTTATTTACATATTTTAGTGTAGTATACAGGTGTGTATTTAATCACAGTATACTGTTTAACATATACATATTTTATTCAAGGAAAATCACTACCCAATACCTTGAGCTGTTCGTTTCACAAAAAGAAAAGGAAAATATCTTACCTCCAAGAAAGGTGACTGAGGGTGGGCTGCCTCCAGAGCCACGCGGCAACAGCAGCTAAAATTTGCGTAGCTAGCTCTCTAGCTAGCTAGGATAATTAGCTTCTAACTGTGCTAACTCCACAACAGTGTCCGGCAGGAACAAAGTTTCACGTTCTTCCCACTGAATACTTTCAGATGTAACACTCCAAAACTCTTCTATTGAACAAGTATCAATTTATTTTCTTTCCTGTATACTAGTGAATGCACATTAAGAGTCGTAAGACCTCACTTTGAAAACAACCTTTCTCTTACTTCTAACAGATCTGACCAACAGAGGGCATGCATCTGCACAATAGAAGGGCAGTGATTGGCTGACCAAGGCATGACAGTCTGCCAACCCATACTTCTTCTAGGTTTTATTAAAAAAATCTTAAACAAACCACTTAGACACATTATGCAGCACAACAGTAATTTTGGATAAAGCCATTTTTCCTTTGTATAATGCACACATTGTCACAAAACACAAAAAGCAGACACATGATAATTTGAGGAGACAAAACGATTTTGAATCTTTCTCACCCTTTAGTCATTAGGCCTGATATGATTACATTTAAACAATGTTATATATTTTATAATACTATATCTTTTGTATTCCGCAACATACCATTGTCTACTGAGCCTTATCTAATTCTCTTTCTGGCAGTCTCCAATTCTCATCTGACATAACCCAGATCTCAGGATAGACTTGGGTATTTTCAGTCACTGCAGTATATAATTTCAACGCTTTATTGCCAGTGCCTAGCAGTGTGCCATGTTCACCTGTCTGTGTGTCGAAGAACTAACTGCTCAGGTTTTCTATCCTCAAACCTTCGAATTACATTTTCTCTGAATAACTTATCATTTACTACTGAGAAATTCTGAATAACTGTGAAGAGGAAACAGTTAGGGGGCACAAAGGACATTGCAGTAACTCAAGTTTGCTATCTTTCATTAAAAATGTTGGGTTTTTTTTTATATTCAGTTTGGATCCCAGTTGACTACTTGCTCAAAACTAGCCACAAAGTTTATTTGTCCCACTTGAACAACAGGAGAGGTTTTGCGCGATAGGCACAGAAGCAGCACTACCTACATTGCTCTGCACGTACACGTATCTTGTGAGGATTCTCATGCATTCCCCAGTCGCAAACCCTAACCATCACAACTAGATGCACTTCCCTTACCTTAACTGTGATCTAATCCTTACACCAAGTCTTACCCTTCAAACAGCCCTTTGAAGAAGTGAAAACCTGACAAAGTGTCAATGAATTTGTGCAGCAGGAGCCATAAACCTAACAAAAGGCTCATTGATCTTGGTTTACCGCAGACAACCAAGCCTGTGGTTTTCTGATAGAATAAAACCAATTAGGTTTCTTGCTTTGTCAAGTCACTGAAAGGTCTCTCAAAGAAAGAAGACCTCTGATTACCGTGTAACATCTCAATCATACCATGTTTACTATGCTAAAGATATGCGAGGTGCAAGAATTTAAATTCAGAGCAGAATGAAGAAAGTATTTTTTTTTAAAAAAGCTTCACATTAGGGGTGGAGATTTTTATCCCTGCTGCAATAATTTTCACACTGCTTCTCTTTGAAAAGGACTTCAATTATTCACAGCTTCTCCGTCAGAGGAAGAAAAAAAAGGCCATCCTTCACAGTTCAGAGAGTGTGACACATTCTGTCGTTTTAACCTCGAGCCTGCTTTTATTCTCTAACTTACCCTTAACAACTAATCATGTGGTAGTTTTCATCCACTTCAGCCCCCTTTGGAAATTGATTACACCACCCTTCACATTGACATTAATCATAAAACAAATAAAAATATTAATGAACATGGGGAAAAAAAATGGGCAAATGTGTGAAATGAAACAGGGTGGGAGAAGGTGTGTCTTTCACTGGCTTTGTCACACTTTGAAATGAGAGGATGACAGCCTGAATTACCTCGACTGTGTGTGTGCGTCTTGACAGAATGAGAACAGCTGGAGAGTGGTCATGGGAGTTATCTTTCTCTTTCACTCCACCCATCCTCTTTTTACTGCACTGCATAGCACAAAGGCAAAAGGCAATAAGCTGCTGCCCTCCACATCATTTTCCATCTGAAAACCATATTTTGTACGATTCCTCTCTCTCTCTCTCTTTCTCTTTCTCTCTCTCTCTCCTACTAACTGTTCTTTAACTTCCAGTGTCTGTGCTCTTTGTCTTGACACCCCTCTCTCCTCTTTCTCCCACTGCCTCTCAGTTTCATCTCTCAGTGTCCTTCTTCCTTTCCAATTTTCACTTATGTAACCCCTGTTGGTCACGGGCTGCTGGGAATTCAGGTGGATTCACCCTGCTGCCTGAGAATGAGTTCCATGAAGGCTAACTCCAGGGGCGGTGTTGGTCGGCAGCACTTCCTGTTTTTAATAGAACCAGATCTGTAAGCTTGAAACAAAAAAGCATAATGTTTTTTTTGTTTGTTTGTTTTTTTTTGCCATGTTTTCTGTCGTCAGCATGCAAGAGCGTGCATAGCTGAATTTTGTCTGTCTGTGTTTGTGTACATGCACACCGAAGCCCATAATTCCTCTGTTGACACACAATAGGATTAAAAGCTGCGTGTGTGCGTGTTTGTGTGTGTTCTGAGAAGGTTGGCTCCTATCTCTGAGGGCATTGCATAGGAGATACTTATCAGTGCGCAAGTACAATATACCTCTCACCCCTGATATGCTTGTTACCTTGGTAACATGTATTTATAGTTTTGTTTGTTGCTACATGACCGTCTTGGAGGGCAAGAAACGTGTGTGTGATGCCGCATGGGAAACCAAACCAATGGTTCAAAGTAATGTTTGGATACTCAGATTTCTGATTGGCTTTTCTTTAAAGGGAAAGGGAAAGTACACCATTTCTTTAAAGAAACAAGGTCAATCACACTCACCGGGACACAAATATTGTGTTAAGGGGCAAAAATGGGAAACTTGTGTGCTCTTTTTTGGAAGTTTCAAATAGTGATGATGGGAATGGTCAGTACATGTCTTTGGTATTTAGTTGTTTTGTCTATTTTCGAACTTAAAACTTCCGTTTTGATCAAGTTACCAAAAATATCCAGCTTTCACCATCTGACATAAAAGGGAACACTCCTGTACAAAAAAAAATGTAAAAGTAAGGATAAAAGAGTGTCAGTTTTACCGTATGAAAATGAAAACTTTGGTTGTTTGAGTGAGCTAAGTGCAGAAGATGTTTATGGAGCTTCCTGCAGATATAGGTGCATTTAATTACAGTAAGTGAATGATAATACAGAACATCTCACAACATGTCCTGACACCTGTAACACTGTCTTCACTGTCTAATGTAATTTACACCCTGGCCTTGAGAGAAATGTCAATGTACGTCTTTCAGCACTTGTAGGGACAAAACATGCTCTCTCAGTTTCTTTTTCTATGAAGTCTTTTTTAAATGTGGGACCGTACTACAGAATATTCTGAAGGCATAATGTTCCTTTACCAAGTTCCATTTGAATTGTAAATCAGTTTCAACATCCAAACCATTACAGTGGATAATAGGGAAGTGAAAATCAAAACAGTCTTCCATTAGCAATATTTTTCACTTTAAATCTGCTCCAGAGGTAAAAGAAAATGTTAAAGTTTTAGCTGGCCCAGTTTCAAAGTCACGAAATGAACTGTGGGTTAATTTGCATTTTAATTTCTCCCTCAGGAAAAAAAATAAAAAGTGTCCATACCATTTTTTCTTATATTTAATCATGCACTGATTGATTTCTCCCAGTCTTTGCAGATTCACCAGCTTCACCTATCCATCTCAGAAGAGTCATCAGCCACCACCACCACTGAGTCTGGACTCCACGGGAGGAATCTTCCTGCTGCTGATCACAAAATCTCCCCTGTAGAGTCTGTGCCAAATACCCTCTGACAAGACTCATTATCACATACCATCTGCTGTAATAAAACATTGTCTTTACTTCATTCACTATTCTCTAATGATTGATGCAAAGTCTATTTGGTGGAACTTGTTACCAAACATTCCAAAGGGTAAGGAATAACTTTTGCATTAATTTATAAAACTGCCAACTGCCAAATCTGGCCAACTGAGGAAGTCCAGCTTTCAGTCTCCTTTTGGCTCTGTTTTTCGGTCTCTACCAGCACTTGGGCAAAATCTGTGGCTCATTAGCTGCAAAACGCTTCCACAGCGTTCACCAGTCCACTGCCAGCTGCTAAGATGAGCAAGAAGTTTAACACTCTTTGGAGTTGAGAGCCTGTCTGGTGCACTAAGAGGGCATTCTAGTACCAAGAGAAGCTTGATCTACTTTAGGTTTGTCTCTGAGCTTTTGCTGGAAACAGCAGCCAGTTGTGGGAGCAGACTAAAACAGTACTGTGGACCATGAAACCAAAACAGTAAGATGCCAAGGTGCTCAAGAGTCAAATAACTCTCTATGGGTTGCTAACTATGAATGATCTCTTACACATTTTAATCTAACAACTATTACAATTTAATTGTAATAATTCTGCTGTGGCTATATGCAAAGTATCAAAGACAAGGAAATAAATTGACCCTCTCTAATATATATACGGTACTCATGTTCTCACCTGGTGTGGCACTATGTAAGCAGGGTGTCTAACTTTTCTGCATTCCTGCCATAAACTCAAAGCACTTTTCTTGTAAGTTGTGTATTCCGCACACTGAACACAGTTGAACAAGGGACTTTATGAAACATCTTTTGTGGCTTTTTTGCATAAGTAAAGCATAAAAAAGGAGAAGCACGAATGACCTCCAAAATGACACATTAACCAGATTCAATTCAGGGAAGAGCAAACAATTGGTACAGTAATCTTGCTAAGCCCCTGAGCTTCATTGTCCTGATGCCCTCTGTATCCAGAATAAACTTGGATGATAAATTAGCGGGTGAGAGCTCGGCTCCATTCAGTTTCATATAGGGAACGCATCTCTTTGTGCCAGCCTTCATCCTTATCAGCCTTCTGTCGGAGGACGCCACTCAGACAGGCACTAAGAAACAAAATAAACCATTACTCTGCTGGTCCAGGCTCATGAACACAAAGTACAAGAACTAGTGTCACACTGTGAGCTCTCTCTCTCTCTTGCTTTTCATGGTCGAGTGATGCCGCGTTAATGTTTCTAACATTTCCAGGAAAGGGGATAGCATACATGCAAACAGAGGAATGTTTCATCAAAATAGAAGTTTGGGCTCTGTGAGCGTGTTATCTGATGCAAGCTGAATGAAAACACAGTATATGTGCAGAATAACACATAGGATTGTAAAATCAGTAGGTGACAAAGGCTTTATTGTCATATAAATAGAGATAAAAGAGGTATCATTGCATGCACTGCATACAAATCAGATTACCAGCAAACAGTTAACCCTAATCTATGGAAATTAAGCCTGATGTCATGAGGACTGCAGAAGCATTCTGGAAAACGGAAAACATTTTTTTCCTTCTCGATCAACATATAGCAATGTTGTCGAGCTGACTCTTGATGCAGTCTTTGTATCTCATGATTGTTTGCAAGTTGAGGCCTAGCTCATTCATATGGCCCCTTATGCAACTTTATAAAGAAATGAAAATGAACTGAAGAAAAACTGAAGAAAAGGCCTAAAAGTTTTAGTATAGCTCCAGTGCATTTACAGTACAGCACAGCCTTACATTTGATAAAGGAAATAATAGTGCATTAGAAAAATTTAGGACAGCACAAGTCTTCTTGAGTGAATATGTGTTTCAACGGTAAACATCATACCTGCTCACACCATGTGGATGACAGCAATCGAGAGGGAGTGGCAGAACGCTGACAAAATACAGCACACAGCTGGCTAGATGGCTTGTGAAGCAGAATGTGTTAATGAACAAGGCCTATATTTGAAGCATCGTTGTCATATTAAGGCGATTGGGTTAAGGTGACTGACATGGCAAACAGACTGAGATGGTACGCGGCGTTCAGAAAAAGCCTCCCGCCTTCCTGATGGCCTTAAATGTGAAGCCTTAGCTGAGACCAGAGTGACTTGTCTCACTTTTCATGCATCCATCCATCTAATCTCGCTTTTCAAAAGATACTATATGAGGCAAATTACAAAATGTTTTGTAACTTTTTGTTCTTTCTTGAAGTGAAGTGTATTCCTTTTTAAAATGATAGATAGATAGATAGATAGATAGATAGATAGATAGATAGATAGATAGATAGATAGATAGATAGATAGATAGATAGATAGATAGATAGATAGATAGATAGATAGATTGTAATCCTTATCTGTGTCTGATTTGTTTAGAGGCAGAATATCATAACAAGTAAAAATAGGCATAATTTGTCATTTATCTTCCTCTATACTATATGACACACTCAAGCCCTCTCCATAATATTGTTGGATAAATGTAAAGCTTTGTGAGAACACACATACAAAGACCTAATGACTTTTTCCATGCTGTCCTCCAGACATTAAAAGCTGCCCCTCTTCATCATGCACAGTCAGTAGCTTGATGAGAGTTTCCATATATCTATTTTATCTCTTGATCTGCTGCCTTGTAGTGAGCAGGTGGAGATGAAAATTAAGCAATTAAAAGTCATCCACTGCTGTCATAAAAAACTCCTTTTTCCAGTGACACTTGGGAAGATATGGATCTTTGCCACGGAAAATTAATCATCCAACAGTCAATTTACCTGTCACTCTCCTCCAGTGTCCCCTCACTGTGGGCTACATTCAACCCAGTTGTCAAACTGAAATATCGCCTCAGAACCGCTTCCATTTCACACTATGATGCCTTTAATCTCATGCAAGACCTTGCATTCAGATGAGGTCGGAGCTAGTTGCAATAAACAAATCGGAGTCTACTGTTCATATAGTTTTACTGCTGATGTGTACAACACTAGTATATGCTGGCAATAGACCATCAAACTTCTAATAAATCCTGTTGTGATGGTAAACACTGTGTATGCAGTCCATGTCCTCCCCTCAGTGTAAGAATCCTGCTGACTTCAGTGTCATGAGATAATGAGCCAGCACCGCTCGGAGTGCTACCATGTAAGTATAAATCCCATAGTTACTATGAAATCATTTAACCCCTTGATGCCTGATCTATGCAATTAAGTTAAAAAATGAGTTATTTGTGTTTTTGCTTTCAAGCAGAGACTAATTTAAGAGGAGATAATTAACTTGACTGTAGCACATAGAATAGTTATAAATTTGGGTATGATTGTGACGGCCTCCTGCCGGTGGTGCCTGTTGGATGTTTGCGTGGTTGTCTTGTCTTCCCTTGTATCTGTGTCTGTTTCTTTTGGTTGTTTATTTTGGGGTTGAGATCTTCTTGTGGTGAATAAAACTATTAATTTCTTATTCTACCCGTACGCTTCATCGTATTTTGTCCGGCCCCGAGCCGGGTCGTGACATGATGCAAATTAATAATTAATAATAAAGTAGTAATTAAAACACTTTTCATGAATTTCATGAAATTGATTTTTTTAATGCCAACATACTCTGTAAATTTAAATTGTAGTCTGGTTTCATGACAGACATTCAAAACTTCATCATGACAATGATAACAAAACAACAATAAAAAAAAAATATGTGTGTGTACTAGATTAAATATGTTCATTTTGTCTTCTAATATATGGAATGAACCGACATTGGGGGAACACATGCACTGTCTCAGCTGCATTCTGAATAGAGGCAGTTTGAGGCAAATTTGCGACAATAGGCGTTAAGGGGTTAAATCTGATTTTTTCGATGTTTTGGGCATTTCCTGAATGTGTTAGAAAACAGTGATGCCTGTACACATACAGCAGATACATTAGCATTAGCATGCATATGGAGTCCAGTATTGACTTTCACTTTAGTTCTGTTTTGCTTTTAGTTATGTATCTCTTAAGCTGCTGAATGCCCCACTATGATTCCCAGCTAGTTGTTATTTTTGTGATCCATTTGATGCTGGACCGGTGTGCAGTTTTAAAACCTTATTTGCTGTAGACAGCTGCTGCTGCTGCTGCTGCTGCTGCTGCTGGAAATAATGTGGATTAATGTGGTAAGAGTGACTCACAAACAATAACAAAAAAAAACAAAAAAAACAAGAACGTTAAGTTGAAGTCCCAAAATAATCAAAGGCATCAAAGGCAGGCAGCACAATTTAAACAACAGGCTGGGGCAAATCAGAACAGTAAAGAGAAATACAAAACTACTGAAGTACAGAACCAGAATTAAGATTGGGTAACACAGACAGGATAGAAAACAAAATAAGCACAAGGACAGGAAACAGGAGGAGCAAACACCAGTAACACCAGAAACAAACAGACAGAGAGGGAAAAAGACAGACTTAAATTCACAAGTAAGGGAAGACTAATTAGGAACACTTTAAATTACCTGCAGTGATAAACACTGGGAAAAAAACACAAAGACAGGAAAAGTAAAGCACAGTTGAGGTTAATTCTACCAAATAAAAACAGGAAACCAAATCCATGATAGTGGAGGGGTATTTATCACATTACTATGTGCTACCCCTTTCACAAACACATGGTCAATAATACATTTTATCAATTTAACAGTATTCAGAAGAGCAACTTTAATAGTACAAATATAAAGTCATAGACACGATTTACTAAGTGTGTGACAATCATGTAGTCTTTTGCACAAAGACACCAGTATATTTAATTCCTTTTTCATCATTTTTGTTTTGTTCATGTTGCTGTGTTCGACTGCGAGTGGACATGTGGAGTGTCAATAGAAGTCTGTTCCAGAGCAACACTTGCTACAGAGTAAATATTGACAGCTCGCTGCAGTACCTCTTGTCGCCAGCTTGACACCGCATGACTTGACCGATGCCAAATATCTCTGGCGCAGCTGTGTTAATCGTGAATAATGAGCAGCATTTTAATCCACCCGAGATAAGATTGTCAGGCATTTGTTGTCGGTGTGAGTCGTCACACGTCAGATGCCAGCCAATGTTAGCATCTGCCAATTTTTAAAAAAAAGTTGGCTCAGTCTGTGGGTTTGTGCTTGTCCCTGTGCTACAATCACAGCTTTCTGAATATAGGAGGGTTTTTTTTTTCTCACTCCTGGCATATGAATGGTTTATTTTAATAACAGATTTCATTGAAAAAAAAATCCATAGAGAAATAGAAGCACATGCAATACATGTATGGGATGGCAACAAGGCTAATAATGGAGGACTGTATGCTGAGTGAGACCTCTATATATTGAGAGTGTGTTGAGAGCTAGAGCCAGAGGTTTGAGCGACAGGGACAGCAGGGTTTTAGCCAAGGGAAATTGTGAGCTTAAAACACTTTGATCCTTAAATTGATCCCTGACACTAAAAGGTCATGGGAATGGTGAGCAATTGTTTATGGAGGACTAAGCATTAGGAAACTGTGCAAACCTAAAATTCAAAAGATCATTTCTACACTTGCAAACAAGAGTGTGGAAAAGCTGTGCCAATTTCATTTCATATCATTTCATTCAGGCTGTGTTATAATTAGATAATGATTTTTAAACTAAACAATACTAGTCCAAGCTGGGTGCAATGAAATAACAGTGGGCGTGCTGTTTATGTACAGCCTGAAAAGGAGGAAAAGTGAGTACACCAAGGATGCACTTACCATCGTTTGATAACACTCACTTGCTCTCCAAATTTATTTTCCAATGTAAACTCTGAAAAAAACCCACTTTGGGAAAACACATTTTCTTTCTGAGCGTGAATAAAAGAATCAATATATTCAAAAGTTTACTCATACAAACTGAGCCCCCTGCAGTTTATTTGTTCTGTCGGGCACCGGGGACGGAGACGTGAATTGTGTGTGTACAATGACTTGTGTGCATGCCTGGCCCACGCACAATATACTACATATGCATACCTGCATGCATCCACAGCAAAACAAACAGCATGAGAATGAAATGGAATGAAACTATGGAAAATATTTATCAAAGCGTTTGATGTTCGCAAACCAACAACGGCACACACAGTGCATAAAACTAACATGTCTATAAAGTAACAAGCATCGGAAGCTTCAAAATATATTTCATTATTTGACATCAAGAGTCTTCCAGCTATGTTATTCAAAGATAAATAATAGATCAAATGTGAAATGTGAATGGGGTCGCCCATGGTAGCAAAACCCACAAAGAGTAATCAGCCTATTGCAGAGTTCCCATCAGCTCCACAGAGCATTTTAGCACTCATCTTTAGGTTTTCTGGCCAGAGATGGTTTGGGTTCAGTCTCATCCACCCCATTTGTGGCGAAAACACTCTGATAAACCTGCCTGCTCAATACCAAGTGACAAATAGACAAAGTTAAAGACTAGGTAGTGAACACAGTGGAGCATTTAGCAAGTAAACAACTGAATACTTTTCTCTGGTGACCAAAAGGAAGCTAATAGGAGAGTAAATGTCAGATTTAAGATTACTAATGTTGCTCCAAGGATGCTAGAGTGTGCCAACATCAAAAATAAGAATAAATAAAAAAAAATAAACAAAACAATAAATAATTCATTTATAAATGTGACATGAATGGATATTTGGATTTGGATTAATCTAACTTTGTATCATTTTAACATTTTTCATTTTATTCCTTTTTAAGTATAATGTATTAATGTATATCTAGCAGTCTTTTTTGCATTTCCACAATCTCATTTCTATGTTTTCCTTTATACTGTTTGCAAGCAGGTTCGCCATATATAGCCTCGAAGCTGATAACGTGTTTTGCAGTTGGTTCCGCTGCTCCCAGGTGGCCAAAACATCTTTTGATGCATTCAGCAACAGTCATGACACATATTTAAAAGCCCCAGTGTGCATATCTAAATAATGTGCAAGAACATATGATAACAATGGCTGATTTATGCTGTCTGTCATAATGTAGGAAGGAGGATAAATCTTTCCTTCATTATCATTTCAGTGGAGCCGCCACAGATATTTTTCTTGAGGATCCCATCCTACCAGGTCTGTGCCTGACAAATGACCTAAAATGCAAAATGAGGCTCGAGTTGTGAGTCAAATGAATGTAGCCTATTTCTGTTGCCAGCACCCCCAGAAGATCTTGACCGACACCCGTCACCAGGCGGGCTTGTCTTCCTGCAGGTCGGTGAAAGCTGCGCCACCATAGTGATGATGTTCATGCGATGTTTGATGACTCTCATGACATTCACGTTTTCCCTTTGAAAACCCCCAAAAATGAAAGCTCCCTTGGTTACTGTAAAAAATGTAAAGCGCGGATGTAATGAACTGCAAACACAGATGTGACTGATCTGCTCCTCTCTGCTTTTCAGAGGCAAAGTATGTTTCTTAAAGCTGCAGAGAGAAAAAAAAGAGGGTCCATTATTCACGGGAAAATGGGGTTTTGTTTGAAGCACCTGAATACTGGTGTCTGTGGGTCATTTGTGATCTTTATACTGGAGAGAGGCTGAATGGAGCTATTTTACCCGGCAGAATACAGAATGCAGGATTCATCAGGGCCTCTTTGAGCCGGAGAAGAAAAGGTATCTCAAGTGAACGCACTGTGGATCGAACTGTGAATGAGCGCGAAATCAAGGTAAGTGAAGACATCTAGGTTATGGATTTTTAGCGAACCGGTGATGTAATATTTGCCTTCGGGAGCAAATAAAGGAGAGAAATCTTTAATAATAAATGCAACATGAATGGAACACGGATGGTTCGATGAGGACATGGCACTCTGATTATGATGTTTATGTTTATATGGTTGATTTTGGAGAAAGAAAAGGTTGGCTGGCATATCCAGGAGGCTTGTGATCAGATGTGAAAGTGTATTTAACCGGAGCAAAATTAACATCCTCCACCTCTAATGACACGTATATGTCACAAATTATACCGATCAAAACGCCAATTAATGAATCCTCCACGCTGTTATTGAAATGTCCTATTCATCTGTGACAGAAATGTGGGAGGAATGCTGCATAATGTGTTGACATGCCCTCTGAAGTGCGGACCCCCGCAGGTGTTATTCACGCTGGAGACTGATAGCGATATACATCAGAAATAATGTTGATATCTCAGTTTGGGTTTTAGTATTCGCACGCTCAGCATGATGTAAAATTGTAAAAATGTATTTTGCTCATGTATAGAAAAGGGGATGTATGCTATGTGACAAGTAAAATACATCATTAGTATGACAAGCATGTTCTCATGAGGCGCCAGAGAACGACAGGCTGAATAATTAGCGTGCCAGAAGTTGCAGATTCTTTCATTATTTGACAGGATGGGAAATCACAAGCGCTATATCCATATCAGAGAACTGTGGAGGCACATGTCAGTGGTCTATGTTGCGTAAGTGTAGGTGTTAGGATAACGAATGTGTTCTGTGCCATGTATGATAATGTAGCCAATGAAAAATAAATGGACTCCTCTCGTGGACTTGTATGAAATACCATGAGACCAGAATCACAGTGTGTGGGGGAGGGGAGACCTTTCAATCCCTTTGCTTCTATTTCTTTTATCCCAATTCTTACAATTCCACTGAAGAAAAAAAAACCCATCTGTCATTATCACCTCCATCCTGTCTACTTTGTGATCTCATCATCTGTCTACGGAGAGTGGGAATATGTCTTCCATACGTCCTGAGAGCACAACAAGTGGAAGCTGTCAGTAGTTTGGGGAGAGCCTTTGATGACAGAGCAGAAGAGACAGGCAGACCTGAAGAGTAACTGGGTTGGGGGAGAGCTACTGCCTCAGGTGGAGGAGTTTAAGTATCTTGGGGTCTTGTTCACGAGTGAGGGAAGGATGGAGCGTGAGGTTGACAGGCGGATCGGTGCGGCGGCTGCAGTAATGCGGTCGTTATACCGGTCTGTCGTGGTGAAGAGAGAGCTGAGTCGAAAGGCGAAGCTCTCGATTTACCGGTCAATCTACGTTCCTACCCTCACCTATGGTCATGAACTTTGGGTCATGACCGAAAGAATAAGATCCCGGATACAAGCGGCTGAAATGAGTTTCCTCCGCATGGTGGCGGGGCGCTCCCTTAGAGATAGAGGGTGAGGAGCTCTGTCACCCGGGAGGAGCTCGGAGTAGAGCCGTTGCTCCTCCACATCGAGAGGAGCCAGTTGAGGTGGCTTGGGCATCTGTTTCGGATGCCCCCGGGACACCTTCCTCGGGAGGTGTTCCTGGCATGTCCCACTGGGAGGAGACCCTGGGGAAGACCCAGGACACGCTGGAGCGACTATGTCGCCCAGCTGGCCTGGGAACGCCTTGGGATCCTCCCAGAAGAGCTGGAGGAAGTGTCCGGGGTGAGGGAAGTCTGGGTGTCCCTGCTCAGACAGCTGCCCCCGCGACCCGGTAACGGATAAAGCGGTAGAAGATGGATGGATGGATGGACTAAAGGGGGAACAAAAACTTGGGGTTTGAAAGCGAATATAAGGTGAGCCTAATGTTTCAAGACATCAAAACATGTGTGTATGCATATTTTCTCAGAGAATGGATGGTGCACTTGAGAGGCATACTCGAGGAGCACTTGGCATGCAAATTAATAGCCTCGACCTTTAACTCATTACACTTGACTTGGGATCATCCATATGGTCGATAGACTTTCAAAAACCCGAGGCATCACCGTCTAGCTGCATTTAGATATCAGGCGTGTTCTAATTGTTCTTTGCTATATGTTTGGTTTCTACCACAAAGCTGTTCCCAGACCAGTCAGCGTCTTAGGCGTAGGAATACTACAACAAACAAGCACAAGCATCTGTGCGCTACAGGTTCAAAGCACAACAAAAGGGTTTGCTTATAGTGATGAACGCACAGTAATTTGTCACTTAACTCTGCGCTTCCCCTCACAGCCACGGAGTGTTTTTGGCATCTTTTAGCTCCTCGTTTTAGTTCCATGGCCTGATTTGATTCATTTTGCCGCCCCGATCAACCTGCCTTCAGCTGCAACATATGGCTGTCTTCAGTGAGTAAAAGCTCTCAAGAAACCAGCAGCGAGCTTGTGAACACGGTGGCACACTTGGCTGCTAAACAGCCATTATGTATCACTCAGAAGTCGGTGGAGACGGAGCCGCGTCCCCTAACCCCTAACCCTACATGTTTGTCCACAGCAGAACTATGTCTTGTCCTCCTTTAACCGTGAAGTAGGAGTTTGGACATTGAGCCAATCAACATTTCATGACAATCATAGTAAAATAAAGCCTGTGCAAATGTTGTGTCCAAGGATAATAACTAATGTAGGTAACAGCACAATTTTTGTCTATCAGCAAACTGATATGATTAGAAATGTTCCACAAACACACTGTAAAGTTTGCATGCAATGTTTTCATTGAATTCCTCTTTAATAAAACCAGCCCTGTTAACAAGAATACTCCAGAGCACGTGATCCCTCCTTACAGTCAGTCTAGCTTGCACAATGATCTATCATTCCCAGTGGATCAGTCAGTGGTCACATATCAGTGTGACAGGTAGTAAAAACAGAGCTAAAATGAAAAATGACCATCTGTTCACACATCCAATCAACAACACTGATGTTGCTCCGTGTCTGCTGGATTCATACATAAGCTATTTGGTGACAAGTTTTGACCACATTGAGTTTTACATGGTGATGATAAGACAATGTTGTGTTCACAGGTTGATTGGCAAACCCTTAAGTTACAAGAAGAAACTATTTAGATTGTTTTAGACTGAGCCATAGAGTGTTGGAGATATGGGCCATAGGGATGTCTGCTCTTGAGTAAAATGGAATTTGGCACTCCGCTTCTGATGCTCTAAGAACCTAAGTAATCCTTTTGAAAAGCTCAACAGCAGTGTGTCTTTCCAGAAATCACGACACAGTTACTCAACATAAGACTTAAGATACAGAAGAGATTGTTACAGTCAGTCACTGTTGAAAGGATGAAACACACTTTTAGAGATATTTAATAGCTAACATAATGTGACTATTAAATGTCTGAAGACTTAAATCCTGTCATGGCCTGGGGAAGAATCTTAGGACACTGAGAAATGACATTTATTTACAACAGTGTATGTCAGTCTGAAAACATTAACACAGTCTGTTGACAATATGACACTTCAGACTTAAGTGACATCTCCTTTCTCCTGGAATCCACTGACTGTCGTTCTGTTGTTTGCAAACACTAATTACATCCACATACCGACTCGCATCGCGCGGCGGAGGGCCTGTGCGTGGGACTTGAATATACAGAGATGCAAATTTTCCACTGTCAAGACACTGACAGCCGCAAACAGCCTGAAGGCAGAACTGCTGACCTTTTCTGATTCAGATTTTTTTTATATATATATATATATATATACAAGTGGGACTCAGAGGGAAGGTCTTTTGAAGAACTTTCTCCATTTATTTCAGTACGTCCGGTTTTCTCACACTTGTAGGCCTATCGATTTGCCCGGAAAAAGTTATATTTGTTCCATCTGCAGCTGGGTTAAGCAGAAGTGTTGACAGCAGAGATCTTCTTCTCTCTTGTTTGGAAGGGAGCTACTTTACAACACAATAAAAGTTCTGATGTAAAAAAGCCATCAACCTTTTTATTTGCTTTAACTGCAAATGTTTTGACTGTGATCTTGTGTTCCTGTGTATGAAGTCACAGGAGTGCCACAAAAAGAGTAAATCTCTAAAAAAATTTAAAAAAAAGAAAAAATCTAAAAAGGGATGCTTAAAGAAATAATGAGTAAATAAAAATGTGGACAAGTAAGGATGGTTAAAAATTTTTTTTGATTGTTAATTTGTTTATATATCTGTATATATTTTTGAAAATGTCTTTTTCATATGAATTACACAATTTTTTAAAATAATTTTTTCATCTTATTTTTTATTTTTATTCCTTTACATTCCCTCTCATTCGGAAACGTGTTCATGCAGTTCCAGCACACGTGAAAAAATCAACAGTGTAACTATGTGTCTCACACGGAACACAAACCCCATTGTCTTGGGTGCACATGTGTCTTTTTTCTATGGCACTCCTATGACTCCATACCTCTGTAGTGCAAAACATGCCCTCATGTGAAGTATCCTCTTTCCCAACTGTATATTTCACAAAGAGGCTGCTGGCTGGAGGCTGCTTCTTCTCTCCCTATAGGCCCTGTGCATGATTCATCCAGTGCAGATTAAAAGACATTTAAATATATATTGGGGAGTTATTTGCTTACTGGAATCGAGGATCTCAGGACAGATGGTGATGTAACAGGTACAGATTTAAAGTCCAGTGTGATTTGTGATTTTGGGTCATATACATGAAATGACTTGACACACTGTGTTGTGACACTAAAGACTGTACAAAGGCAACTGGATTTTCTATTTTTTTTTTAATCTAACATCGACAAGACTGTGTGTGTGTGTGTGCGCGTGTGTGTGCGCATGTCACATGTGTATTTGTGTCTGCAGAATTTCATTACGGGATCAGTGCGGCCGCACCCGACTAATCTGGTTAATATGTCCCTCAGGAACAAAGAGCCAGCTTTTAACAATATTATGAACTATAGCCTGTGCCAAAGTATCGCTTCTATTTAATCATCAATGAAGACAGCTTCAAGAAAGCGGATGACGACAAGGAGGCAGGATCTAATTTGGTCGGGCTTTAGTCAGCTAGTTTGAGTCAAGAAAGGGTAAAAGGGGTCTCAGTGAGGACACTTTTTTCCCTCGGTTTTTAATTGGAATAAAATGACAGCGGCTCCACACCTCAATGGATTAAACACAGCTAAGAAAAATAATGATCCACCAGTGCCACCATCAGATACCATGAGGAATTACATGAATATGCTACATAGAAATACTCGAGGACCCTTATAGAGTGTGAAGTTGAAGTCTAGTCATGGTGTGAACTAGACAGCAGCAATTAACTGGAAACAAAACCACAAGTTTAAAACTTCCTCTCAACAAACCCAGGTTACAATAGGCATCATTCAAGCTTTGCATCAGCATTCCTCTTTTGCACTTGATTGTATGAAATTATTAATATTCATTAAATAATAAGACGTGTTCTGTAATCAGAAACAGCTTTACTCAAGATGTCACCTCGGTCTGAAAGAGGTGAGATGCTGCAGGAAGACGATGGTGAAAAGAGTTAAGTGTTTACTTCAAGGAACTGCCAGCAGGAACTATTCCAAAAGTCATGACTATTATTTGACAGACTGACGATCTAGATGAGACAACCGAAACAACATAGCAGGATTTAAGAGCGAGACCTCTCCTTATTATCCAAAAGATCCATCTTTATAGGAATCCTTTCTGTAATGCTGTTAGACCCTTAGAATAACCTCAGCCCGTCAAAAACAAGCACTTTTAATGGACGTAACTTTACAGAGAAGCTCCAAATGATAACGTAGCAGCTATTGCTGGATTTCCAAACTTAACTTAAGCACTTGGTAAGTATGAATCATTCAGATTCAGAAAACATGCCAACATCTCGTTAAGCCCAGGTTAAGAAAAAAAATACTGTAATTCCCCCTTGAAGGTTCAATGTACTGGCCAACACAACACATTTAAAAAACAAAATTCACACACACACACACCAACACTGGAAATGCAGTTTTAAAATGTTTATTTAAAAAAATAGAAAACTTACATAAAAAAAACAAGGTATACATCTATATGTCAGTCATTTACACACAACCCATCCTTGATTACATACACGAGCTGGGGATTTGATTCGTGGCAATATCAGCTGACAACCCATCAATTATCCTCTAGCTGGCCTAATAAAAGCCGTAGTGACAACAGGGGGATAATGCCGACACACCACACTCAGTAACTGATGATCAGTTGAGTATGCAGGGTGGCCCGATAATCACAGACTTTTGAAACGTAGGACTTCACAACATTTTGGTTTGGTTAATGGCTCTACCCAAACTCCTGTAATGGGGAATCTGTGACATCCCGAGCTCAAGTCCTTTCATGGACTGTTGTGTAAATATGTAGCTTTGAAACCTTGTCTTAGAAATATCGACTTTAAATATGAAGAGGTCAATCTCATATACAACCGGTTTGAAATGAAAAAAAAAAAGAAAAAAGAAAAAAAAGAAAAGCTGTGAAATGATGCTAATGCTAACAATCATCAACTGCAGTAGGACTCTACTCCTGGAGCAAACACCTACAGGCTGCATGTACAAATAAAAGCCAAGTATACCTGGCAGTGCTTATAGAAACCAATAGCTAATACAGAAAGCTGGCTACATATAGGGAAAAGGGCAAATTTGGTCATTTAAGAAGGCAGTTAAACTGTTGCTTTAACAGAATCAAAGGAGATATAAGGCAAAACACAAGCATTTTGCTGGTAATAAATAGCACCAACTTTTTTTGAAATGGAGGAACATTGTCATGGTGCATTTCCCCAATACAGCCTGCAGTCCATCAAGAGGAAACACACCAAAATAAAAGTCAAACTACTGAATAGTGATATGTTTAAAATAAAACAAGTGGTGGGAAACATTTGGACAGGCAGTTTGCAAAATTTTCAAGTGATCATAATGCAATGGTAAATTAAAGATGAGTAAAAATGTTGGCATCATGGGATTTTTGGCACATTTCTCATGTTGCAATACCATAGCTCCCCCTTCTGCTGGGAAGCAGTACATACACACAAACACATTCCTTCAAGGCCCTTAAATCAATCTATTGCACGGATCAATGTAGTCTAGAAATAAAAATGCAAATGTACAGTGGGGAGAGCGCCTTAAAAACTAAAATGTGAAATAAATTAAATAAAAGCAAGTCATTATTGCACATACGCAACAAACATAAAAATAAGGTGGTAATGTTTACAAAAAACAGAATAGTGCCAATGTGAACAAAAAAAAATCCCTCTGTGACAAAAACAAGAGAACAAAAGAGAATGACCAACACAGAAAAAAGGACAACACTTGGTACATTCAAACAAGTCATCACAGTTTAAGCACTTGAGACAAGGTCCGTTTTGTGCCGTCACACCAAAAACATCAAGTCAGCGTTGCGCTGCATAGGTAGAAAGGTAGTGCTTTGCTTCAGTCCAGAGTACAATTTGTAGATGATAGTCCAAGCTGTAAGAGCTCTGAATCAAGAGCATTGCCAATAGGGATTTGCATTCAGATGACCAATTGAGTCCAAAACTTGATCAAAAGGCCCAGTAAGAGTCAAAACTTCAAGACAGACCAGGTTTGACAAACCAGTTCAATACTATGGCACATGATGTTGCTTTCGTAGATGTTCAAGTTGCATGAAAACGCAATACTCGACTGAACACTTCACCCAACCAGCCAGATTGTTTAGAGTTTTTAGCAGCTAGAGAGTGACACAGGTGAGAAGGCCCAGTCTGGGAATCAGTAATTCTTCAGTCGACTCCCAGTCTGTGCTGGTGTGCATCAATTTCAGAGGAAGGGCTTGTATCTAGCATCAGGCCGATGTAACAGAAGGAGAACAGATACAGCTGTAGGTCTTCTACATACTTCTTTCACCATCACTGAGTGTTTGCACAATGCAAGGGATCGATCATTTGACACCTTGGGAGACTACTTCAATTGACTTGTGAATTCCAGGATGAAGCAGGTGCATTTTTGAGAGCCTCCAACAAAAAAAACAAAACAAAAAAAAACAGGTGTATCATGAATCATTCACAGCTTCTCACCACCACCACTCATGATAGTCTAAGTGAGGCCTTAAAAAAAAACCAAAAAAAAAACCAATGCCAGTTAGGTCGATTTATGCAGCTCCAGTCTTTCATCTGCTCTGGTTAAGAGCAGGAAGATTTTCCCTCTTTCTGCGCCGCCAGGTGTTACGGTTGTACTGCTGCTGGTTCCTGAAACCTGGTGCCGTGTTGTGAGCCTGGGGAATGAACCGCCGCTGGGGACTGAAGTTACCTTGCGAGTGGTTTTGACCTCTGAGGCCGCCACCTTGGTTGTGCTTGAAGCCACCTTTGTGTGGCTCTAGTGAGCCGTGGGAGTTGGATCTCATGGTGTAGGCGTGGCTCTGCTGCGCTCCTATCTGTGGGTGGTGGAGCTGGTGTAGGGGGCTGGGGAGAGGGCTTGTGGAGCTGGTGTGCTGGGAGACTTGTGCAGCTTGTGCCATATGACGGTGCACAACACTTATTGAAGGTGGATTCTCGTGGTAGAACTGGCAATTAGAGAGAGAGGGGATGGTTAGGTTTTCTGGGAAGGACATCTGGATCTAGAAGAAAGAAGTTTGGCATTAGAATTCTACCATGAGTGGGTTTTTGCATTGTTGAAAGACAGAGGGGAATGTTTAACTTTTAATTCATGTTCGATTCACAAGAGAAAAAAGCGTGTGTCTTGACTGCAACTTAAAAAAGACACATTACCGTACCTGAGGCGTGGTGTGAATAAAGCCCGCTGGATGTGCTGCCCTCAGCTCAGTAGCCATCTGGATAACCGAGTGGACTGATGCCAGGGTGAGAGGGTGGAGTTGGATAGCAGTGTTACTGCATGGTGGAGAATCAGACTCCTGGAAAAGATAGTAAGATAAGGAAAATTATAATTCATGGGTAACGGTTTAACACTAAATGCTGCTAACATTGTTGTTGACAAGTGAGAACTAACAATTGACTCATATAGCAAATTTTCAAATAGATAAAATATCCTTTGGCCTCACTATGTCACTTCCAGATGAGGAGAGCGAGCATGCAGATGATGATGACGAATGGTGTTGAGGACTGGGAAGGAAGACTGGCGATGGTGAGGGAGAGTCAGCACTGAGAGGGGAGGAAGAGTCTCTCTGATCCTCCACAGAAACCAGCATCAGCTTGCCAAAGTCCTGCTCGCAGGTCTCCACATCTAAGACCAAAGAGAATAAAACTGAGGGTTAAATCTGGTTAAACATATGTCCCTTTCTGAGAACAGTAGATGCAAACCCAAGCTTGCCACAAAGTTACCCTGATTCTCCAGCTTGGCATACTGCTTGGCCCCCCACTTCTTGATCGTCCAGTCCCTGTAGGCCAACACCTCCGGGCTGACTTTAATGATGCGCCCTAAAGTGCTGTAACACAGACAAATACAGTCCATAATCAGGACAAACTTCCAACTAGAGCTGGGAACATTTAAAAAAAAAAAGTTAAGAAATGATTTAATTAATGAAGGCAACCTGTCATACTCTTTGTTGGGGTAAGCACGTGCAAGAGGAGACACGCCATGACTCAGCACCATGTAAGCAAAGTCAAACACCTGCTTGACTTGCAAAATGCCATATGAACTCCTGCCCACGTCGTTCCCTGTCAAGATCACAGAATGGAAAATATACAGAGATTATAAACTCAAAACAGCTTTATTTGGTAGGATGGCTACTACAACCTGGGAATGAAATGAAAGAAGTGCATTGCAGTAGTACAGTGTCAGTCATATGAAGGAATACAGTCATACAAACACCAAACAACATCTCAATCTGACCTGGTTGTATTGGATCTTCTATGCAGAGCATGGATGGCCTGTTTCCACTCCCCATGGCCTTGAGCATTTCCTCCTTGGACAGGTACGCCCCTCCGTTCTTCACCCTGATGCCGGTCTTCATGTAGTTGAAATCACGGCCATACAACTCAAAGAACTCTATCAGCAGGAAGCCCAGGTTGATGTTCGTACGCCGCGTGTCAATCCGAGGGTGTAACTGTGATTAGAAGGATGGGAGGAATATTTTACCTACACTTTGTAACCAAATCCAGCCAGCCTGACCCAGTTTTTAGGTGGTCCAAACAGCAAGAAAGCATTTTGCTTGTGTAGTATTTCAATATTTTTCAAGTAGCATTGAACATTACTTTTCTACAAAGTTAACACAGTGCCACTGAACTCACTAAGCTCTTAAACTTTCCTGCATCCACCAGAAGGATATAACATTCACTGTAATTCACATACTGTGCAACAATTTAAAAAAAAAAGCCCCAGTATGTAAGGTTTAGAGCTTTGGAGAACTGATATTAAATAACATAAATCAGAAATAAAATTAACTTCCCGCTGTTTCAATAATATGATATGAAAATAATATTTTCTAATAATATAAACCATTTCCTGGTTCCATTTTCTTTAATGTAAATTTGCTGCTCGTCTTTGTCATATATGAAGAGTCATTGATGGCTGGTTGGACGAAGGAAACAATTTCAAAATGTACTATTGAATGAACTATTCTGATTGATTACGAAAATAACTAGTTAGTTGCAGTTCAAATCACAACACCAAAATGGAGATCATTTCAGGTAGTTGACAAAAAAGTTTTACAATGACAAAACTTGCATTTTTTTTTTTTTTTTAACATAGACAGGCAACCATTTTTTGTAGATGTAGCTTGCATCCATGCATGCACCTGCAGAAAGCTGATGGCCATTAGTATGAGGCTATACGAGCTGATTCCTCCAGTGAAGACTTCATTCAGATCCCTCTGCAGTAGGAACTGCTTCAGGACAAAGATCAGGGGTGGGAGGACAGTGTACTTCTACAAGACAGGAAGAAAAATGTTAGAGATAACCAAAAAAGTAGGACACATGTTGAAAATGTCAAGTATTCAAAAGCTTACCTTAAGATAGCTTTTGATGAACTGTGCTGCTTTAACAGCAGTTTCTACATTAAAGCTGATGTCCACTTTCACCTCAGTTTCATGGTCGGTAAGCTTGATGATTGGCACCTGAGGACAGGTCAAACGAAAGTTCACATTTCATATATAATAAGTTCTAAATATACCGCTATGGGTCCCTAAGGTGAAAACAGAAAGTCAGCTCCTGGTGACTTACTGTGGCTTTGTCGAGGACCTTGATGGGATATGAGCCTGCCACATTGTGTTTCTTCAGGGCTTGTTCCAGTTCCTGCAGTGGGGGATGGTCCCACTCTCCAAACACCACCAGGTCAATGTCACTACGAACAAAAACACAAAGTACTTTGTCACCTACAATGTTCATTCTAAGTATTCTGTCCGCACCAAAAATACACCATAATCACCTGGTTTTATGTTGTTAAGCTAAATTAGAATTTAGAAAATATACTTGTATGCTTAAAAGCCACATCTGGTTTGTCACAGTTTGACAGATTAAGATTTTTTTCATGTTGGACATGGAAAAAAAAAAAAAAAAAAAAAAGTAAAACTGGAGGCTGCAATGAAGCAATACCTACATGCCTCTTCAACATGACAAAAGTCTACCATCTCTCAATGGAACCATTGCATAATTGTACATTACATTATTTCATTTAAGAAGCATTTCAGGAAATTAGTTCATTATGTTGCAAACTTTAAGACCTGGCCCTAAGTCATAGTGCACATGTTGGTGATCATTAAATTTAGTCACAATTGTGGTGTGACAGTGAGCCAATTATTACATTGAGCAGATGCCTTAATTCTCCCATTCCAAAAGTCATTCATTAGTGCCAGACTGATAAATTACTTCCATATCAAGCTGTTGAGATGAATTATGTCTGTGTTCACTTGCACAACAGATGTGTTGAAAATTATTGCTCAACTCTATAATGCAATCATCCTTATGACAGCAGGGCCTTGTGAAACATACTGTATACACAAAGAGCATGACCTATATGACAGAAAGTTCAAAGTAAAATGCATTGTTACACTATTAAACCCTGTGTGTATCATTTTTGCAGAAGCTCTGACGGAGATACTCCCACTTCCTAAAATCTAGCATGTTAATGAGACATTTAAAAAAAAAAAAGAGAGAAAAAAAGAGGCCCTACTAAAAAAGGTCAGACTAAACAAGAAAGACAAACCAACATGAATTACCTTGTTGGGAGATAAAGTCCTGTGCTGAAGCTGCCGAATATCTCCACCTGCAGAGTACAGGACAAATGAAAACAAGGCTGATTCAAGTCCACATCATTGGAACCACTGAAAAATTATGCTTTAGCTTGTTTGACCTTTATGAGTGTCAGTAGTTGAGACACTTAAAATCTTAGCTGAACTACTCCACTCCGGAGCTTCATCCCCTTTACACATTCCGGCTCAAAAAACAAAATGATAGTGAGTTCGAACTTAATAAGATGTTGAAGCAAGCTTCCTGCCTGGTGTGTGTGTGTGCTTTCTTGTAACAAGGCAACGGGTCAGGAGGGAATAAGTCTTCAGTCATTCCCAACTGCGTCCTAGACCTTTAAAGATAAACTATACTTAATAATAGAAATAATTCAATTCTATCCAAATATGTCTAAATGTGTGCACTTGAAATTAGCCCAATAAAGGAAATAGGACTTCCTTGCATTCTTGCTAGCAATATGCAAATGGCTCAATTGGGCTAGTGATGCGCAGCCTGCTCTCAAAATAACACAAGACAACAGATTAAATACTGCCGATGGCAGAGGAGGCGTACGATGGGAAACATGAATTAAACATTTTTATGTTATACTGTTACACTTAATTTTGGCAAGGTCGCTCAGTTTGGCTCGGTGTGTACGTCTTTCTGTCAAGTTCCATTCTGTACATGTTGGGATAGGAATACTAGCACAAGCTTTCTGTTAGGTCAAATGTGACACAGCCAGTATCATCTTCTGATATCTGAAGATATTATTACAAACTGTGATCTTGTGTCTTTTTTTGTTGGAAAAACAAAAAAAAAACAACAACAACAAAAAAAACAAAACACGTTATTTCTGGTCTGGAACCATTTGTATAGCTGCAGCTTGGAATAGTAACACCAAATGAGCTTCAGAGAAATAAAACAAGCAAACGAAAAGAAAAAAAAAAAAAAAACCCAACTCAAATCCAGTGGGACTTGTGAGCCATGTTTAGCTCAAAAATGTGTACAATGTGAACCAAGAAAAATGCTATTTGTTAGAAAGTAGCATTCTTTTGGCAACACACAATGGAAAAATAATTCAGTGATGTTACTTTGGGAATGCGAGTGACATGAATAACGATTACATCTGGCCAACTCTGTTTGGACGTGCAGTATAAACTAGGCTGTTGACTGCGTACAGTGTGGCCAAACAGGATACATTCAGTGCAGTAAACTTCTATACACACTGCCTGCTGACTTTAAAAGACAGCAACATTGATTTACACAGTGCAAGACAGTGTTGCAGAGTAATGAAAAAAAGGTTGGTACAAGAAATAAATGTCTTATTAAAAGTTTTACATGTGACAAAAGCACCAAACAAAACAAAATGCCAATCATAAAAAAAAAAACCACTTCAAATTTTGATGTCGAAGTGAAATATAAAATGTGTTTTATAGTGTGTAAATGTGAGTCCAGGCTCACTGTCTTGGTACACTCAGGCTCATAAGAGGTTTAAATCATCTGAAATGGGTTTGTACACTGTGTTCCTTTGAGAGTCGTGGCCTGGTGTGCAGTCAGGTGGCAGAACAATATGCTATCAAGAAAAACTTACCAATTCATCAGGTACACCTGTACACTCTAAAGAACTCCATTACAATGGCCGTGCAATGAATCACATTCTTTCAAAACTACTGTGTGGACAATGTGTCCACCAAGGAGTGGTGATTCATCTCAGTGGTGACATTATGTCCCCCTTATGTGTTTAAATGGGAGTAAACACCACCTGGACATAAAGGGACCCACTACAACACCACTTACCTTCATCTTGGAAGTGAAGAGAGTTGAATTGCCCCCCCCCCCATTCCTCTGACCCGGTTTCAACAGAGATATATTTGAACTGATTCATTTCTGACATTTGTTGGCTTCCAAGTGTCTGAATCATCCGTCTCTTTCCACATGTTGTATGTGGTGTGGGCCAGAGTGGAGCAGTGCTCACACAGACCCATGTACATATATATCCTACAGACACTCACCCGTGCTGTGGGCCACAAGTCCTTGATGACACTTTCTATCCTGTTCACCACATCTCTCCTCATGGCCTCCTCCTCCGGTCGCGGTGACATGAAGTTGAAAAAGTCCATGATTTCTTCGTGAAGACTAGAAAGAAATCAAGGGGAAACACGACACATGGGATCATGCACTGAAGCGCTCAAAAAAAAGGACAAGACTGCCCACATATGTGCTTCAAATACATGTGTGCTCACAGACACTGAGGTTAGCTGGAATATTGTGCAAAATGTTAGGAAATATGAGTGACATGCACATTAAATAAATCCAAGTACATCCACACTCAGTCACCGACTGTTGGATTTAACCATTTTGTGGGGCTTGCTGAGAGCTAGATGCACACTGATGTTGAAACGTGGAGAAAAAAAAAGTGTCACTGTGTCACATTTTCACTGCGCACGCACACACACACAGCACATAATGCCCTTGCAGACCCATTAAGCAGCACCCTCTCCTCTCTCTCCACGTCTTCTTACCCATTAATGCCCGGGCTGTACCGCCTGGTTTTCCACAGGCTACAGGGAGAGTCTACATAGTGTCCATTGCAGCCGTAGGACAGCAGCGGGTTGAGGCCGTGGAAAGTGTTGGCCCTGTTCAGATGCCTCCTGCGGCCGGATGAGTTTGACTGATGGTGTTGGTGCTGGAGGTGGTGGTGGTGCTTACTCCCATGCTGATTTTTCATCCCGGTGGGGGTGTGGCCGAAGGATTGTTGCATGCTGCGACAGTGTTGCTGAACAGTGTGGAGAGGCGGAGGTGGATGCTGCCGCCGGAGGTTGTTCTCGTTCAACTCGTGCTCGCCGTAGTGCAAGAACCGGCTGGCCTCCTCCGCGACGTTCAAATTGTCGATTTGCAGCGAGGAGCCGGAGGGCGACGAGCTCTCGGCCTCCGAGTCCAGCGAGGAGGAGGACGGCGACAGCGAGCCCTTCCTCCGGACACTTCCCCTCGCTGCTCCGCCGCCGTCTCGCACGGCCAGTTTTCCAAACACACCCCCCGGCGGCGGCGGCGGCGGCGCTACAGTTTTGCAGTACTCGCCGTGCGAGTCCGTGGAGTTCGCGTTCAGCGCCGCGAAGTTGCGCTGGTGGTGGAGGTGGTTGTCAAGGCCGGAGTTCGTTCCGAATCCCTGAGAGGTTTCCCAAATGTGCATCCACAGGGAATTGGCAGGTCCCTTCTGCTCCGGCTGGATCCAAGCGGTCCTGGGATCCATTGGGAGTCGAGTTCACCGAGAGCCTCTTCAGCGAGGGGGGGGAGGGAGGAAAATGGCGAGCGGGCTCGGCAAATAAAACAACGTTGCACTCAAGGGAACAGAGAAATGCTACCGCGTTGGTTCACTTGGTATCCTCGAAGCGCTTCATGTCTGGAAACTGGTTCGGTTTTTTCAAGCGGTTTGCCCAACTCCACTCCCCATGTAAGCCAGCCAATATGGCGCACCCAGCAGCACGGATCAGTATGTACGCATGTCCGAGGGATTTAAATCTTTGAACACACCCCTCGGGACCGACAGATGCGTCAAGTCCACAACACGCAGGCCGGACACACCGGAAGTTCAACTTTCCCTTTTATCAGAACAACCAGGGCAGCCAAGGCAAAGTTACAGCTGGCTGCAGTTTAATTTGTACACATATGCTGAAATTATTCACATAACGTCAGTATTTTTCATTTATTTCCACATGTTGCACATTCATTTCAACATGTGTCTCAATATCTAATTTTTTTTCAAAGCCACTGCTATGAACAGGTTTATGGCATCAACATCTGTACTCCCAAAGTCATTAAGACACATATAATTTCACCTGAAGTTTTTAATCGGATATTCTTTTATGCAGTAAAGGTATCCATCTAAAAAAAATCTCTTGCATAACCCCAGTTGAATAGAAAATAACTGAGAGGGCATTTCTGAAAGAATACCATCCACCTGCATTATCTACCACATGCTATGTAACAACTGAAAAAAAACCCAACAGTAATTTGATTATTATGTGTTGATGATATGAGTCTTTAAACAACTAAAATGTGTCTTAAAGTGTTTTCTTATTTGGAATTTTCTATGTAGTTTTACATTTACAGTAATACAATACTTTCTTAACATTGCTATTATAGAGAATACTTCAGTGTAATTTCTCAATTGTGGGCTGAGCTTTTGCTTTGAAGGTCACTCCCGGAAGCTCCTATGTGCTCCACCACCTGACACAGATCTGACCGGGCAGGACAAAACGTGATAGTTGTAGTAATTTGACTGGATCATTGGTCGCCGCCTTTCATCACCAATTTGGATGATTTTGATGATGTTTTGGTAAATGAGTGTGAGGCCTAAGACTCCAACAGCTGTATATATGAATATTAGGTCTGTGACAATACATTGACAATTTCATGTCTTCATAATTTTTTTTTTTTTTTTTTTTTTGAAGCAGTCAAGGAGAAAATATGCCAACAGACATTGGTTCAATATGTATAAATTTTAATTTGAAAAAATTAAATATCCTCTGAAACATTAAACTGTACAACACATTTGTCTGTGGCATTCTCAGTTTTCATGAATACAAATGCTGAAATCTCATATTTACAAACACTTGAATGAAAAAAAACCCAAAACATTTACAGCAGTGCCACAGTTTCAGCCAGAACACACATGTACATGTTATACAGTATTTTTAGAGCATTACCTGAGTACAGTGGTCATTACAGGGGGAAGTCGGTATGTCTAACATAAAAAAAGGGAACAATTGCTACAAAATCAGACATGTGGGTTTCAAAGTAGAAGTGCACATATAAGAAAAAAAAAACCACATAAAAGACATCTGAAACTCTTTCAGTGAACCTTCACATACTCAAGTATTAGGAACAACAAAACCCAGATGTGACCAATCAGGTGCCTAAATTGTAAAAAAAAAAAAAAAACAAAAAAAAAAGCTTCATCATAGCCAGTCAGCAAGTTAAAATAAACTTTGAGGTGTGCGGTGGGATTTTCAGTCATCCTGACGCGCAGGTGTCCGTGTGCATCTGTACAGCACGAGTGTCTCTTTCAGCTCCGGACCTGTCTGCAGACTGAGGCTAACTGGTTAATGCAGCTGGTAACAGCAGGAGGGACGCGCTGAGATGTGTCCCCTCTCCACCCTGCGAGGGCGTCCATGGCTTGCTTGGGGTTGCAAGGAGACAGTTCGTAAATGCAGTAGATGGCTGCCAACTGGACCTCCCATGGCACGCCTTGGGAGAGAAGACGGGATAAGATTAAACACTCGTGATGCAAATCCATCTGCCGGAAGACCCTTTCTATTTCCCATCATAGCGTCATATTTGTTTGGCACAATTACGACAAACGAATACACACGGGTATGCGTTTGTGTGTCGCGCATAAAGGAGATAAACATCTGATTTGTGTTTCCAAAAAATCACGATCGATGAAAGGCAGGTGTGGGGGAAACTGGCAGTACCCTCGGCACACAATAGATTCTGTGTATTAGTTGCAGCTAAACCGAATCCTTCTGTATTTTACCAAGGTTTCTCAGATTTCGTACCTTCTGCTTGTCCATGCCTGCCAAACGTGTTGATGACATTGGCGACAGTTACCACGGAGGAAACACACCTCTCCTTGATTCCCAACTGACCAAGGCGTCCTATTTAAAAACAAACACACAATGAGACTCTCCACTGTCCTTCCAGTGGTTATTATATTACACATTACTTCGGGTTATGCAAGAAGATTAACAAAACAACTGACCTATGAGTCGCAGCACAGTGGCAACGGTTACATCAGAGACGGGTGCTTGTTGATCTCTGGGCTGCGTCACCCATGTGTTCATCAAAGGCCACAACTCATTGCTGTTAGGGGAAAATGGAAGGCATTAGCACAAGACTACTCAGGGTACTTGCTCAAAAGAGTTTCATCGTTAAATACTGCCAGTTCACGAAAAACAAATATACCTCAAAACATTGTTATAGGTCCACTTCCACTTTTTGTGCGTACAAAGGAGGTGCAGGGTGAAGACATGTTCCCAAGCCTCGGTGCCCAGGTCGTTTCCAAGCCGGCCGTGTTTAGTGAAAGACAGGCTTGGCCCTGACCGGACATCAGACAGCGTTCTGGAGATCAGCTCGTCAATGTCACAGGGAGGACTCTGCAGCGAGACAGGGAGATTAGGTCTTGTGATGCACACTATACTTGATTTGAAAGCTGGTAGAGACGAGATGTGATAAAGACTCTAAACTAGGGTTAGGCATGTTAGAAATCAGTGTATGAAACAAAAATAACAATAAAAATGTCTTACATTAAAAGAAAATGGCACTTAAAAGGTCAAGATTTGAAAGAAATAAGATGGCAACATGACAAATGTAGATAAACCCGAGATCTAAATATTTATTTCACCTTCTCCCAACCAAGGAATGCTGAAAGGCAGCGGCGGAGGTCTTCTGTCGCTTTCAGTTTGGTGACAGCATGTATTGCCTGGCACAGAGAACTACGGTGTGAGAGAACACTGGGCCATGTTGTCACCATGAACAAAATCAGCTTCGCGCAGTCTGGGAAATCTGCAGGAGGGAAGACGCAATAAGAAAAGGAAAGTGGTTAATCAAACTGAAGCCATAAAAACGACAGCACTTGACCCGCAATTAGCGCAATGGCTTTCAATGACCATCCGTGTGCATGTGGCTGCAATAAAGACAGGCCCAAATAACCACAATAAGTTAAAAAAAAAAAAAGGGGTATGAGGACTTTAAGAAGTGACACAAAAATGCAAACCTTCTGCGAGAATGCTGTAGGCGAGGATGTGAGCCTTCTCCCAGTCTCTCCTCTGTCTACAAATAGCTGTGTAGACTCTGCAGAGGGCCTGCGTGTAGTTTGGGCTGAGGTCTCTGTTCTCTGCTTTCAGTTTGTTCAGGATGGCGAAAATCATATCATCCTCCTTTAGCTGAAGAAAACAGTGAGAAAAGAGGCACACACGTTCATCGGACATGGACACGGGCTTCTGAAACCTTTTGACTGTACATACAATCACTGACCAGCCGAAACATCAAAACCACAGACAACTTCTACTTGTCCACTTGTGTGGTACTTGTCAAAGAACATCCACGTGAATGCCAGGACCCAAGGTTTCTCAGCAGAACATTGCATTGCAAAGGGGTGATCTATGTTAATTACATTGATGTCGTTCACCGGGTCAGAATAAAAGTGTCCTGAATGGCAAAATGTATTCAAGCTCAACATGTGAGCTCGATAAACCAGCACACTCACCACAGTGCTTCGCAAAATCTCATCGATGACCTCCTTCTCCTCGCCTCTCAAGACGGGCTTTTTGGGCAGGTTGCCGACATACATGTGGCTCTGGATCACGGGCAAAAGATCGAAATGCTGGTGTTCGATTTTCTTTAAAATGTTCACCACTGCATTTTTCTCTGCAGGTTCTCTGACTTCCATGGACGGAGAGGGTGCCTCCATCGTTTGCGGCGTGAGCCTCGGAGACGGCGGCGTTGTGGTCTCCTCTCCTCTGTGTGATGAGGAGGAGGGCACCTGCTCACGACTGAAAGCGGGAGAGCAGTCATCTAACCGGAGACATTTGCTGCTTTTAGGCTGTGGCGGACCGATGGACTGTCTCTTTCCTCCCCTCGTCTCAGTCTTGGTGAAGGCCGTTGAAGAGGAGTTAATGGATTTAAAGCCTGACATCTGACTGACTACTGTCGTGGGTAATGTTCTGCTCTCAGGCGAACAGATGCCGAGACCGACATTCCCCCTGAGAATGTTCAGAGTTCGGGCGTGAGCGGAGAGCTCTGGGTACATGGTGTCGAGAATCCTCATGGAGTTTTCCTGAGATGGACTGGAGGATGACGACGGGGAAGAATTCATCGCTGTCACAGGCAGGCGACCCGGGACTGGCACGGCATGCTTTGGAGTGGCAGAGCCAAACTGAAGGGGTGATGAGGGAGGGAGCGGACTGTTCAGAGACGTTGACCTCAGATGTCGACTGTTTGGTGTCAAGTGAGCCTGGACTGGAGTGGTAGGGGACGCCAGCCTCTCCATGGGCGAAGGAAACGAGAGTTTCCCAATAGCCTGCCTTGGATTTATTGATTTGCCGACCTTCGGAGGTGTGCTCAGAGGGGTAAGGAGACGAGGAAGTGGTGGGCCCATTTCTGAAAGAACGTGGCCAATGCCGTGTGGTGGCTGAGCTGTCGCTGAATCTGCCGTTGGGCTCGGCTCTTCCTCCCTGATCTTACGTGGACTTGGACTAGATGTTTCCAAACGTTTATTTCGTCCATCTGTGGCAACATCACTCTGCTGTGATGATGTACTGGGACTAACAGTGCCCAGTTTACATTTGCTTACTTTATGGTTGTTTGCATCTAAGCTGTTCTGAGGCAAGTCTTTTACAGTAGTGTTTTCAATGACGCCTCCTTCCTCTGCATTCAGCACAGGCTGTAGAGTTCTTTTGTCGGTTGAAACAAACCCAGAGTTACCATTGATGTTCAGTTTTACTGGGCTTGGGCGAGTTTCCACGGTGTGCAATTTTACACTGGGAAGCAGACATGTAGGACTCAACTGCCTGCAGACAGAATGCGTATTTTTGTTCAGTGATTCACAGTTAACAGTCTTTGTCTCTTTGTCTTTGTCAGAGGGGGATGGCACATGGTGGGCTAGAATTTCACTGTTCAATGTCTCTATATCAGCTTCCGTTTTTGAAGGCGTTTCAGCGATTGCTTGATCAGATTCCTGGTCAGCGTGGGACTCGCCATCTTCCATCTTTGACGGTGAAGACTTGCATGGAGACAGAGGTCTGTTATCACCATCTGACCCGGAAGGAGAATCTTTTACATCAGCTCCTTCAGTTCCTTGTACTTGATGCCCATCTTCCTCCCTGAGAGGTTTCATGGATGAATCACTGTCGAGCCTCTCTGCAGTATTTTCATTAGAGACCCTACTGATGCCGTCACTGCTGCCTGATGAACTAGGGTTATCCTCAGGCAGGTCTGTGTCCTCGCTGACGCACTCTTTATTCTGCAGATGCTTTGGGACTGCTGAGTCTTCGCTGTCGTGTCCCAAACCACTAAAGTCTTGGAGGCTTTTCCCCATTTCCAAGCCTTTTTCTGCATTTGGATTTGGAGCATCACTGTCTCTCACAGAGTCAGTGACTGTTGGGGAAATAGAGGAGGTTGTAATTAGCTGTACACCTCCTGCTTCCTCAGAGACTGCAGTCATATCACTTCCTCTGTGCAGCTCTCCATCATCACAAGTGTTTGTTTCAGCACCAGTAACATCATCAGGGCTCGCGTCTACATCCATCTCTGTAATGGTCTCTGACAGATCTGCCTTTGCGTTTCCTAAAGCATGTTCAGTGTCACAGATGCTAGTCGGATTTACATTGCAGGATGGCTTTTCACTTTCAGGGTTTAATGACACAGCCTCTATCACAACTGTTGTATCCAGCTTGGGTGAAGAAGAAGAAGAAGAAGAAGAAGCTGATGATGATGCTGAGACTAAGCCTACAGTTGCTGGCTCCTGCTCAGTCTGCAAGTCTTTTTCCGGATGCGTTTCTTCAGCACTTGTATTGCTTTTGTCCTCTGTTTGATTAACGTCACTCAACTCTTTTTGTCTCAAGTCTTTGGAGCCCTTTTCACTGGAATTGTTTTCCACCTCCTGCGTTGTGACTGCTGGCGACTCCACATTCTTCTCCACTGACACGGCAGAAGATTCTGGGGAGTGGCTTGAGACCGATGTTGTGATGAGTGAGGGCTCGTCGTGTTGAGGAAGAACAGAGTCACCAGAGGGCGTGGGATGGTTTTTCTCTCCTCCAGCATCTGTCTCCATCGATTCCATCTTTGTTTCCATCTTTAAGAGAGAAGATAACAAGGATGTGAACTGCAACAAAATAGCTTTCGTGTAACAAACTTTTCACACCAATCAAAGGATTTAATATTTTAGCGGAAACTAGCTGACAGTGTCTCGAACTTGTCGCTGACACAAACATCCACTTTAGAGCGTGATTTTACATTCTGTCACTTCATTTGAAATTTCCTATTCGTTTAAAAAGCATTTAGAAACAGGATTTGCATTAAACATAACTGAATTCTTACCATATCTGGTAGTGGTGATATGCAGGAGAGCATTGGTGTGAACATCTCCAGTATCTTCTCAACAGATAGTTCAGAGCTACCCAAGTCCGTACATGCCTCCTCAGCTTTGTGCGCTTTGGACAATCGCTTGCTCTTTTTGGGAGAGCGCCCTGGCTTCTTGGCGATCGTTGGGTGCAGACATGCTTGCTGCTTGATGGCTTTCAGGGGGGAGGACTTTAACTGTGTATATGTGGCTTTTGTCTGTACTGGGTGACTGCGGGATTCGCTGATCTCCTGAGAGGCAGACTGCGACGTGTCACCCGGATGAGAGTGCAGTCTGCTTTGCGGCGAGGCGGGTAGAACTCGCTTGGAAGCGGACTCTGAAATAAGAAGAAAGAAAGAGATGATTGCACACACGTAGGAGCGTAAAATGATAATAGAAAGAAGTCGCTTGTGTTATTCCTAAGTCGGGATATTTGTTATGCAAGTGACAGCACAAATATACAATCCGGCTTGATGGTGCCTCACCAGGTAGATGCAATAGGTTTGCGGAGTGGTGCTGCTGAGGTTCTACACATGCCCACAAATTTTCAAGCAGCATCCGAAACTTTTCTGAAAGGCCGACAAAAGAAATATGCTGCTAAAGTAAAAATGACGACAATCCTGCTTTTGGGGTTAAAGTGTGCGATAACCTTACAAATAATAAGTGCAGCCAGCTACGTGCATACCTTTATCAACTTTGGGCTCCTCAGGTACACTTGCTTGAGTTGTTGTGCTCCTGCACTCTGTTGAGAAATAATTCAGATGTTGTTTATATTGAACTAAAATTTGAAGTGATAAAAAGATGCCACTGGAAAATCTAACGACAGCAAAACCAGAACTCATTTTTTTTAGCAAGGTAGAAAGGTAGTTAATTACCTCTGTTCCTTTCCCTTTCCAGCCTCATCAGTCTCACCTGAAAATGATGCACAAAAAAACAGTTCAACCAAATTGTATTCAACATATTTCCACCAGTGTGCTGTTCAAAGATCATTACTGCACCTGGAGGTCATCGATGTGTCTCTCTAGTAAGGTCTTCTCTTTGGTCAGTTGGGATATTTGATGATTCTGCTTGGAAACGGAGTCTGAAAAAAAACCACCAAGCAGATGTTGTCATGTAAACACAGATTCAAGACATCTGTATGAAAACAAAATCAGTATTTAATTTGAGAGAAAAACAATTTGATACCAACCTTTGAGCAGTCCGACTTTATTTTCAAGCTTTTCCTTTCTGTTGATGAAAAAAAAAAAAACCCCCACGAATAATCATAATGTTGCACAAAATCCCATGACAGATACCATGACTCCCCCACACAGAGGAAGACGTGACACTGACTAATATACAACTCGAGAAACCCCAACACTAAAGAAGGAGTGAGGTCTTACATGCTTGTTGTGGTTGCGTTCTCCTCTATCAGCTTTTCAACGCGATCTGCTTGTGCCTGAGATTTCTTCAAAGATGCCTGCAGAAGTCAAAATGTTGAAAATCTGTTACATTTCCACAGCTACATTCAATCAAATATGCATAAAGCTCCTAAAATACATGAACTGAGAATGAGATGATGGCAAATAGAGGTGAATTTGGAGAGCACCTTGTTAACCTACCTGTGTTTGGAGCAAATCGTTTTCCACCGCCGCCTTTTCCCTCTTCAGCTGTGCATTTTCTAGAGACTGAGTTTCCGTCAGTTCTAAGAGCAGATCAAAAAGTCAGAGGAGCATTTAACAAAAGAAATGAGACTCTAAACTGTAACAACACGTGAATGCAAACTACCTTTAATGTCCTTCAGCTGGTCTTCAAGCTTGTTTTTCCTGAGGGATATGAAAAATACAAGTTAACATTTTACTTCAAACATAAACGACCTATGACAAAAAAACATCTTGACATAATTATCTCCTTACTCTGTCGCTGTCCTGCTGTTTTCCTCCTTCAGTTTTTCCATCTCTTCAGACATCTGGCCATAGGCTTTAAGAGCATCCTATAAAAAAAAAAAAAAAAAGTTATTCAAAAAACAGATGGTGATACTTATTCAGAGATTTTGTGTTGCGGCACTAATATCAGGAGACAGACACATTACTACCATCAAGAGGAACATCCTTTTAAAGAGCATACCTTCTTTTCTTCCAGCTCTGCTCGAACACATTCATAATCTGCTGTCTTTTTCTCCAGTGCAGCCAATTTGATCTGCAGCTCCTCCAGCTGCTGTTGAAGCCGGATTGAGTCACTGCGATAAACACGTCAAGGACACAAATGTGTTAAAACCAGTCACATGTAATGTCAATGGAAGAGCACACAATCTGTGAGCATTTACAGCCCAAAGACAACTACGTTTTGACAGGTAGGTGTCTTTGCACAAGTACTATTGTTTAAGACAAACATGCATCAGTCTGTAACTTTTTTCGGAAGCCAGATTCAGTTTCCTTAATTGGACTTTCATACATCACACATGAACAATTTTGTTTTCATTGATGTCATTATGAATATGCAGACTAACTGAGAGTAAAACACCTGATTAAATCTGTTTATCTTATTTAGCTGCGAGTGTAAACAACAACAGACAAGTTGAGAGCTAAAACAGATGTAATGTATTGCTAGCCATTTAGAAAAGGGTTAGGCAGTAGTAGTTACAAGTGCTAGGTGAACAACATTTGATTGCAATAAGAACACAATAGTCTTGCTACCGATGTGTGAGTGTAAGTGCGTACATATTATTGGGGAACGTTGGGGGAAAAATCAATAAGTGGTACGAACAATTATTGGTGTTAACCTTTGCTAACGTTAGCTTACACCTGGTAGCTACCCCGGGTTCCCTATAAATGTAAGTACAAATTGAGTTTCAATATTGCAAGTGTCCAGATTTAACTGTAGTAAACTGTAATATTTCTATGGTAAGATGTGTCAACATGAAAGCAACACTCACTCTGAAACCGTTATCTTCTGCTTCAGAGCCAGAAATGACGATACATACTCGTTCAGGCTCTGTAACACGAGACGGGAAAAACAAAACAAAAACAAACACTTAAATTCATAAATCATCGACACCTTCACCTTAGCTGGCGAGTTGTAAACACAGAAAACTATTAGACAACATTTGGAAACGGCTTATGTTCAGTCAACAGAAACGAAAATACAACTTTTAAAAGGACTTTCTTTGACAGAGAAATAATCTGACCTGGTGCAAAACAGAGCAGTTTTGACAGTTTCCAACCGTCGCGTCCGCGGCGATCGCTACCGTTTTGGACTGACTGTCCCCTGGCATCATGGTAAGACAGATTCCGAAACCCGTCAGCCACTATTTTATGTAAGATACATTAACGATCATATCCCGGCGACATACATTCCAGACAAGTTCAAAACAACTTCACATTTTCGCGTCTCCCACGTTGACCAAGGACCCAATTCAGGACCCCACAGGGAAGCTTCGTGAAATGCCGGTAAATCTAAAATGTTGGACTTCTCGGTACGCAAAAGCGAAGTTGGGATTGCGGTGTGTATTTTGATTAAATGTGAGAAACGCCAGTGATAATGTGTATACTTGTTTGTCTGAGAAAATACAATATTTGAGCTCATTTGGCTTTTTCTTCAGGCAGTTTATTGTTGTGACCAATGAGGGCGTAACTGATACAAATGCGCTACTGCCAGCAGGGGGCAGTTTATCAGTTTTTATCATGTGGTTTTTTTTTTAAATCTGTTTTACACTCACTGTATGGTATAGTATACTGTATTTACAATTACAATACGTTTTGATATCAAACTTTTACGCATCTGCCAACACTGCAGTAAGTTGGCATAGCACTGTATACGTCACAATTCACAAAATATCAAATTAGCAATCCTGGTATCGGTTACTTAAGCTCAGAATTTTTCTTGCTGATAGCAGTCCCTGGTGGTCTAGTGGTTAGGATTCGGCGCTCTCACCGCCGCGGCCCGGGTTCGATTCCCGGTCAGGGAACTTGCTTTTTGAGCTTCCTAAGACAACTCAGTGTGCTTCTTGTTGAAATTAGATCTCTCTCTCTCTCTCTCTCTCTCTTTTTGTGTGTGCATTTTTAAGCAGGTAAAGGGTGCCATTTGATTGCTTTGTACATATATGTCTAGATTCCCTGTTTTTGAAGCATTTAAAAACACCGTGAAATCCTTCATTTAGTATGACAATCATAATATAACTACTTGACTGTTCTCAACTATACATTAATTTGCTTTCATCGTTGTGAAGGCGCATATAGAGACGCCTTCACAAGCTTCCACTGGAGAGCGCCCTCTGCCGGCCGTGGTGTGCACAGACGATTGCAACAGATGGCAATATAAAACTATATAAAAAAAAAGGTAAACATCGAATGGGAGGGAAAATGAAATGATGGCCTGACTGGCATCACTAGAGCTGCAGCAAGTGGTTCACATTCTTTTGCTGTAGTGTATGCATTTTGAATTCCCTCCATATGTAATTATGATATACGGTCAGTAGAGGGTACTGTCATACAGTTAACAGTGTTCTTACTTTATCACCTACCTCCTGTGCCAGACAGACAGACAGACAGACACATACACACACACACACACACACACACACACACACACACACACACACACACACACACACACACACACACTCACAGAAAGAGAGAGGAAGCACAACAACATCAACAACTACTAGACAGTTTTGATATCATTATTTCTCTAAATTGAAATAACTGAAAATGTAAATAATGTACAAATAAATACACAGATGGACATATTTGCCTCAAAATGCTCCTTATTACTGTGGCAGCATGCCGTCTCTAACCTGGTGGTTCCAATAGCTGAGCAGAACGGCGAAATGTGCTGGGAGATTGCTGTCAGTGCATCCTGATGGAAAGATAATATCCCTGTAACTTCAGATGAACCTTCTCAGTGTAGCCTCGAGGCTGAAGAGCCAACTCTCTCCAAACAGATGCAGTCAGAGATAGCATAGTTTTCTTTAAAGTGGAAAGGGCATGCTTTCTCTCTTCCTGCCTCTCTCTGACAGATTATCTCTTCTGTTACCTGACATGGGTTAGGCAACACTTCGGATGCTGCCAGATTTATCTCGATCACCTTTGTCAGCTACAGGAAGCCTTTGTCTGATGCCTATCTTTGTATAAACAAAAAGTGCTTCGTCCTCTCCATCCTTTTCTTCTTGTGTGGCTGGATTCTCTCCTCTCCTCTTTTTCTTTGTCATGCTCCCGTGGCAAAGTACACAGAGTGAGATGGAAATACACATGCTCTCTAATGCCCAAGGATGAGTGGCTAAAGCCATAAACTGTTTGTTTTTGCCTGATTACTGAAATAAGGTATTAATCTTGACAGAGACTGCTCATCAGTCTGTCGCAGGGCTTACTCCAGATGAACATTAGCATTCACACCTACAGCTGTTAAGAGCCTCTAATGCACCTGGACTATATATCTTTAAACCGTGGGAAGAAACCCAAACAGACACATACTATAACATATACCATTAAAAAACCTATTTTACGCAATGTTTTTGTGTATTAGTAATGACAATAAGGCTAGATTACTCTACTACGGTGGCCCTGAAGGTCAAAACACAACATTTCAGGAAAGACAACAACATTTCACATTATGGAAAAGGAGGACCAACGTTCTTGTTTGTGATTGAACAGTACAATTTTGTTGTGTTTTCTGAAATGGTTTTCTGAAATGTTCTTATGTTATCCCTAACGTTGCTGTGTTTGGACCTTCAGGGCCACCATACAGCAAATGCTTCCTTATTTCATCATGGTACATAGAAATGTTAGTGTTATACAAGCGTTTTACTGCCTGAATCATCGTGGCAACGCTGATCATCATCAGAGTTCAGTTACTAGATTTACATCTATGGCTCTTCTCTTCTAAGATTTAGTTTTTCACATAGCGTGAGTGCAGAGTGGCTGATGACAGTACATTCCACAAGCTTGCGTGTGGTTAGGGTTATCTGACTCGCTGTGTGCTTGCTTGCGTGCATGTGTTGTGGTTGCTTTTGAAACAGATTCACATCTCTTCACTTCTTGCAGACCTAAAAAAACCAAAAAAAACAACAGCAACAAAAAAAAGCGATCTAAACAATAAACAATGCCCTTTATTCGATGATACAGTGCCTACACACAGAAAAGCGCACAGACAGAGTGTCACAGTGCCCACAGCTGACCGACTATAAATCAACTTCAGAGAGGCGGTTGACGCGGAGGAAAACCCCTTTTTCTCTCCGTACCCACCTCTCCCTCTGGCTCACTCCCGCTCTCTCACACAGCATTTTTCTATGACAGCACCAAATACATACGTGCCCTCCCTCCTCCTGTTTTCTTCTTCTCTATTTCTCTCTGTCTCCTCACGCTCTTCTTCTCTCCTCCCTCACTCCCATTGGATGCCTCTGCCTCTGTGCCCTGGGGGATTATGACAATGGGGATTTTGTTTTGGGCATCTGTGTCTCCTTGACTTGTTGAGAAATGACTAAAAAGAGTAAAGCCCAGACACAATATGTCATAGGTGTTGAAACGGCTAATACCATGCTGGCATTACTGTTAGGCGGCGCGCTGGCTTACGCGCTGCACTCCATTGCAGAGCGAGGACTAGAGCTTTGGAGTTAAGCCACGGGGTCGTTTCTTAAAGACCAAATACGTTTTTCTTTTTGTTTCATCATGTTGAGATATGACATATAGGCTTAATGCAAATCTGTGGTGTGCTGGTGTTGCACCAACCGCTCAATTAAATAGTTTCAAAATAATTACTGGAGATAGAGCTCAGTCCAGGAAACTCAGCATAAAGGGCCAATATGCAAGAATTAGTAGAAAACATTTAAGGTAACCTAAAATATCTACAGAATGCAAGAGTTTTGAAGTCCCCTCATTGATGGCATTATTTTGTTTTGCATACGTAGTTAGCAGTTACTCTGGTGATATGCAGCAGTTATTTGTTGAGAGAATTAATTTTAGAGGTGGCCAATTCTTACATATTGCACCTTTAACAGAAAACTTAGTTTAAAAATCAATATATCTGATAACCTGTGAGCTTAGACAACAGTTAATGCTGGCATCCAGCCACTTCCTAGCAAACATTGCTGTTTGATAGCATTACATGATACAATAGGAAAGACATAAATTATTTCTGATATGTCAGTGCACATCTTGGAGATGTTCATTTAAGCCTGCAAGAAAAAAAAAGACACTCGACAGTAACATTAGCTTGGAGGAGGTTCAATGCTGAAGTTATCAAATATGTTGTTTTACCTTGAAAGATGGCCTGATGTCCCTCCACATTTTCAATACATGTCATGTTTTAATGCATTTCCATTTCTGCACCTGAGTTTGAGAAAAGCAACTGATACCATTGTACTGGTTCTCCCATAAAACTATTGTCCCCAAGTGGTCAAAAACGACTGCTTTCTGTATTCGGTATTTATACATGTGATTTCCCCAAGTCACAGTTTGTTGTTTGCAGTTTGTTAAAAGTACAATATGTAAGAATTGGCCACCGATAAAATTCACACTCAAAACAAATAGGGGGAAGTATACTGTGTAATCAGAGTAACTGCTAACTGCTGCTAACTAGCGGTTTAGACTGGGAGCTCGGGGACCAGGGGACTGTTGGTGTTTACACCACTAGCACAAAAGCTTTGGACCATGACAGGCCTGGGCTAGCTGGTTAGCATGCTAACTGCAGTACACTGACATACAATACTTATATATTTCCCCGTTTAAAGACAGATCCTTGGTTAGGGTAAGATGACAATATCGTGCCCAGCTGACTTCCTCCAAGAAAGTATTACTGATGGAATTGAGTTCCCTTCCTGAGATTTTTTTTTCTCCTTTGCAAGAATACATTTAAACATCTGAAGTTTCACACCACCTCGGGGAGCTCAGATTCACTCAAACTGACAGCTAAAAAAAAATTAAGAAAAATTAAATAAGAACTCACGAAACAGCTGAGATGCTGACATGACACACGTTTGTTTATTGTTTTTTCATTTACAATGTAAAAATCACGTTGAAAAAGCATTAGCCATCATCTGTCATTGCTTTTAAACCATAACCAATATGGAACACATTATTTTTTTTACGCCATATCAATGCATGCAGTTACATGACTTGTGTAATCATGTTGGACAATGTCATGGAAAAAAATGGAGTAGCGTTTCTTCAAACCTTTTTGTTTCAGTCACGGTTGACATCGCTGAATCTGGCTTTTGACATCACAACTCTTTTTTTCTTCTTCAAAAATAAAATAAATGTTCAGAATAAAAAAGGTGCATTCCGTCAGCGTGAAATCTTATGAAACATAATACAAAATATAAGGGTAATGGGCTTTGGGTAGAGTAATAAAAGAACACATTTATGCTGCTCGTAATACAGTCTTCCAGCAACGCTGTATTGTAAAGCCAATAAATAAAACAAAACAAATACTGTACATGGGTCACACAATTCATTTGTTCCTTCCTGAAACTTGAGGATTTCACATTGATTTGGTGACAGAAGACAACGTTGTAGCACCACTGAGTATGAAGGTCAGTTTACACAGCCTCAGAATAGTTCTTTCATATGATGTTTTTCTCTCTCCTTTTTTCTCACACATGACAGCGCAAAGCTTCCTGCTATTGTCCAGCTATCGAGGAAGCCCTCTTTGATTATTCCCAGCCTGTTTCTTATCAAGCCTTAGAGCATAATTATGCGTTTCTTTGAAACATCCCTTTTCATAATCAGACCCAAGATTTCCAATTGATCAAGAATTGCAGTGCAGACCAGGGCGTAACAAATGTTGTTGCGTGGCAGTGCCTGAAACCTCGTCAACCGTTTTTTTTTTTTTTTTTTCTCTGTTGGCCAGCCGTCAATGGCCTTTGGTTGACTGGAGAGGTCGGATGTCCTGGGTACGGATCTGTTCAGTTACATACAGTATATAAACAAAGCTGGGACATTTCAGGTTTTCAGTTTCTGTTGGACATGTCAGTCCTATTCGCTTTAATCAAGATTCCCATTTCGCTAGTTCCTCCTCATAACTCTCTCCTTTATTTGTACTGTCCTGATCACATTCCTGTGTAGTGCTGTCAGCATCAAGTTCTTGTATCCAGATGTCCGGCATCGCAGGGAGAAGAAAGGACACAGCAACTCTCTCGCACTTCCATTGAAATGTCATTTGTTTTTCAGTGCTCGCCACACGCTTCAAGCAAAAAACAGTCTTTTTTTCGAGCATGGACGTCAAATATGTTTTTTTTTTTGTCTGTCTAACTACCTATCTGCCTGTGACACAGACAGAGTTGCTCCGTGTGATTATAGGTTTGAATTTGAACAGGACTGGCAGCACTGCTTGCCGTAGAACTTGTGGTTGCAGACTCCATGCTGGGGCACCAGATAACACCAGTTGAAGTAATCCCTACAAGCGAGGTCTGTGGAAGAAACAGAAAAGAAATGAGTCATGGGGTTGTTTGTATTCCAATAGGGTATTTTGAGCAGTGACAGACTGGTAATGTGGAATTTGGGCAGATGCCAGAAGGGCAACCCTGAGATAGCTTATCTCAGCTCCCTCACAAGTGTCAAAGACACTTCACTACATGACATCCAAGTTCTTTCAATTCCTTCACAATGAACAGCATCAGCAATCTAATCAGTATTTATACACCACTACCAGTCTGTATATCACAGTCATGGTTACCCTCTACAGTCACAAATTTTTATATCAGTCTGCATTGTTTCGTAACTAATTGTCTTATTCAGATGTTCAGAAACATGCATGGTTTGAAATAAAACAAATCTACCTGCATATTTTTATTTGATTATTTGTTTTGCAAAAGTTAAAATGAAGCAATGCCTTCTGGGAATTTGAAGACTGAATCTAGTAGGCTGCATCTGCCTGCTTGTTGAAAGCTGGGGATTGGAAGTTGGAAGCTGACTGAGATTCAGCTAGCAAAAAATGAATCAAGGCATCAAGAGACACAAGGCGCGAGCAGAGAAAAAGAGAGAAATCTAAGAGAGCACTGTTGGCTGGCGGTGAACAATGCTGCAAACTGACTGAGTTGTTTTTAAAATCAAGTGCAGCTTGGGCTAGCACTAGCGCTAATACTGCTAGCACTAATGTTAGTGACACAGCTGAGCCAGAACACCTGGGAGAAAGACAGGACAGCGAGGAATATGAGCCAGAGCAGGAACAAAACGAGCAAGAGGAGGATGAAGAGGTAGACATGGATAACTGCATGACGGTAAGACATGTTTTTGTTATGGAGCGGCTGGCTCTGATGATTTATTGATGTGTTTTATGCATTGGGGTTGTGCATTGTTCTGGTGCAGTTGTTTATAGCATGGGAATTGTCAATTTGGGGCTGAAAATGCCAGGGCCGATTTTTGTTCCCAGTCCGTCAGTGGTTTTGAGACAACCGACTACAGATTAAAAGAAGCGAGTAGCACTACATCATGTTGGAGCTTGGTTACCTTTCTTCTCAGGTTGAGGGCAGAAGTTGGTGTTGCAGGCCTGGGACATTGAGGGTTTCAGATGGTGGGCACAACCAGGAGAGGGCTTCCCTTGGACCAAACACTGGACCGTTCTGGCCTGCACTCCTCCTCCACATGTCACCGTGCACTGCAGAGCACAATGACACAATACCTCGATGCTGGACACGATGGGATTGTTGTCACTCTGGTGTCAGTCAGTCAGACGTGAAAAGTGAACTTACCTGAGACCAAGGGGAAGAGTGCCATTCTGCTCGAGGTGGAGGCTGGGGGAGGGGTTGAGGCGGGTAGGTCCGATGGTACGTGCTCCATCGGTGGAGTGGGGGGGTGGTGCGGATGGGGCACTCAGCCACGGTGCAGGGCCTCTGGAGCTCGACCGTGGGCTTGGGGACATGGTGGCACTTCTTGGCAGCGAGCTCTCTGTATTTTCCTGCAGTGTCCTGTATGAATGAAACATTCATGTAAGTTACCGATTTAATAATGAACACTATATTGCTCGATTTGAGCGAACACAGCGCACAGAATACGCACCTTCTCTGCACACTTGATGAAGCGCGCCTGAGAGCCACGGCCGCACGTGACTGAACACTGGAGGAGAAGACGGAGAGAGAGGAGACTTATTCACATGAGCGCCACAAATATTTGACATTTTCTACCACCATGTTTGTTTTAATTGAGTATTTTCGCAGCGGCCTTTATAACTGCTCTAGAATTACCTCTTGCCACGTGGAGACAAACCACTGGACTTTGCGTTGTTTCTGGCAGCGTTTGATGAAACAGGATTCTTGACTGGCGGGTTTCGGCAGGCCCGCACACACACTGTCTGTCAGAGTGTGTGTCTGGGCACCTGGGCTGGTGCTCGTGCACAGCACTGTCCTCTTCCTCAAGCCGTTGCCACACTTTCGAGAACACTGTTAAATAAACCGAAACGTGATAATGAAGATATTCTGTATATTCATTTTTCTGAGTACATCTGTAGCATATCCACCATTTTTCACCATTTCTCTTTTCACTAAAAGTCAGGATTTGTCACAATTAATTCGAGATTTGGCATAATGTGGCTATTAAATGACTCAAAGGTCACAGGCTAAAGAGCTTAACAAGCCAACTATGCACAGAAAGTATTTCAGCATGGCTACAATACAGTACATTCACATTCTCCACACAGTGACCTATTGTGCTTTACTTCCTTTATAATTCCTCTAGGTAGTCCAACATTTTCCCCCAATGTTCATTCTGATCGTATGCACACATCCTATGGCACAGCCTAAATCAGAACCCTGGAAGCGTTCCACTCCATCGAAGAAAACAAGGGGCTGTGACGCACTACACTGTGGCACAGCGTACCAGAGAGGAAGTACACTGGACACCATTTGTGGCAGGTAGTTAAGGATATTTGGGGTAAAATGGCATTCAAAAGGGTTTAATGGTGAGAGAAGTCACAGTGCACAATGTATAAGAATTGGACAGAGAACAAAACATGGGAGGTCTCGGCGGGCATATTCATAGTTTAAAGCCACTGAGATCACCGCCATAAAATGTGGTGAAGCCATCAAATTTAGGGTTCACCTAACAACGCAGCATGTAAGGCTCTTCACACTGAATGGCGAGTGTGCAACTTTTAAGTGTTTTTTTTTTTTCCCTGCTGTGGAGAACAACTACAGCAAGTATGCATGTACAGACTTAAAGCTATGGAGGCCCATTTCTGCCATTGTGATGGAAAAAAGCGGGACATTTTAATGAGAGACTTTTGTAAATAATGACTCACAAAAGTGACTCAGTATCTCAGAAATAATGAGAAACTTGAAAAATAAGACTTTAATATCTCATATCAATGACTTTTTCTCAAAATAACATAGAACAACAAAATAATTAAATAAAAATATGTCAGACTGTCCAGCTTTAGTCAAAAAATTAGTCGACTAATCATTTAATTAAAAAAAAGAATCTACAGAGCTTGTAGAAAGGTGCGATATAAAAGTATTTATTTTCCTTAAAAACATTATTATAGTTGTGGATTACTAGTAACATTAATTATGCTATCAATAACCTTTAAAGAAAGTTTGTTGTGACTTTTAGATACTATGTAATTATCTAAAGAATTGTTCTCATTATTTTGTGGGAGTAGATTAGTAGGTTCTGAGTAGGTTATTTATTTCCAGATATAAAATTATTACAAGACAGCTTCTCTTTATAATCATTTACAAGATCTTTTTTTTTTTTTATCACACTGGCAGAACTGGGCTTCCATAAACACTCGTGTAAGCACCCCGGGAAAAGCTGTCACTCGAGATCACTTTCACACATGCTTACCTGTGACCACGGCCCAGCGGTCCAGACCGGCGGACAGCTGTGTGAGCTGCAGGCCTGCCTCCTGGTCGGGGTGGGCTGGGCGCAGCGAGAGTCAGCCAGGGCGTCTGCGTTGGTCTGGCTGGTTCTCTGGACGCACTGGACCTGCCGCGTCTGCTCCCCTCCTCCACAGCTCCGGCTGCACACCCCCCACTCTCCTACAGACCAGCTGGGACAACACAACACAAGCCTGCTGAGTCAACACGCACGGCTCCTCAATCACTTTACTGAGACAGGCCTGCGGGAATTCACAAATTGACATGATTACTGTACAATGATAGCGCTCGCGGCGGACCCCCTGTGCAGGGTCTAAGCCACTTCTCCTCTCTTATGGCCTCTGCAGCTTCTTTTTTCCTTCAGGCGCTTAAAAACAGAAGTGACTATAAAACTTACTGTATGTGTGACAAAAGCATTTCTAAACTTGTATCTTTTTTTTTTTTCCATTCTTGGTAGCTTTTCGTAGAGAACTTCTTGGCAGGCAATAACAACAATGTGAGTAATAAACAGAAAGATGTAAATAGGAGCATCTGTCTTCTGCGACTGAACTCCGGTCTTCATAAATCTCTGGCTTCAGACGTGCTGGAGTGTAGCTCTTGAGGGTGTTAAGATATTTGTTCATGGCCAACTGGTTTCAGAGCAAGTCAGAACAGCCGAGACACGGGGCTTTTAAACTGAAACTTAAACCTCACACTGCATGGTTTTAAAACCCGCTCCTTGCCTAAACTCAGGCCCCCGTGACCACTTACAACTAAACCACGTATCACATCACCGCGTATTTCTTTCATAATTACATCTCCATTTGTACTGCACACGCTTGTGTGTGTTGGCTATTACGAACCTCGCACTTTCAAGAATTATAATAACCATCCTTCATATTAATGCATCAATTATCTAACCCTGTTGAGTGCTCTATTTGGGGCATTTTTTTTCAACACTGCAATGCCCCACATGTCTAAATCGCCTCATCCCAGAGCCGCCCTTTTCCTTCAGTCTTCCTCGGAGCCTCTACGGTTTGCGTCTATCCCAAGTGATCCAAAACCCAAGGTGCAGGCAGCTCAATCCCTCATCACGCACTCTATCATCCCCTCCTCAAACTTCACCCCGATGCAGCCGCCCTGCCTCCTACGATTTACCCCAAACAAACCCCGAAAACATTGCCGTCAGCGCATGGATTTGTTTATATTAACAGTGTAAACTTTATTTCTAATAATTTGGTGCATCACTCGCTTGGAATGTTGTATAAAGGGGATGAGACGGGTATAGCTCCAAAGGACGTTATATATATGCGCGACTGAATCTAAATACATTCAGACGGAGAAATTCCATCTGGTGTAATATACGTTGCGGCTTGTCAGGAGGAAGATATACACTGGGGTATCATCAAAGGGTATTTTGAGGGGGGAAGACGATAATGTAGAGTCTGAAAATTTCTATTCGGCGGTTTACTTTAAACATTTAACCGAGTGATCAACACATACATGCAACATGTTCAACACGCTGACGTGATATTTATCGGCCCATGGCACGGACAGAGAAGCTCATGGTGTCGTTTAATACGTACATAGATGTGAGAGGAAGATCAACTTAAACCATTTTTGGAGCCATATTGTGTCTTTCAAGATCTGAGACTTACTGTATTTGGACACATTACACTTGCGCCGTTGGCTTCAAAAGCAAGGACATCTATGAATATTTCAGTACTTAATTGAGATGGCACAGCATTTTTATTAAGGGGGCATACAAGCTTGAAGTGGTTGAAGCTGGGGTTGGTCACACTGTAGAAAAAAGCAAAATTTTGACCCAACCGTGAAAATTCCCACTTGCACTGACTGACTGCCCCGTAGCTCTCGCTGGCCAGCTGGGAGATGCATTAGCAGCTAGTTAGCAACATGTCCTCTTAGCTTTTTAGACTAGTAAATGCATAAACAAACAGCTCTTTTAAATGCCATAATCATGTATACACAAGCAAAATAATTGTATTATGACGGTTAGCCTACTCCAGCTGTTTACTTTGTGCTAACATTAGCAAATTTATTTTTCTCAGCGCCTGTGTGCCTCGTGCTACTGAGGAACAGTCTCAGTGGCTGTGCACTAGCCGCAGCACATCGTGTCATCTCTAACCGTGTCTCACCAACATGTGAGAAAACACCTGATACTATCATAGTGTACGTAAGCCACGAACAATGCTATTGCCAGTACTCACCACTGGCAAGCTAGCATGTTAGCATTGGGAAATTTTAGATGCACTTTCTATACCTTTCTCGTGCCACTAGCTAGCTGATGGCTTTAGCAATGCCTCTGCCTAGCCCTGCGCTATGAGTGCGAAATGGAGGCAGGCAGTTATATAGCGACAGGTAGACAGACAGGAAGCCTGTTTCATATAGGCCGAACAAAACTGCCACAGACACACACGCTGGAATTTTTTCATTCATTTGTCAGAGCATGTGAATTATTAATTGCTGTCAGGATGTCAATAGGTATTCTACAACTATAGGCTTAAACGTGCTTCTATAATAACTTACTGACACCAAGAAGGAACAGATGTTGTGGAATTATTATGCAAGAACATTCACAAACTTGCTGCGGTATGACATCATCCTGGCATAGGGAGTGAAATCTTATTGTGGCTCTCTTCGTTCACTTTGTCACATCTTGGATATATTTTCAGATTATGGTCTGACCAAGAGTGGGAGAAAACATGTGAATGTGGTGGAGGTCACATAGCTTTATTTAATACCTTAATGACCCATAATATACTGACTGATGCCATATCAAGTTATAAACCACCTTCTGATCTTCACCTCGCCTCGTTATTTATTTATGTGTAAGTGTTACTGGGTGATGAGTAAGCATCACACTCTCTGGACAGAGTGTTAGATACCCTCTGTGGTCTAAATGACGCTCATCAGGGTCATTAAATAACCTCCGGTGTAATAAACCAGTGTTTATAGCTGTGCCACTGTATGTGTGTGTGTTGTTTATGCCAGTGTGAGGGTGATTCTCCGCTTATATCTGTGTATGTCCACACGGTGAGACGGAATGATATCATGCTCTAAATGTGAGCGGGCATCGGAGACCTTTTTCCGTGATGTAATGCCTCTCCGATCCAACTTCCTGGGTGCAGACACAGCAAAATGAAATAACTGCAGGGCCTCAGAATAGTACAACATGATGGGCCACTGACCACAGCCAGCTTGTCTTGTCTTAGCACGCATGTTTTGTCTCAGCTCACAGTTTATGCACGAAAAGGGCCCAACAAACACTCTTGGAAAAGTTGTCCAGATACGCAGTGGAAAGAAGTCACATGAAGACAATATGTTTCAGCTCAGTAAAAAAAAAGCTATTGGACAGAGGTACACGTGAAACCAGTTCTGCTTGATTAAACCATAAAATGGAACTCTAATATAGTAGGATACACTAATCAATGTGATCATCAGAAACCTGAGCACTACAGCTGCTATGTTGTGTGTAATGAATGTTAAATATGAAATCTGAGATCTAGATACACGGCATAACGTACTGCAAATAACTGTGCAAAACAGTTATTTGACCATGCAGCCTGGAGGCTTCCAATGCAACCAATACAGAAAAGATAGCTTAATATTATTATTAGTGCACCAATTTTATGCTGTTAAATGAGAACTTTTGCTTTTTTTGTTTATTACAGTTTGAAAGACGATGGATAGTGGAAGGACATTAGGCCATATTTCAAACAACACGTCAGATCCCCAACATTTATACAAACCCACAACCTGGAACACAGCGGCATAACATTGTTGTTGCAGTCGAGATTCCCACCTTGAGCGTGACATCAGGGGAAAACTGCCGCTGTGTGAATATGAATATGTCTTAAAGAAAACACTAAAAAATGTCACATATTACTGAATACAGAACATGACAAATACCAAAGGAGCTTTTCAAACACCTGCTTCCACCTATTCATATACACACACAAACGCAGGTACACTTTGGCAGCCCAAGCTGTAGATAATGAAGGAGATAGGCCCAAGAGATGAGGGTAAACAGCTCTGGGATTACTTTACAGCCACTGTTATCACTGCTTTCCTCAGCTCAGAGTAAACACACAAATCCATTAGTGACTAAATGCCGATAGGGGTGGTGTGTGTGTGTGTGTGTGTGTGTGTGTGTGTGTGTGTGTGTGTGTAACTTTGCAAGTGGTGGAACGTGAGAAATAGAAAGCAGGAGAGAGAGAAAAGAAGAAAGCTAAGTGGAAATGAATATTAGAGACGCATGTGATAACCACAAGGGAGCAGGGGAGTATCTGTGAAAGAGAATATGGTATTTGGACATATTTAGAAATGACTTTTAAAAGATACAGACAGTGACACAGACAAACAAGCAGTCGGTGAGTGTTTGTCAGAAAGCCACAGCCCAACAAATCCCTGCTGATAGACTGGAGCTGAGCACAACAAAGTTTGAACGACAGCTGTCCTTGGCTAGCTCTGTTTGGTGGTCAGTTTGTGTGTGTGTGTGTGTGTGTGTGTGTGTCTGTATATGTATGTTAGGACAGGGTTGGACAGGTCAGAGAGAAAAAGACGTCACATCAAAGTGTCCAGGGCCATTAGGGTTATGTTTGCAGCTGAGCCTGAAGCCACCCAGGTAATGGACACTGCAGTGGTGGTCTTACAACGAAGCCTGCTGCTGCTCTGTTCAGTATGTGTGTGTGTGTGTGTGTGTGTGAACGGGTGAGAGGTGGGACACGAAGGTCTAACAACTGACCTCAAAGGCTTCACCTAGGAGAGAGAGACAGAGGAAAACAGAGGCAGACAGTGCAGACAGATTGTGTGTGTGTGTGTGTGTGTGTGTGTGTGTGTGTGTGTGTGTGTGTGTGAGTGTAAGGGGGAGGCTGAGGGGAAAACTGAGCATCTGTTGTACCTACAGTATCCTCAGGGATGAGTAAGCAGTTAAGTACTGACTGAAAGCTGGAATTGAGACAGTCACTGTCTCTGGCTACCACATAATGCTAGTGCGATCCCACAACGTATATGAGCGCACAAAGCCTGAATTGTTTGTTAAACCCACAAAGTGTGTGAGCAAGAGTTTCCTCGCGTCCTCCTTCATGTAGGCTCTCTTCTCTCCTGAGATGTTTCCTCATCCATTCACCAATAGGGGTACAATCAAATTTTCCACCGTTAGCACAGCATAGAAACATAATATACTGCATAAATTTGGTCCACGTTCTGTGTATGTACATAGTAATATGTATTCCCACACAGGCTAAAACGTGCCGTAGTTGACTGCATATTTATCAACCCGTGAAAATATTATAGCCAGTGCGACACTTAGTGGCGGTGATGTTGAAGCCATGTGACTGCAGTGTAGTTTCTTTATAGCCCAACATTAGCTTTTTACTGGCGATTTCATTTACGCATCAAATGTCATAAAAGTGATGTTCTTGCCGAAGAAGATTATCTTGCTGAACAAGACGTGTAAGTACAATAAACTTTTGTTTGCCACAGATCTTATTTTCCACAATAATCCAAAATTACCAGGGCAAAGCTAGGTTCCCCGTTAGCCACTCCTGCCAGGTATCTAATTCAGGATTTTCTCTGAAAGTGTTGTCTTCTGAAACCAGTCTTGCTCTTGTTTCTTTACTGTCTCTAAATGAATCACATCCAAAGACCTTTTTCACGGGAGGCAATTTGACTTTACAGACACTATAGGAGCAGCGCAGGTGACACTAATATTATTAATGTTGTTTCTGTTGGCAGTCAATGCAATGCAGCCATTAAAAGCGTTATAAATCACACCTGTGATTGACAGGCCAAAATGTTGTCATTAAAAGTGTATCACACTAATTTTGTTTACCCCTCTGCTTGTGTAACAGACTGCACTCTTCAGTTGACAGTGGTGAAACTTTCTGTTCCACAATTACCACAGTTTATCCCGAAAGTTATGGTTGTAGGCGGAGTACAGTGGTAGCCGTCCTAACATAACACTCACAACTCTGAGCGCAGGCATTTTTTTTTTTTTAGCCAGGGTGGGATTAATCTGTAAAGCTGGCAGTGGTGCACTGTGAGTCCCTGATTGTCCTGAATATGAGAGTGAAAAACAAAGCAGTTAGGACCACATGTTATACTGTGCAGCACATTACTGCACACGATGACACAATGAACCACAAACATGCCATTATTACTTTAAATGTCCGAGCTAACAAAGCTCTGGAGGACGTGGCTTCCTTTTCCTGAGGCCTTTATTTAAATATTTTCTGTCAACATGATCAGTAGTTTATGTCAGTGAATATGAGACAGCTCTGTGGTCATCATGCAGGATTTTCCTAGGATACCTGTTCCAAAACGGAGACAAACTGAGCAAGAAGGAAATATCAAGGCACTGACACTGTGGGGGAAAAATCCCCTTCAGAACAGCTGTTGGTTACTATAAAACATGAGATAAATGGTAACTTAACCGGGATTCCATGATTTCAGTGCTGATTATGTAATATTGGTGCCCAAGCATAATACTGTATCCCTGAGAAAATCTCTCCCTGAAACAGCAGACAAATAACAGTTTTCAGCAGGTGTCGGGACACAGATTAAGAATGAGATGACATCATGTGAGCAAGACTTCAAAGACAAAGCGTCCAGAACAAAGGAGAGGGAGGAAGATTGATTATGGATGTGCTTCTGGAAATGTGTGCATCAGTGTTACTGTAACAGATTTGGTTGCAGTGCTTGACGTTGGGCCTCAGTGTCCATTGGGTGGGGTGTAGTAGGGGACACTTCAAATTGTTCCTTGGAAGTCTTGATGAGAGGGTGAGAGAGTTTGGGTGGGAGTGAGGCTAATAGTAATTGGATACCACCACTGTTCCTCTCATCTGTGTGTGTGTGTGTGTGTGTGTGTGTGTGTGTGTGTTAGAAGCTCAGTCCTTATGCTCTTGGCAACATGATGGCAGCTACAGCATCATGAAAACTAAAAAAACAAACAAAAAAAACATACAATCCCGAACACCGCACTTCACACTCGCCATTACATTTCAAGCACTGCGCAAACACTCAAAGTGACTCATAGCATTATATGCACTGATATCCATTCTCTGGACATCCACTTGCAACACTGACCAAGATGAGGTCAGTGTCTCAGCTAAAAAACCCTCTCTGCTCGTAAATCAAGGCACAACGTGTCCACAGTATCCACTTCATTTGCCGGAATCTGGCTGATATTTCTGACCATTGCTACGAGTGAACTTGGGGATCCTCAGAATTGAGGCACAGAGGAATTGACGACTCAACAGCAGCTGTCAGATAAAAGCTCTTGTTATTCCCTGGGAGACAGGCATCTACTGTACTATTACCGACCTGATAAACTGTGCAGCGTGTAGCTCGTGTAGAGACTCTGACTCTCGTCCTCCTCAAAAGAGAAGCAGTTGAGTGTTATGTAAGTTTTACATTTGATCTAATGGCATATTTAAGAAGTTCTCCCGTGTTTGTTGCAGTTATGGTCCATAATCTTGGTGAAAAATGTCAAAGATAAGGTTACTGTTGCATCAGTCTTTGTGTTTAACCGCGTGTTGAAGAGGCTTGCATGAGGCTTTAGTAAGATAGATGCTCAGTATATGAAAAGTTTGGAGGGTCATATGTTTTCCGTTGCAAACATTAGCAACATCACAACAACAACATTGCGACATCTTGGTAAATAACTCACTAGTTATGATAGTAACTATACACAGCTTTTCTTCAAAGGCCAAGGAGCAAATTATACTACATTTTGTCTTTTGTAGGGTGACAGGTTACGTTAAAAAGCCCCACTGATGAAAGCATGATAGAGCGTCTGTTTTGCTCTTTATTACATTTGGAGATAAACTCCAGCAATCCTGGCCAAGCTCATTATCCCCGATAGAATTTCTTCTGCCAAACACATTGGGTGGACCGCATCCTAAATGCACAATACAAACAATAAAGCATTACCTCTGTCTTGCTTGCTCAAGCTTATAAGCTAAGCAGCCAGAAAGGGTTGTGTTAGTATGAAATTATAGTAAGATACTTTTTTCCTCATCACACCCAGGTATATTTGTTGATCCAAGAACTTTAACAGGCACTTTCTGGTTATTTGTAGCGGCAACAATGAACATCAAAAACATTTTACAGTAATGGCGCATTTATCCAAAAGTTTTCCTGTTTTATCTTAAACACTAACCTGCAACTAAACTCAAATGAATTAGCTAAATATGACGGCTTGTCTATTGTAAAGTTAGCTAAACAATCTTAACATCTCATCACATCAACAATCAATCCAATTTGTGCCATTAAACCAGAACTAAGTAGCTCTACACTGAAATGCCTGACAATGCTGTTTCTTACCATATCTCTGACATGGATCACCACTTGGTGAGGATGATGACTTCTTGTCCTGCTAACATGCTTCTCACGCTACCTCCCATGTAGACACAGTGTTAAGCACGAGCATTGGGATTCGTGAGAGAAGTACAACATTATGTATCTTTTCTGTATCTTGTACCGTTGACCCTCTCTTGCAGGACTTATGTAGGCGCAAGAGATCAGGTCTGCGTGCTATCGAAGAAATAACTCCAACCACACATGCTGAAAATGCACTCAGGGGAAGTAATACCTCAGCAACAGCTGCTGTAGGAATGACACACTGCATTTTTGTTGGTCACAGATTTCATTGGTATTTAGAGCGTCTGTGGCCAGTAACCTGATGTAAATACTATACAGTGTGTATGTGTAAACATCTCCAACCAAAAATGCATCTCTTTCATTCTGATGCTTGTGCTGTGGCTTTATCAAAAGAAAGCACATTCTAATCAGCGGAATCTCAAGTTTCCCCCTCATTAAAACCAGCGATATCCCAGGAGTGTTTCGTTGATTTGTTCTCTGGCCAGCGGTTTTACCCTTCATGACACTGTCCAGAGCAGCGCAGACGAGGGAGGGACATTTCCCATGTGTGTGTGTCTTTTTATGTGTGTGTGTGTTTGTACATGTCCTGCCTGTCAGCGGGCGCACCACTCCCTATGATGTCCGCAGCGCTGCAACACGTTGACTGATCTTTGATCCTCTGCCTTCGCCCTGTGTCAGGGGTATAAGACAGTGACCGAACCGATCGAGCTGGGCCAAGATCCCTCAGAACCGCACCCCGAAACCGCAGAATTACTCGTGGTCCTTGCTTTTTCTGTCTGGTATCGTCATACATCATACAACATGTGTTAGTGCCCCTCTATGTGACAGCGACATTACACAACATCGAGAAAAGCCCTCTTGGCAACAGCAACCTGGAAGCTAACCTCAATCTATGATAACATTTCCTACTTTGGTTCCCAAATGCAAATAAATCTTGAGCTTGTTTCTGGTGCACACTTGTGGGAAAAAACTTTCTGAGGATCAGTAGGGGTTTAGGCGAACACCAACGCAACACCAATTAAGCTGGTGGTGCATTTTACATAGAGCAGTGTTTCTTTAAGCACACATTAAAGAGCAATGTCTCTGGTGGGCCTTGATACAGCTGGAGAACTAACGTTTTTCTCGGAGCTTGAGTCCTACAGTGATGCTACATGTGAAAAGCTTTATAAGTCCTTGGCCTGCTGCTTTAAGCAAACACAGAAGCTAACTGTTCCTGACAGTTGGTGAGGTATCACACCGAACTGGATTGATGACACAAACACAATATCCAGGGGGACTTCCCCGTGTCTCGCACACATGTTTTGGCCAGAATGTAAGTTATTTTTTTCATTACATGAGAGGAAAATGTCATCATTATAGAGCAGGTGCTTTTCTGGGCTGGGAAAGGGTGAAGAATACAATCGGAGCGGCCTGACACACTTTATTCACTTTATTATGAGGAGATAGTGTGGGAAATTTGGGAGAGTTGACTCAACCAATAAACAGCTCTCTTTGACATTGCATGTCAAGAAATTACAGAACAGATGTGTAGGTGTTGTAGAACAGTAACACATGGCAGTCTGGAGGGGGAGGTGAAAAGGACAGAGAGACAAAAGACTGGTGGAATTGGTCAAGAGATTCAGAGAGAAATGACAGAAAAAAAGGATATTAAGACAAAGTGGAGAGAATGCCTAACATGCTGTGCACTTGCATGCTAAGCTCAAATAACTATGTCAACCTATTTAGTTGGTGGCCCCTAAAGCTGCCTGCTGAAGTTCCAACCATGAACATGCATGTACAGAATATCTTATCTATATCAACAGCGTTCCTGGCTGTCACATAGCCTACAGTCCATTGAAGAGCCCTCCCAGTGTACTCCAACTGCAAGATTGAATAATTGACATGTCCTGAAATCTGTCTAGAAGTCGACAAGGGCCAAATATTCAGTCTTTTTCCATCCAAAAACAAGAATCAGGAAAATATGAGGAACCGTCTTCTCCGCTAAAATACCATTTTTAATGATGTCCAGATTGAGAGCCAGTTGAAAACGGAGTGCAGATATGTTGATGAGGTCATTCATAAATGTTTGAAGCCACAGATTAACATTGTCATTACTCTGAGTTGAGTTTAATGAGTTTGTTTTTTACAGCCACACTAACGGCTCTGTGAGACTGTTTTCTGGCCCATTGCTCCCTGAGCTAAACGCTAATGTAGATGTTAACCTTCTGGGGACAACGCATGTCAAATACTGTGCCAATCCATCCAATAGTTGTTGAACCAGTTCAGTAAAATAACATGGCTTAAGGCAGAACCTGCCACGATGGAGAACCCGTTAATTCCATGACAAAGCTTTATTTACCGAGTAGACGCATTCACATCACTAAGACAACACTAACAGGCAATTGAATGAACGAAGACATTTTTGACTAATGGACATCAATCTAAGCGTTGCGAACTCCTGTGAAAGTCAACTGCTTGAGTTGAAGCATCTGAACAGTCCTGGGGAATATGAATGATGATCACAATATGAATGATGATCACTAGAAATCATTAGCAGAGCTCAAGGCAATGAGTCAGTGACTAAAAACTTCCTCCACCCAAGTCATACTCAGCCTGTTTTCTAAAGATCCGGCTATCTTCATTTCCAAACAAAAAGTAGACACTCTTGTACTCCTAACCTTCACTGTATACATGAAAGTAAACAAGTAGACTTTTTTGGACTGTGAACCTAATCCAGAATTCAAAATTGTGAAAAATGAACGTGAACTAGTTCATCTTAATTTGTGTGAATAGCGCGCAACACTGGCAAATAAAAGAGCAGAGGGCCTCACCTGGCAGGACATGGTTGGGTGTTGCAGGGCATCACTCCAGTAGCTGGTCTTGATCTGGGATTACAGTAGGATGTATTCACCTGCACCCTCAAGTCTTTGTAGCATGCTGACTTGGTGTTCATCTGGCCTGTATGGGTAACATTTCAGTAAGTTCACGCACACCGTCATGAAAGAATAACATGTTTTTTGTTTAGAGTTACACTGTCATCCTAATTAAAACCAATCTACAAGCTCAAATACATACAAATCTACAGTGATAGATAAATTAGTATATTGTAGAGTGGTATATTGGAACTAGACAACATTGCTGTGTAAGTCATAGTGAGCCGAGCTGCTTCTGTTGGTGGCTTCCAGCACACAAATGCAGAACTGACAGTGTTGTTTAATTCATGTGAAACTCAAATCCCAGCCACACAGATCGCCTGGTTGGTATTTGGCCTCAGGCATGGTCAATCTGCACATCTCAACTCACACAGGTCAGTTAGTCAGTCACACTCTTTAATAAAGCAAATGACCCCCAACCCATCATGGCCTACAATCACGACACAAAGAGGTGGAGGTGGTTAGGGTGGATTGCAACAGACCTAAGGTGGGGAACTTTAACCTGCGGTGTCAATCAGTAGAAACTCTACACTGGGGGCTTTGTTCACACCCATGCAACTATAAGCAAATGCAAAAAAGGGGAAAAAAAGACACCACTCACACACTCACGCACACATACACCTTTGTCCACTGACCTCCAGCCTCAAATCACCATGCCAGGGTCTGCCCGGGAAATGTGTGTGTCTGTGTGTGTGTGTGCGTGTGTGTTAGTTTAATACTAGGTCTGGTGGGACAAAGGCCACTGGTCCAAGCCATGCGCGTGTGTGCATGTAATAGCAGGTCTCCAGCAGAACAGGAGGAGGTCCCACCAGTCCCAAACAAGAGCTACTTATGTCCCCGCAGTAATGATGGGAAACACTTCCCTCTCCATTTAACCTGCAGCTAAAAGCCTTATTACAGATGAGAGAGGTCAGACTGAGCTTTAGATCCTGACCCAGATCGAAGATCTAAAGGTGATCTGTCTCTTTTCATCGACACATTTGACTTCGAGATAATCTTAGACTTAAACATACGAAAAAAAAAAACCAAAAAAACCACACACACCAAAAGGTATCAAAAGTTATTGTTATTCATGTCTACACTCACCTCCGGCACATGTTGCTGAGCACTGGGAGCGTATGATTGCCCACGTATAGTTGTGTTTGATGTGATTCCTCTTCTCATCAGATTTCCTCAGAGTGTATTCCCAGCGTACACCTGGGTTCCAGCCCTGCAACAATATCTATGGAGAGAGAATGTAGTAAGAAAAAGGAGATGAAAAGATATAGAGATAAATATAAAGATAAGAAGTAGCATACAATACTGTCTATAGAGATAAGTAATTCAGTAAGTCAGAGGAATGACGACAGGACTGAGTGGTGTTCGCTAATTCCCTACCTCTATGATGAGTGTTTCATTGGTTGGGCCAGTTGATATGAGGCTTTCTGGTCTGTTGTATGGTCTCTTGTACTCGAAAATGGCTCCAGCGATAGGATGCCTGCCTGGCCAGTCCACCGTCCAGTGTCCGTTCAGGTAGTAGCGTCTCTGGGTGTCCCTGATGGCGAGGTAGGAGCTGGATGTATTCAACTCCACCACACGGATACTCCGAGCACCTGCTGGGATGGTGACCACCCCGTAGTACTCTGAGAAAGAGCAGAAAACTTTAAACAAGCACCAAATGCTGCAAGAAAATAACAATCATGACTTAAAAAAGACAAACCCTGAATAATACGATCTATGACACCAAGCCAAACACACATTTTGGTAAATTATGGTAAAAATGTGGTCTCTGTTAAAAGATTCAAGAGAATCAAGGGAGTCAGGGTTACTTTTATTGTTATTCTTCAACACAACAACATGATTGTATGAAATGTAAGCTGTCCCTTTATGTAAGACAAGAAAAGCTATTTTTTCGTCGGTGTGTTGAGAATGAAACTGTTACAGCCTGAGAAGGGAGCTGCTCCGTAGTCTGGTGGTGCAGCAAAGGATATTTCTGCCGTCTTTTGCCAGATGGCAGAAGGGTAATCAAACTGTGGCTATGGTGGATGTGATGTCTTTTAGAATCCTTTGGGCTCTGTGCAGGTGCCTCAAAGGATACCAAAAACACAACACGCACCTAGTCAAATTATCCACTGTCGTACCACAGGACTATGGAGCAACTTAAGGAATAAATGAGAAAAATCATTTAAAATATCTCAAAAGAATCCCCCAAAACCAATGAACTGAACAATTTCACTACTCTGACTCACGGTTAGTATAATGCTGCTTGGTGTACTGTCCTTTGTAGATCTTGCAGGTGGAGTTGTCTCCTTTACACACCCCGCATGCATCAGGCACAGCTTTGGAGCCCAAAACACGGTCACAGCCCACTTTCTGTGGGAGAAAAACACACGTCACTTGTTTTTTGATAAAAAAAGTAGCTCATACACACAAAATGCAACAATTCATAATACCATGAAATAAATTACAGCAAATTAAAACTACCATCATTTATCCCTCATGTGCTGACAAGTCCTCTTTCATGACATTTAAAACAGATGTGAAAAACATCACAGCAGAGATGTTCTCTACTGCTGAATCCATTCTCGAGTGTTGTAGCTCAACCTCAAAGACTCCACGTATGATATCATCTTCAGAGAATCTAGCACTGAAATCATGCGTCCATCAAATCATGTTACTGTCTCACTGCTTGACATTTAAAAGTATTACCTCACACAGTCCGTCAATACAGACATTAGAACTGTCCTGTGAGCAGAGCGTCCCATCCTTAACTTTGCTGGCCAGGGCGAAGAAGAAATCATAGCCCTCAGCAAAGCAGTACAGCTTACAGACATCTTGATCTGGAAGGAAAGAAAATACCCATAGTGGCAAAAATGTTTACTGCAGCGGCATGACTCACAGCTTAAAACCTCTCCCCACTGTGCCTTTATGGAAGTCTCACCATCCACTCGGGTGTACGGCCTCCAGGTGTAGTACCATCCTCTGAACTGTTTGCTGTTGAACTCTGCGCACTGCTGCGCTCTGTAGTCAACGGTGTTCAGGGGACAGTCCTCAGTGTTGCAAAGTTTGTATGACCTAGATGAGCCCTCGCAGAATTTTCCTCCATATGAAGGTCTGCAGAGAAAGATTGAAAGATATGTCATCAAAACAAAACTCAGTTGGTGTTTCACTGGAATAATTTCCTTTGTAATGTCCTGACTTCTAAAGTGTGTAATGGTGAACTGTGTGAGTCCCAGTGGAGCGCTGGTGTCCCGCTCATGGTTTAAATAAGGCTTGCACATTAACTAGTTGGTCGATTTCACTGTCAATCAACATATCAATGGTGATGGTCTTTTTGTGTGCTGTTATGGCAAAGCTAATATGGGAAAAAAAATTAAAGTAGAAAAAAAGTTTTGGCCTGGGTCTTAAAGGACGTACGTAAGCAATTAGTGTAACACTTGGGCTGCAGTTAATACCGGGTATCAGTGTATGAACATGAAATTCTGAGGGAGAACAACACGTCCGTTGCATTTGATCTGAGTGAGCAGCAGTGTCTGAAATTACAAATAACATTGCATTTCACTGGAAGTCTTTGTATCGGCACGACTAATATGCGAGCAAACCTGCCTGTATGTGCGGCAGAGCCTTTCTGAAGGCTTCTCCAATCACAGGTGTATAACCCCAGGCTGTGTTCCTTATCCCTTCCACGGGACAATTACACCTTCTGTAAGCCCTCCAATCACATTGTCACTTATCTCTTTCACGCTCTCAGATTCTCTTCCTTTATATCTCTGCATTTCATCCTTTTTCCTTTCTAAATCCCTTCTCTGTCATCTTGCCTTTCCCTCCCCCCTTCCTCTCTCTCTCCCCCCTCTCCTGTCTTTGTCTTCCTTGCCCGCCACCACCGTCTTTCCTCCCTCCTCTCTCCCGTCTTCTACTCATCACTCTCCTTCCAATTTAGCCCACAACTTGTCAGGATCTTGGCATGGTATGATAAAGGGGAGGCCCCAGCATTTGGGACAGGGCCCCCTTACTGACTGGCAGTGCAAATAATCCTGAGTGACTGATGAGAAGGGGACTAAGTGAACAGATAAGTGATGAAGCGACAGACCCAAGTGAGTGATCTTCATTATTTTAATCACGTGTCTTTATATACTCTTGGCCTTCAGTCAAGCGAACACAAACAGTACGGACCATCTCTGTACCAAAGTGTCACTTGATTAATCTTCTGTAAATCTTCCGAATAAAATTAGAATGAATATTTTTCATGTGATTCAATTTTTTTTTGCTCAAATGGGCAACAACAACGTAGTAAACAGTTAGCTTCTGTTGTCAGATTTTAGTTTGTTGAATCCAAACCAAAACTGTTTTTTTCTGATTGTTTAACAATGTTGACATCTTATCCTCTCAAATATGGTTACAGATTTTCATTAAAGAAATATTTCCATAAAGTACTCCTTTGCTCCATTCACTTTCTTGGATTTTACTGCACAAACAAAAAATGTACCAACAGCAGTTTTATGATTTTAGTGGGAGTAGCCAAATTACACTTTTTGTCAGCCAGAAGGCGTAAAGACTCCAGGAGGTTAGCCTAGCGTGTCTGGGGTGTTGCTCACTAGGAAATAGTTACAGTAATGTAATTCCTTGCAAAACAAATAATCACATTTACATTCATATTGGTGTGAAAAAAAAACAAAGAAACAAGATGCAGTGTACTCACTGGTGAATTTAAGCTGTGCCAGCTAAGCTAATCGTCTGCTAGCTCCAGCTCCATAGGTTACACACATACATGAGAGAACTCTTGGCAAGAAAGTGAAGCATTCATCTAAATGTCCATCTATTTGTCTCAAACTGATTGCTAACATTTACATTTCTGTACTGGTCTCATCTTTGCTAACACACACTGCTGCACTGTATTTGTGTAAATCTCTACCTGGGGTTGTTGCATTGCCTCTCTCGATAGGTGACTCCGCTCTCACAGCTTCGCGAGCATGCGGACCAGGACGACCACTCTGACCACTGGCCATGCTGGGGCCTCGGGCCCTCGTCACCCTGTTTAACACACTGGCCCCGACGACACCACTGCAGAGAGAGAGTGAGGAGAGGAATTATGTGTGGGAGAGGTGGAGGCAGAGGAAGGGAGGCGCACACAGGCAATGAGCAAAGTGTCATAAAAGTGTCAAAAACATACAGACTTTCCAATGGACCCTGCCCTTTATCTTCTTTATGATGACTGTCTGTCAAACCAAATAAGAAGGCTCTAAGCTACAGCCTTCAGGTTTAACTGCTGTCAGAAAGGTCGTGGTCTAGTCCTGGTTACACACTCACAATCTATCAGCGAAACTCCAGTTGTGCTGCATTTTGGACAGTCGCTACCTTGAGCTGTCATCAGCTAGAATTAACAGGGCTAAGCCAAACACAACTGAAATGTGGAAAAAGTGTCTCATACCTGACAAGGATCTCCTCCTACAGTGTAGGACGCTTACCATTGTTTTGCACACATTTGCATTTCATATTACTCTATGCTGTATTTCACCTTATTCCTTTTTTTCTTTTTAAAAAGTATAGGAAAAACATGTCACGACATAAACACGAAACAGGTTGCAACACTGTTGCCAGCAATGCACAAATCCATATGCCATGGTTTCCTCACTGCTTTTCAAACAGTTCAAACAATTACCTCAGATGCCGCCACCCGGACCAAAGTGGCTTTCTACCCGTGAACATTGCCAAATGTGTTCCATGAGGACACCAGGCAAGGCAGAGGAGAAATACTACAGGACACACATACCTCATACTCCTGAATCAAGTTATTTACTGTATGTGCCTCGAGAAAGGCTGAGTCATTAACTGACGAACCGAGCACGTGTTCCAAAGCGAGCGGCACTTCACTCAAAATCCCAAAAAACGTAATGTGAGAATATTGTGCAAAATCTAGACTCACTTAAAGCAACATTATGTCACGAGCCGTTTCCTGGCGCGGGATTGAACTGGATTTGTACATGTCAAGATGACATCAGTCACTATATACTCAACTGCTCGCCTTGGAGTGATCTCAAGAGACCTTTTGCAAGCACACACACTGTGCACACACAACCCACTACTATTGATAAGGGGGCATATATTCAGCTGTTCTCGTTGTTGCTGTGTGTTCATGCCTCCACACACAGTCTCTCACACACACCCCTCCAACTAATCTCGTGGTCCTCGACTAAGGACTAGAACAGCTGATTTCCCCTCAGTTTTCCCCCTGCGGCTGAGTGCCACAGATTCCTAAGTGAGCCTGTCATTGTTTGTGTTCAGTTAATTGTCCCGCAGAGGGAGAGGGCGGGATTAAACCATCAAGTTCAATATATTGAGAAGCAAATGTCGTCGAGGGGCTGTCAGGGGAGCGAGCCTTGGGGGAGAATCATCTTGAAAGAAGTCAGGAAAAGAAACAAAGAATAAATAAAGAGCACAGATTGCTTTTTGGCCCGAAACCTAATAGCATATTTTTGCCACATCAGCAACAAACCAATTGCAGCTGCTCCCCGAGGTAAAATAACGGCGGGACGGAGAGCGTGGTACCTCCATCAAGAAGAGGGATTTTATTGACACTGCACTCGAATGAACCCAATTCTAAAAACGCAATGAAGTCAATCCAAACTCTTCGCATACAAGTTCATTTATTGGTCTGCACTGGGACACACTGGTGTGTAAAAAAGCTGCTCACAAAAGTGCAGTGTCACTCAGTTCAAGGCTCTTTGTCTTGAAATTGAGAAACTGAGTGGGAGCATTAGAGCTACACAACCCTAAAACACTAAATAAATGTTACTTTAATGATAGTTTCTCCATCAGTTCAGCCCATCACCTTATAAAATACTATCATTCTTTGTGCAGTGCATTTTACTCGGCGGTATCCCCAGGAGGAGGAATGCATGCATGTGTCTGTATGTGAGACATTTCATTACAAGCCCTGCGCCTCCTATATTAAATGTTACACAGGTGATAATGCTAAGCAGCACACTGAAAGTCACCAGGCTGCCAACTGATGCCTTCAAGGGAAAACCCACTCTAACATTGAATTCACTTATTTCATTGGACTCTGTCTGTTAATACCGCGAGCGGATGGCGGATAAAAGGCATATTTTCAAAAAAAATTGCAATGAAATGTTTGTGGGAGGCTCGTGTTTGCTGACTTTTGTTTGTGGTTTTATTTGGTGAGACGTTGCCATGGACCAGAAAAAACAGCCATGTAAAAAAAAAAAGCAAAAAACAAAAAACAAAACATGCTGTTCTCATTTTACAGAACAACAAATTTTTCTCAGCATCAATGGAAAAATCATGTTGGCTTATTTGGATAGAAAAGGGACCAAGGTTATCTCAATGATGGGAAGATTAAAGGCTAACTTTAATCCCTGAATGGATGGCATTCTTTAAAATATAAAAACATGTCTAACAACAGCATGAGAAAAGAGACATCTTGCTCCATTTCCATGCACTGTGAACATTATTACTGTACTTTTAAAGTAAATTACTGGCTAATAATTGTAAATTGTAAGGTAACAGTACTATTCAGTTATCATTTATCAGTAATAAAGATGAATATCACAGTATTATGTTGTGTTTCTGCAGTAACCCGTCACAATTTTACCGTAAAATAAAGTAATTTGAAGTAAAATTACATTTTGATAATGTTCAATAAACATCTATTGTAAATACACACATTTACAGTAAGTGTACTGTACTGTTACAGCAATGTAATGTGTTTTCACACTTACCCTACCATATTGCTTCATAGCATGTTGTCAAGTAAGCCCTTTAGCCTGTCAGCAGGCTTATCTATTGGCAGCACTGATAGCATTTTTAGCTTATTGTTGGCATTTTAGCATGTTAGCATATTGCTTTGTTGTGAAACTACAATATTTTATCTCTAAATTACTGTGCTTTACCATAAGTATAGTATTTCCCTCTAACGAGCCATTTTTGTTGCTTTGTAGCCTTGGACCACCACTTTAATTCACACTCACAGCAGCTTAAGTGATATCTGTAACAATTACTTGTCACGCATTGCAAAAGCGTAATGACAGTAGTTTATTTCGAGAATTTACTGCGAAATCCGGGTGTCTGTTAACAGTGTGCTAACTGTTGGAAATGTCTTGGGTATATATGCCTCAAAGGCAATGGGTGAAGAAAATGGGTTCCCATGTGATTCATGTGATGCCACTCTTGAGGTGACAAAACTTGTGCGTGTCATCCACGCCCACTTCCAGCTCATACATACAGACACACACGCACAAATAGAAACATGTGCTAAGTCACCATATCGGGGCCGCAGGCAGAGCCCTCAGCAGCTGGCATGAACTTGGTCTCGCACTTCCTCCCAACACGGTGGCACCACAGAGCCTTGCAGATATCCTGGAACAACACAGGAACAACAAGTTACACAGTACTGCTAACATGTTATCATGCTCCAAGTGGGATGATCAGTATGCCTGTCACAACAGCTGTAAACAAAACTAGCTAGATAAAATACAGGATTAACATTGTTATTTTGCCACTAGAGAACTTTTACAGCATGTTGATGGAAACTTGCTGAAATAGAGGCTGTCTGAATAACAGTCTTCTGGCAAGCCATCAGTGTGCAGAAACCTTGTTTCTCCAAAAATATTCATGCTTCAGTAGCTAGAATAACAACATTTTAGAAAGAAAAACACAGGCAATTTGGTCAAACTGTGTCCTACAGGCAATGCCATGCATCAATGATAATAAAAACACAATTGCATTGTCTGTAAGAATAAATGAAAAAAAGCTGCAATCCTGCGTAGCATTAAATCACATGTTCAGAAAAGGTGAATCACACACAGAAGATAAACACTGGCACAAATGAACAGGGCACAAATTGCTTTACCAAACTTACATGATGTAATTGCTGTGTTTCTCAGCAGCGCTCTGAAAGACTCAGATGGGAGCGCAGGGTGGTTTCCCTGCTCGCATTGCCTGAGAAATAGGCTTGCTACTTTTTAACATGTCCACTCTATTACTATCTGAATGACTATATCAGATTTTGACAACTTGGTGCAGATGCTGACAGGCACCTCGGCCTTCAGCTCCTTGCTGCCAAGAGCCACCATGGAATTCATCCCAAGGCCTATTTGTCCAGCTGTTTTGCTTGCTCAGGCCGTTCACAGTAGTAAAGACAGCAGAGAGAGAGAGAGAGAGAGAGAGAGACAGACTGAGACTGAGAAAGAGTAAGTGAGTGATGGAAGGAAAAGACAGAGAGAGACAGAGGGAGGTGATGGACAGAGTGAGACAGAGACTTGGTTAAAGAGGGGAAAAATTGAAAAACTCCCATACGTACGGTATTATTTTGCTTTTTTTGCGACGGTAACCCAGTTCTATCTAACCACAGGCACCACAGAAAGTATCATTTGGCTCCTGCAACAGCTCCTTATCTTGACAACGCCTGGCAAAAAGTTCCGTGAAATATGAATTCATTACATGATGAATCGCACCGCTGAGACAGTTCCTTGTAGTGTCTTTTTATGAGTAACAAGGGCCTGGAAAGACAGTGAGCATGACGGCTGCTTCGGGAGTTTCTGGGTCCTGCGCACCTTGCTGCTACCAGGTGCATGAGAGAAGACAATGAGAGACCAATAAGAAAACCACGAGGGAGCAATTCTCAAATATCTTATAGCTGAAATAATGCACGGATGTTTCCATGTTAGACGAGGCTGAGGAGGATACCATGTGCTGATATCCCAGTTTAATTCCAGCAAATAATCTCTGTGGCATTTTGAGAGCTCTTTCGCAACTCTGTTTTTTCCGTCCGTGGTCTCTGATAAAAGGAGAAAACCTCAAAAGTCATCTTGAAGAAGTGGAAGAATATTGCTGGCTTGCTGACAGTCGTGTTTCATTCTCTAATCCGTTCAGTGGGAGATATAAACCCTTTTAACTGATATTCGCTGGCTGTATTGGGAAACATTGTGTCTGCATCGCATCTCAAGCGTTGATGCTTTTAAACAGTGATAATGTCAAACACGTTTACGGTGCATTAGAATTTAACTGTGCTGAACAAGTTTGTTGTCCAACTGCAGTGTCGTAGTCTGGAAATCGGTATTCAGTATACTTTATACTCTATAATACACATGAGAAGTTTTTGCCATGGTGGCGCCCCAAAAACCTAGACTGGCACTAAGTGGAGTGTATTCCTCTGCCAAGGCCCAACAGTCCCCTTCTGAACTGATCAAGATAGCCACAATCTGAATACACCTGTTTTTTTCATTAAGATCCATGTATTACTCCCTGAGAAAGTAATGAAAATGTCAAAACACCCTGTCTGTCTCCCAGTGTTACGTTTAGGGTTATTGGTGTAGGTTTTTGTGTAGTCCTACTGACAAACCAACCAACTAACTAAGCAAGCCAGCAAGCAACCAAACCAAACCAAACCAAACCTAACCTAACCAACCATCGGACAAGGGAGAAAATCTAATCTACTAGGCAGAGGCAACCTACATGCCACCGTCTAAAGAAAATGGAAATAACTTCCCATTGATTTGTGGAAGGGCGGGTGCATGTTCAGGTGATGTTTAGTGGGCTTACCATGTTCGGACCAGTGAAGAACTCTAATCTAGATGTAAGAATGTTGATGATTTAAATCACCTTTAGAGTGCCATTAAACTGAACTTCTCGAAACCCTATCTTGAGCCAGTTCCGGTGTAGCTCAAACAGCAACATCAGCAGTAATGAGACAATGGGAGAGGAACAAGGAGAGATTCCCATTGGCAGCAGTCCAGAGTATATTTAGTCATCCATCCCAGCGAGTATTTCATGGGCAGCATTATAACTCTGATTGTTTATTTTGTGTGTGTGTGTGGGAAACAGAGTACTCAGTATGCATCCATGAGTGTGTGTATGGCATGAGGGCATGCAAGGGCATGCTAATCAGTTCCTCTTCTCCTTCATGTTTCCTTTATTCTTCTTACTTTTTTCCTCTAGTCATTCCCCTCATCCCACTTTTGACTTCTTCCTCTGGTTTTCCCCAAACACAATTGCCAACAGATTGTTTAAAACTAATTATGCACTTAAGTTTGAGTGGGTGTGCTGAGAAAAGGAAATTAGACCATGGCATGAGATCTGTTTTAAATGTTGGATGGGATGGCATAAATAAGTCATGATTAACTTCACCTTCTTGAAGTCGAGGGTGCAGAGTTTCGCCTTCTCCCCAAATTGCCATTTACACTGCGTGTCTGCGTCGTACAGCTCGCCAGGCAGCTTCTCTGGGTACCGGTACTCCTTGACTGCCCTGGGTTCATCTGATAGGCACAGAGCCTGGGCAGAACTGAGGAAGAGGAGAGGAGAATAAAAGGGAAAGTCATGGAAAAGCAGGTAAAGGAGAGGAGACATGAGAAGATAAAAGGGGGAGCAGAGCAGCAAGGAGAGGGGAGTGGAGGTGAATAGGTCGGCGGAGGACAGGAGAAGAAAGGGAGGTAGGGAAAGGGGGGGTAAGGGAGAGGAGAATTAATCATTAACCTTTAAACAACTTTCGTGATATACAGCCTGCACGCAGACATAAACAGCCAGACGGACATGTGATTCAGGGCCATGCTTTATAAAAGTAAGGTAGCTGCTGTAAGGCTCCATGCTGTGCGCACAGAGAGCATCACTCTTCGATGTTCCATTGTTTTCCACTTTACAGAGTGCCGTAAATCGTTGTCATGGAGACATAACACGTTGCCAAACTCAAATCCTGAGAGTAATGGTTCCAGTGCATCAGACACTCAATTATGACAGACATGAAAAATGCTTGCCCGTATTGCTCATATACTAACACCAGCCGAGGGGGTGGGGGTGAGGTGGGGGGTTTCCAATGTTAACTGATATCGCTGGTTACTACACAGAGATGTTTTACAGCTTATCCACTGCAGTTGGGGGAATATAACACACAAATATGGTGGAAAGAGCATGAGAAGGCAAAATATGCAGGGTGCATTCATTGTGCTAGTGAGTGGTCCTGATTGCTTTAGCAGAGTGTAGATATTCTGTACTTTATGGGTCCTGTGTGTCTTCAAAGAACAATGGCTGTTCCGCAAGTGCAATATTCTGATATTCTACATTATTCACATAATAAGGGTTCTGAAAAATACATTACATTTACACTCCATGCACATCCGCAGGCGCACAAGTAAGGCCTGTGGGCCGGCGTGCACGCTCACACGCAGTCACTCACACGTATGATTGCAAGAAATTTGTAGCATTTCAGGACAGATTCGCCCTGGAGCAGCTTTGTGTTTTCACTGAGGTCTTTGGACTTAACGAGCCGTGAGCACTGTGGGCCACGAGATTCTCATCAGCAGGGGATGAAAAAATAAACACAATCGAGAAAAGCAGCCTTTCTTGCTTATGATCACCTGCGGGCCTCCTGACTCATCTCTTCCTGACTGAAAGTTGCTCAGCATTTGTCGGTACATCAAACACTTAGATAACAAACTGGTGTTATGTTAAAATGAATTCAAAAATCTTGAGCGCATGCTGTATGCCAATTACAAGACTGGCAAGGGTAACATGGGTCACAGGTGGTTTCTCACCTGAAACAACTCCTATTACTGTACCAGAATATCTGCTCTGCGTCACTAACCCTACAGCTTCAAGTGATCGTTGATCTGAGTCAACTCCTCTGACAAAAGAGCTTCAACAACATCGTGCGGCAGGGTCAGAAAGTCTTAGATCACCAGTAAAAATACTAAAATGATGGCATCAGCTTAACAATTTGAGTGAAAAGTTCTATGTACTTTTACAACTGTTTGGGAATGTCTTAGCATTTGGTATTTTCCCCCTTTAGCTTCGATGACAGCATGCACTCGAGCTGGTACGGACAAGTTTGTGCAAAACACACACAAACATTTGAAGACTTAGAAATCCAAGCATTCTGTGACATCACGAGGTGCTTTCTGAAAAACTCTCAAATCATGCTGGGATAACATGAGTCATCCAGTTTTGCATTAACTCGTGGAGTCCATGCTGATGCTAAGATATTCTGAAACAAATGTATATATTCCAAAGATTCCACCTTTGCACTCGAATTGGTAAAATGAAACTACAGGAATATTTTCAGTAGCAAAATAGAAAAAAAAAGTGTTTTGACAAGTGTTCACAGATTTTTTGACCATGTATAAAAAAAGCAACACTTTAACATTTTTGGAAATACAATCATTCATTTTATAAAAGAAGGTTTATACCCCTCTCAAGTCTAGCAGCATGTAGCTGGAGCCAGCAGCTGGTACACTTAGCTTAGCATAATGACAGGGGGAAACGGCTCATTCTGGAGGTGACAAAATCTGCCTATCAGCACCTCTAAAGCTTGCTAATTAACACATTATTTCTGGCTTCCATGCAAGAAACTGAAGCGAACAAACACCAATTTGTCATTTTATGGGGGTTTATGAGCATATGTGACTTTTTCTTGGCCTGAAACAGTAACTTCCTGGCAACTAGCCAAGCAGGTTTTTCAGGCTAGCTTTTGACCCCTAGTTTCCACTCTTAACGCTAACCTAAGCTAACGTGATGCTTGCTCCAGCTACATACTTGTCGGAAAGTGGTATTTATCCTTTTACTTACATTTTGGCAAGAAGGGGAACAGGAACATTTCCCAAAACATCCCAAGATGAGAGTTTTTAGGCTACAAGGGGCTCTGGGACCTCACGAGTACCTTGTAACTTTCATATATCACTGACTTTTCAATGGGTTTTGCCAGTGGTCGTACAAACAAAAACAACTTCAAGTGGCTTTTAAGGGGATTTTGCTTCTCCTTTCCTTCTGAAAGTTGGCCATCCATGTTAGGCATTGACACATACCGCAGATATAGCATCTGACTATACATACAGCGCTGGCACAGACCTCTCTGTCACAGCTGACCGAGGAGAGGCTGATTTAAAGTGAGCGTGACATAAACTCTGTTGGCTGACACAACACTGCCCTCAATAGCAGTTGAAGGTAGAGACAATATGGAGGGCTGGTTAACTCGACAAGACATATTTAGCCAAAAAGCATTTGAATATCATAACAGTCTGTTGATTGCAATTAGGAAAATGTACAGCACTTTTTTTTTTTCATTCGGGGATTGAACAGGAAGACGACCCCTTGGTCGTTTCAGTGGTGCAGAGATCCCCTCACGTGGCCTCAGGGGGGTGATGGGAGTTTAATATAAGGCTGACAGGCCTAACAAGGGTGAGGTCACCCCAGCTCTAATAACTGAGCGAGGAAATACACTGTCTGTCTCCACCACTCTGAGAGGGGAAACCTGACAGTTCAGTTAACACACTGGTAAATTTAGTGGAGGGCACCGTCTCCGGGTTATTTGGTTTCAAGCATGCACGCATGCACAGACACATAGTAACACAGCCAGACACACGGACGCTAGGTCTGTGATGCTTGTTTTCCTACGCTTGGACGAGCTGGCTGTGTGCAAGAAAATGCAGTTATTGCGCAAACACTCACATGTACCTTAAAATGCAATACATAGTCAGTATTTTAAACAGCAGCAGCACAACATATCACTTAACTTAATCCTGTGTCAGATATATATTGCAGCCTCCCCTACACATACGTACATTGGCCTATTTGTCCTTGCATTTGCAAGTCCAGTAATAGTTATAACATAAGAGCAGCTTTTCACTTGGCACTCTTTGGATCGGAGCAGCATTTGTAACTGATATATCTGCTGCTGACATGTTTTTTTCTACAACACATGTTCACCTATCAGTAACACATGTTGAATAATATACACACAATGTATGTTCAAAGTTAAATGCGGACACTGCCAGGGGTACTCTTGCTTTTGTAATTCTGTTTTATAAACGGATGCAGTGCAGTTTATGTCTTCGTTGCATGAGCCCTCCACAAAAGCTGGCTCTTTATTCAACAATACGCCACATGGATGTGATGCAGAACTCATGGTCTTAATTCGACTTTTGAAGCAGCGATACCCATAAATGCCATTGTCAACAATGAGTGCTGCTTAAATCAATTCTTTTAGCATAGTTCACCACAACAAAAGCATGGCAGCGATACAAAATATGGCTGCTTACTTGAGGAAGCGGCTGAGGTACTGGCGGCTGCAGGCGGACCAGGAGAAAATACCATTGTGACCAGCTAATGTGGGAGACATGATGTTGCCCTCCGACTTCTTACAAACGTTCCCTTCACCATCGTGGACCATTCCAAAACTAGGGGATGGGGAAAAAAGAAAAAAGCACCAGCGTGAGCAAGCAGAAACCATAACATTGCATTACTCTTTGGTACTTAACGTATTCAAACCTCATTATCAGCTTGTGAACTTTTGCACGGTCCATGCTTAAATCACACATGTCACGTGTCAGATGCACGATGGAAGAGTGCGGCATTTGTTATTCTACTGGACCATTTATATGGCACCTCCTAAACACGTCATCCATTTTTCAACACGTCCTTATGCACGCACCTCCTTTTTTTTAAGGCATTTTATGCATTTAATGGATAGCAGACGGTACAGAGATGACAGAACATGAAGAGAGAGATGGGTAATGACATGCAAAAAAGGCCCCTGGCCAGACACAATCTTGGGATGTTGTACTTCATATGGTTGACGCCTTTTTAAGTACTTTTTTTGGGGGGGGGTCATCATGCGATCATGAGAGGGATGGAAACCCTTACTTGTGTCCAGATTCATGGGCGATGGTGAATGCCAGGCCCAGGCCCGTGTCCTCATTGATGGTGCAGCTTCTGTACTTGCTGCACATCCCGCTGATCGGAGCGAAACCTGCAAAACCAGCGAGACAATGTGTTTTACACCAGAGTTATTTTATCAGCTATAACTCAGTCAGTTCAAACACAAACAGCAATTAAGTGAAGACCATGAACGCTGTCAAGCTGTGTTTACTCACACGTCTATTTAACTTTGCAGTGCATTACCAGTACAAAACAACGTTGGGTCAGATTGCTTTAAAATGTAGTCAAATCACAAGACAAATTTCTAATAAGTAACATAAAAAATATATTTAATCTGAATAGTTACCATGATTATTTTTTTTGTTATCCGATTAGATGTAATCTGTTACTAGCCATCCCAGTACAACACCAAGAGGATTCTCTCAGAGAGAAAACATAAAACTAGCCCAAGCTAGTTGTGGACTGCAGGCATAAGAAAGGTCATTCACACCATAACTAGGTTAAACCCCCTCCATGTGTTAAAATATGGGATTCAGTGGGAACATTCCTTTATTCCCCTGCTACCTTTAACTTCACTTTAAAACATTCTTACTCTGTCTTCACTTCTTTCTCCTATCTCTCATTCTCCATCAAACTGCCCTTTTACTTCTCAGATCCCTCCATGCCTCTTCCTCTCTCTCACACACACATACACACACACACACACACACACACACGGACGCCTTCACACACACACAGGACCCCTGGCTCTGAATCAAAACGGATAATACCCCCGGGGGCCTCCCTTAATGTTTTTGTCTCAGTGTCTCAGGGAGAATTTTAGCCTTGTGTTTTGTTATTGTACTGCTCTAGTCACTAAGTCATTCGCCATGGAGTGCAAAGCCCCTGAAGTAAATGTTCTCATGTACACAAGTAACGTGAATAATGATATTAAACATAAGCAGGCAGATTGACTGTGAGAACTGCCAGTTAGTTCCTGTTTAGTGTCAGCAGAGAGGTAGATCATTGCTATTATATACTGGTTATGAGATATGGAGGAAAACATTGAGGGCTCAAGCTGTAACAGTAATGCAAATAAACTGTGTTATATACTGACTGGTAGCAGCAATGCTCAAATTGCCTCGCGCCCCTTGGGAATTAGTCCGAACTAACTCTTTTTTGACTGCACACACACAGACCTTTGAACTGGGCCTTCATAGCGACGATTAGGGCTAATGCTAGCCTCGACACTTTGAAGTCAAAACTTAAGTCTGGGGTTTGAAGGTAGTGTGTGTGTGTGTGTGTGTGTGTGTGTGTGTGTGTGTGTGTGTGTGTGTGTGTGTGTGTGTGTGTGTGCATTCGTACATGCATGTGTTTGAGTGTACACCACTGTGCGTTTCTCTGGGACACACAATGGAAGTTTTTTCTCACAGTGCGGAAGACTACAACGTGTTGGCATGGTCATTACCACAAACAAGCAGTTGTTAGTGAGTTTAGACGGTGTACACTCATGGTGACTGTGTGTGTTTAAAGTTTCCGAGCTCTGCCTTTCGTGAATGTTCTGTGATTTGAGTGAAAACATGATTAGCACGTTTCATTTTCTGAACTTACTGCTCATATTCTTGCAGTTTCGTGTGCAATGCTGTGTCATTTTCAAACAATCTGTGTTGTAAACAAAGCTATTGATATATTCCAGATTTGCCCTTCTGATAGTGCTTGTTTATTCTCTTTTCTCTTCATCTTTTCCTTTTCATCAACTGTTAAAATGTCATATTGTTTCATGTTTTGTTGTGTGATACTGGGGAGCTGGAATGGTCTGAAAGCTGCACATTTTCTCAACATCTGGTTTGGTTGAAGTGATGCTTGGTCGCACCGTGTGACAGAGGACAGGGACACCTTCCCAGAGAAAGAGGCCGTAAGGGAGACTCATTTCTATCAAGAGCACGAAACAAACACAGAATAGGAGCCTACAACATTCATGGGACATGAAAAGGTATCTTGTTCTTTGTCCTTGCATGTTCTTGGGATCCCCAAATTATACTTTCAGGCATATTGCCACTGCAGAATCTTTAGCCCCTTTAGAAAAGCCTGTTCATGCAGGAATGTTGCTTCATTATTCCACCTTGCCATTCATTTTAAAATGTACCAACACAAAATAAGGGGCGTTGCTGTTGAATTGAATCAACATCTGTGTTAAAAAGTGCCAGACACACGCTGTTACATGCGCTGCTGTGTTAAGCGTCACGCCTCTTTGGCTTCCACAGGCATGCTATCCAAAAATCACCGGAGCAGCATTATGCCATTATTACAGCAGTATTGCAGGATCTCTCTCTCTGTGTAAAAAGGGCTTGTGTGTCGATGCTGAAGACGTACCAAGAGTGTCACAGGGTTCATTCTTCCAGGAGCAGATGTCGAGTCCTGTGAGGAGGATGGCGTGGTCGTGGTGTCGGCCCTCCCTGCCTCCCAGGGTAGACTGCCAGTGGCAGAAGCTGTTCAGTGTGTGGTCTGCATGGTGGTTGATCACCAAGCCATCCTGTGAGATAAAGCAGATAAAAAGAGACAGAAAGAGAGACAATGTTGTCTTTACGGTAGAAAGCTGGGAGCACAAAGTTTTTTTTGATTTCAACGGGTAAAATGTCACTCAAATTAAATGACGTTGCCTTCCCCGGTCCCTCTGCTTGGACAAATAACCTTTAAACCCACTTATCTCTTCACAGATTAAGAAAAGGCAACGCTTTCAAGTTTGTTGCTAGATCCTTGCTTGGTCTTTACATCAGCCACCAAGATCTTCAGACACATGCATGTCAAAGGCAACATGAGGCTGTGATGGTGGACACTTGATGAAGTAAGTGTTGCTGCGAGGAAAACGCACACACGTGGGACATTTTTGGCATTTTTGGCATTTCTCCTGCTGATAATTGCCCCTTAAGGAAGATTGAAATCTATTAACCTCACAGGTGGATGGAAACCAGAATCCACTTTCCTTGGCCTGCCTGACTCCTTCTCTCTGACAGTGCCCCACCTGTTTCCCTCTGCTTCTGTCCCTCCCGCCCTCTTTTTCTCTTGTCCTTCCAGCTCCCGCACTCTGCGAGAATTTCCCTCTTAAATCTGGCAAAGATCCAAGGAAATGTACACCCTATAATTAACCGCTGTAAAAAAAAAAAAAAAAGTCCTCAGTAGTTAGGACGACCCCGGGAAAAACTCTGTGCGACTTATGAGAGCTGGACCTCTAGGCATAGAAACAAATAAACAAATAGATGATGTGCTTTGTGTTTTCCATTCCCTCCATGTCTGAAGGTCCATGACGTGTACAACCAGGCTAACCCGTTTCAAAAGGCGGCCATCAGACCTGCCAGTGCTTACAGGCTTTGATATGCTCACCTGCTCTTCATCCAGGAGCACAAGGCCCACTATCACTATGTTGATGTTCCCTCCTATCGTACCGTCTTTGAAGAGACTGGAGACCTAGAAAGTGCACAGAGAAATGTTATTACAATTCCTACCTTTACTCTTAATATACTCTCTCCAAAGTGACTCTCTGCAAACAGTTAAAAGATATGTTCACAGGTTTTCAAAATCGTCCTAAAAAAAAAAAACAGTCACGTGCCCAAAGACATGGGAAGAGTTATTGTTTCTCCTGTCCGGGCCTGTTACGACAAAATTCCTCCGTAAAGTGGCATTTTGAACGTTTTCTGTCTTCAGACATGCAGGATCAGTCATTTAAATATCCAGATTCAGAAAAAGGTTTTATCCTAAACGTATTTGCAGCCAACTAAATAAACATGTTGCCTACTGTGTCAAAAACGCTCCCAGCTAATCACAGTTTCCTATCAAATGTCTTCCTTCATTTGAGCTGCACATCTTCTCGTCATCACTCATACTCAGAGCACTTTCCATTTCTCTTCTGCTAGATGTCTTAAATATACATATAAACGTGAAATTATGGGATCCTTCTGAATATTTCCATCTATGGGTCAAGCTTACTTGCAGCGCTCTGAGTTTTGATATTAATACTGCAGCACTTTGATCCATAAATTATTGCACAGACACAGGGAGCTCTACACACCTGTAGAAAAAAAAACAAAAAACAAACCCCTTTTGATGGTATCGGCAAGATATGACAGCCAAACCTGCTGTTTCCAATTCAGCTCCACCAATCTGACCATCAATCATAACAGTTTGGGCTTTGAAAGAGGACTCCTGATCTTTTGTGCTTGTCCGCTCTCTGTCTTTCTCCCGGGCCCTGTGAATACCTCAGGTGCCACTCACTAAGCCCTTTTCCCCCCTCGTTCAGGAACAGTCTCATTCATTCCTTATGTTCCTCATGTTTGGTCTTCCTTCGCACTGACTCATGAGAAGACACATGGCTGTGGTTTGTTACCGAATTTAAGCTAAATTCTGAGGTCAAAGAGGCAATCAGAACTCCTTAGCTTAAACCACGATCCTGCTGGAACTCCCGTGTTTGACAGAGGTTCAGATTTGCACAAATTAACAGATAGAGTGTCACTGTGAATCACCGTGTTTTCACTGCCTCATTAAAGAAACACTCTGCAGTTTCCATAGAGCTTCAGTGTTTTGCAGCATACATATTGTACGGCACGTTTTTTAAAAATCAGCAATTACAACATTTTCGAAGTTGTTCCACTCTGCCACAAAGAAAACATAAATCCACACAGATGCCGTAACGGCATATCACATTTAATTTTCAGCAAATATTAAATAACCCTTTCAAGACCCATGGGAGCTGGCATGTGGGGTAGGGGGACTGGGTGTTTTCTATGAAACTCCATCCTGTATTTAGGTGACTCCTCTGAGGCGGGCTGTGACTGCTCCAACTTGGTTTCTACTAAAGGGGACTATGTTTTCAAAATAGACGGATTATCTTTGGATTTGTCAGTCAGTCATTAAGTAGCAAAACGAGCGTGACGGAATTTGCTTGCGGATCAGCTGAGAGGGACGAGTGGGGGGACGCTGTGATCTCACCCAGATATCAGTTTCATGTTTTCAGATGGGCTCGGTCTGATAAGCGAAGGTGGAAGACAGGGGTGTCAAGTCACCAACAGTTTCCATGCTGTATAGTGACAAAACATACGAGAACAACTTTGAAGTCAGTTTAAGGTTGTGGCAAGCGACATTCACGCTGCTAACTTACAACAGGCATTGTTGCACTGTTGTTAAATCCACTTGATGCAATGAGAGACTCACCTTTCTTGCATAAAAACTGAAGTACATGGTGTAGCTAGCAGAAAAAAAAACACATCCTACATCATGTTGGCTCTCTAAGGTAATACTCAGTCAGCCATGCTTGGTGCCCTGTGAGGCTGTAGCATACTAGTGGAAAATGCTAACATTAGTCAACATACGATAAAAATGGTAATATGCTAATGTTTAGCAGGCATAGTATTTACACTGACCTGCCTTCATAAATATAGAGTCAGACGTGCTAATCCACTCTGTAAGGCTGTAGCCTACTTGAGCAAAATGCCATCATTAACCAACATGCTCACAATAAAAATTGTAACATGCTAATGTCAAGCAGGTATATTTACACTAACTAGCTTTCATTAATTTAAGCTGTGCAAGTTTTGCAGGTAAATCTTAGGTTTACAGTTACACACCTTCATTTAAGAGACTACAAGAATCAGTCATGCATGATAGCCGCCTTGTGGAGCTACAGCCTGCTTGAAGAAAAATGCAGGATTCATTCTCTAGGGACCAGTTTCATGGCAATCCATCAAATAGTTGTGAGGCTATAACAGTCTAAATTGGTGGACTGACACATAGTCTGACATTATATCTCTCAAGCCAGGCAGCTAGTGTGGCCAATGAGCTGGTTTACGCAAACAGTAAAACATCACACCTCCAGTAAAACCTATAAACTTCTATTTTAATTTTTATTCTAGGTCCTACAATGTCTAAAGCCATACTTAATTAGGTATATCTTACCATGTTAAGCACTGTCAGAACATATGTGGTGATGTTCTCGTGGCCATGGTTGTCCATCATCTGCCTGTCCACCACCACCAGCATCTCCACGTTGAGCCTCTGGTTGCCCTGGTTCTTCATTAGCACGGCTCGTTTGTTCCTGGGGAGGAACTTGTACTCATCTGGGAGGATGAAGACATCCTCTTCTGGAGGTTTGGGCATGTCTGAATAAAGCAGGACAGAAGATTTAGATAGTGAAGATGCCATGTGTATAGAACAAAACTGCATGGCACTTTATGAGGCACGCCGGGGCAGTGGAGTCAGCATGGTTAGGAGCAATCTGTACAGTATACGGGGCTGGAAGTGATTGATGAAAGAAAAAACAATAGTGCATATAATGGCAATTTAATAGCAGTCGTGACATCCATTACAAATATACAACCCTTCCTTCTCACAGTATTTGAAATTAACCTATAGCCATTCGCCCCTGCCAGCGACTGTTAACCGGCAAATCTGGCGAGTCGCCGACAACCATTCTGGGTGATTAACTATACTCATACGTTCATGACCTGATGTCATGGATAAACTGCAAACTGAGACTTTTTTTTTCTTTTTTGTGTTGTTGACTCTGGCAGTCTCAGTGTTATGCCGACGTTAAGTAAAGTGTGAAACCGCAGTTTGTGGTTGAACATTAGCAGTCACTGCAGCAAGTAGAATTTTCTCTGTGTAACGGTTAATGTGAAAGCTACAAGAAAATCCACTTTTGCTGTCAGCATTGTCATCAAAGAGATCTCTGAGTTATTTGATATTCTGTAGACATAACACAGTGTTGGATAATGATGGACCAGGAGCTGTTTTTTTTTTAATTTATTCACTGTAAAAGTAAAAGCAATTTGTATGTTCACCTCTCTGCTTTGGATGAAGGTGATTTTGAATGGCGGTCAAAATTATGTCAGTGTGTCACAGATAAGCCTCATTTTTAACTAATGGGAATAAAAACAATGATGCCTTCTGTAAAAACCTGTCAGTAAACGTGTGACTTAGACAGCCACAGCCTTAATCTTAACATGAACCGTCCCGCCCTGCCCTTTTTTACTCTCATTCTTAAGCTGGGTCACCTTTGGTAATTAGATCTCACGTCCAGATTCACTTCTACGCTATGACATGAGGTCAGTAATACACATAAGTCAAAGGCAAAGCGAAGACTAAAACCACTGTAGCTTGAAAAATTATCGCCTTATATCTCCACTTTTTATGTTCTCAGGTTATCAAAGCGTCCACCCACAGCTGCCTGGGATGCGATAAGCTATAAAAGTTTGCTTACATAGGTGGACAGCAGGTGAGCGACCAAAGTGCCTTTGTGACTAAAACACGGCACAGGTGTTCAGTGATGTCATCCTGCGGGAATGTAAACACCAGCGTGTTTTCACAAGGGACAGGCAGCTGGGGTTCTGCAGGGTAATGGCGGCGGTACCAGTCCAATCCAAGTTCCCCGCTCTCTCCCAAATGACCCCAGTGACACCGGCAATGTTAACTGATCCGGTGGTAATTTCTTGAAAGCAAACATTTGTCAAAGTGTAAAGTGAGTGTAACACATTTCCCCTTCACCTTTCAAAGGTCGCGTCACCAATGTCGCTGAGTATGTCAACATAAATTGAGATAATATTCTCAGGAGGAAACATTTGTCATCGCGTGGAATACAAATCAAAACTTCCTCTGAAAGCTTCCCGCCCTCAGGATTATTTGCAAGGAAATTCGCCAAACACGTCCATTCGCCGTGGCGTTCAAAGGTGACAGCATCTCGTCTCAGTTAAGAAAGACTGACAAGTCAAAAATGCTCTGACCTTAAAAGCAGCGTTTCTGGATTTATAAGCCTGTCTCTCATTAAGTCAATAACAACACACTTCCTGTTTTCTCTCTTTAACACAACAGGGGCTAACGATGTGTTAACGAGAATGTGTTACTGATGATGCACCATGTGTTGTTCTTACCACATGAGTACAGCGAGCGTTTAGAAGCTGTAGACGTATGATAATAGTGACAGTTAGGGCCGAATGATTTGTGAAAAAAAACACATTTTGATTATTTGATATTGCAGAACGAGTCAAAGATTTTAGTGGAAATGGTAATTCTGGAATTTTCATTTTCACCGAACAAGCAGGCTGCTCCATAGCTAGAGAAGACGATTTGTCGGTGTAGCACTACAAGCCCTCATTTCAAATGTTAATCATAGCACCTGGATTTTGCTTTTGGCAATATGCAGTTTTGATATTCTGCGATTCAAGGCAACAACATTTCTGTACATCTATCCATCCATCCATCCATCCATCCATCCATCCATCCAGCCAGCCAGCCACAACACTGGGAGACTGACTGCTGACACAGTCGATTGGGAACATCAACAAATAGAATTACTATTTTCTTTTCAAGTTCAAACCACTAATTTGGTTACATGTGGAAATTTAAGAATATTATGACTGTGTCAAAAAATTTACAATTTGAGAGTGGAAACATTCTTATTAGAGTGTCAGATGTTAAGCATTTTCTTAATTTGAGGGATTGAAAGGGGCAAAAATGACAACATAGGATTTTACAGAACAAAACATGACACTTAATGTAATTTAATGAGTTAAGGTAAAAAAAATATAAATATCATGCCTTCAGGGAGAGAATACAGGTGAGTGAGATTAACCTCATTACACACTAATGACGAGGAGGACATCTTGTACAATCCTTGCAGAAAATGCTCATGCAGTGTTTTCCTTAATACATGCATCGGATGGAATGTTATCTCAACAAGAAGAGGTGATGGCAGTGCAGTTGTTTTCATAATGCTGCATGCGACATGTGAACTAGAAGGAGAAATTGCCCTTACATACATTTCTTCCGTCTCCCGCAGAAGTGCTGCCTCTGCCTCTCCCCGTATCTGTAGTCATTATCGTGGCGTTGGCTGACGTGCTGCTCCGTCTGCGCGTGTCTGCGTGATTTGTGACGAGTTGAGTCTGTGGACCTCTTCTGAAGCGCCCGGGGCTCGCGGCCCCTCTGCTCCGTCCGGTGGTCCCTCTCACTCTTGTAGAGGATGTGCGGCTGGTGAGTGGAGGGCGCCGTGAAGTTCTCACTCTGAGCGAGGCGGCGGGACACGGGTCTCAGGAAGAAGTCTCCATCCTGTGTCCTGATCAAACCTGACTAGATGTAAAAACACAAAGTTTTAATTTCATCATCATCATTCAAGTATTTCATGACATTTATGTCTTAGAAAATTCAAACTTGACCAATGGGGTTGATATTGTTCATACCCAACTCTTCAAAAAGTAGCCTAAAGAGCTGCAGGCACATATAATAAACAAATAAAACAACGGCATCGTCCAGCTTTTCGTTTCGCGACCCATTAGTCCAAATCTGACTCTTGGGTCATTGTGAACCTGACCCCTCTGACCCCCCTGTATGGCTCCATTACTGGCCATGTTTCTTCATGTTCAACATCTGTTTTGCTGTTCGGGGTCAGATGTTATCTCAGCAAAATCTACATAAGACTCGGTCAGAGAGAAAGTGTTTCAAACAAAGGGGGCTGAGTGAGGATGACCCGAGATGGCATCTCTGTTGTAAACAATGTCTACACTCACGGATCTCAAGCTTTAGACATTCCTTACTTAGATATTTACATGCATTAGACATCTGAATTTGATACTTAACAACACATTTTTAGGTGTCATGAATATTTCTCACTCTTTGAAACTGCTGTTATGGAGGCCCCGGTGCCTTAAGCTTTTGATTTTAGCGGATAAGTTATGGGGAAGCCCGTTATAAATCTCTCTGAAGGCTGAGCTTTCCTTCAGCTGACCTTATTCTCTCCCTCTCTCTCTCTCTCCAGCAGAGTCTGTCTCGATCTCTTTCCCAAAGAGACCGAGACATTTTCACTTCTCTCACTCCACTTTCAATAAACCTCTATCAACACAGCCGATTCAGACACCCTCTCTTGCTCTCTAGCCGCTCTCTTTGTCCGCCTCGGTCTCTCCCAACACGCACCGCATCTGTGTTGACAGTCAGCTGGCGCGGAGCGTTCGGATTGTGACTGTTCTTGGCAGATGTAGCGGTTTCCCCTAAAATACTTTTAATTGACAAACTTTTTCTTTTTTTCCCCCTTCACCACGAGTGGACTGTGAGGTCCTTCGTCACTGCAGCCAAGCCGCTGGCTGACAGAGAGGAGACTGACAGTGGACGTGCGGAGGCGGTGTGTGCGTGTGTGTGTGTGTGTGTGTGACAGTCCCAGGTGGTACAAGGTGGATGTGTGTCTGTGGGGCAGACTGTGAATGTTGCAATGGAATGTCTACATATCTGTGCATACACGCGTCTCTTCAATCTTGCAGAAGCAGACCTCAATCAGTGAGCATTAGCGTGGTGCTATAACGATCCCCACTACTGATTTTCCCCATTTCATCATCACTCACTAACCCGGGCCCCTGCTGAACCTCTGCCAGTCTATCAACCGCAGATCAGGAAACCAGTGGAACAGGCTGCTTGGAAAATGCTGTGACTGTGTTAAGCACCGAATTTGAAAATGATGAAGTCTGAGAACACAAGCCAACGCAGATGTGTAAGCTGTGACCACAATGACTGTACAGTTTACAGCTTTCATCACGCAGGGCAGCAAAAAGAAAGTTACCATGCGTTCGTGAATTATTGCTTCGACGGCAGCCAAACTGCCTCGGTCCCTCAGATGTCGTAAAAAAAAAAAATATATATAAAGGCTTAAACTCTGCGAAATCCCAACCGAAGGGAGAACAAAGGCATTCTGAACGTATGAACGCGTCTGTGCGACTCCTTGAGTGCAAGGACGATCCTACTCTTAACTTTTATGTTCTCACCGCAAGCCAGCAGAGAGGAGTTGCTGTTTACAGGTGTTTCTGCGCAAGATAATGATCATCTCCGACCGTACAGTAACCGGTGTTTGACGGACAAAAGATGCAGCGATGCAGAAATACATTCGGGGACATATTTACGTCCGGAAATGCACTTTTTTGACCCACTACTTATTGAGGTGATTACAATCTTTTAGGCCCTTTAAAAAACAAACAAAACAACACAATAGAAGCTTTATAATATAAGTCCTCATGTCTCAGACAGTGTGCATGTTTACATCCTCAGCCCGAATGCACTGTCATTACTGTTCTGTGTTAAAACGCCCAAAAAGCACAGCTGACTGTGTTGCACTGACCATTTGAGATTGACCCTGACGTACACTCGAGAGGGTGGAGGATCAGTTATTTAAGAAAAAGAAACAGAAGTCCATGACCACAATCCTCTGTGTTGCAGATCGCCTGCAAACGGGTCAAGAAATAGAACTTTGGCAGGAACCCCAGCCAGGATTGTTGCTTACAATCGCATGTGACAGCCGGTGCGTGATCCTGTCAACCGCGTGGCACTCGCCCCGGCGCTGCGTAATCACAGGCGATTGTCATAATTTGGTTTCCAAGTCACGGCGAGGCCTCTGACCCGGACTGCGCTGCTGTCAACTTTGAGCATTTCTAAAGCTAAGCACTTCTGTGTGTGGTTGTCGGGCAGCAGCTCTGCGATAGTTATGGGTGCCATGTGACAGTTTCTGCTGATTTGCATCTTCGCCCTCAGCAGTTAAGAGATGAAGCTGTTGGAGGAGGGGAACAAAAAGGACGTTTCATGTTTATGTTGTTTTTGTCATCTGGGGTTATTTTTGGTCAGCTCATTCCAATGGCAGTGAAAGGAGATGGGACAGATAACGAAGAGGAAATCCATGATGGAAAGATACAATCATAAGTCTTACACCTGCAGCCCGAGAACGAGACTGTTTATTTAGGAGTTGTTATAGAAACTGTCACGTTCCGATGTGTATTAAAGAGAGGTCTGGAGTTGACAGGGTCACCTGGCTGACATTTAGTCTGAAGGAGAGTTATGTATTTACTTTGAAGATACGCGCAGAGCTGAGGTTATTATGCGGCCAAATTCATCTAACTCGGCTTTCTAATTTTCCAAACATGGCTTTGCTCTCACCGTTGTTTATGTCTGCATATGGCACTGCACTGTGCAGAGCAGTATGCAGATACGTGTGGATGCACACAGTAAACAACTTGAAGCAGGATCACGCAGAGGTGAGGCGCGTCAACACGCAAGAACGTCACGATAGCTATGAGCGCCTTTCCTCGTGACGGCGTTCGCTCACTGCCACCTCGGTCTCTCCACTCTCAGGACCAGATGCACATGTCACATGGCCTGGTCTGGCTTGTCAGCAGCGGTGCTGAGGTTTTTTCTGTCATCATGTTTTTTTTTGCTGGCTCTATTACGTATATTATATTATACATATAATTGCTCCTAAGTAGGGTTCTGGAGAGGTTCTCTCGATGTTAGTTCAATTTTCCACGGTACCGCGGCAAAATAATCTCGATTTATGCAGATCACCATGTAGGATCATTTTGTTAGGTATTGCTCCATACTGAGCATGGGGATGTACTGCAAAAACATAGTGGACATAGGGATGTCCTTTAACAAGTTAAATCTGTGTTTAAACTTTTGTCAGATGAAGGGTTTCCCAATCTCATGATTTCTCTACCTTTTTCCTGATGTGTAGCTCTGAGCACAGAGCTACGAATGAGCTCCTGCTATGGCTTTAGTGTTTTAAGGCTTCATCCAAACATCCTCTTGCTTGCTCTCATTTACGCACGCCTGCTGTCAGACTGACTGGGATGAGCTGTTTCTACTCAAGACAGATCAGTGCCACTTATTGTTTAATGAGCACTGTCTGCCCTTTTTTTTTTTTTTCCTTGTCCTTTGAAAATCTCAAGACATTTGATCCAGATGTTGATGTTGTCATTTTTAACTTGTGTTGGTAGGTTCTGTGTTCTTTGGAAGCATGCGCAATTTCTATACCTGGCGTGCAGAAGACGTTTATTATTTGTACGCAGCAACCGGACGAGAAATTGTATGTAAAAACAGCAACATGTAGGCACGGTGCATTCAAAATGTCCATCTCTTACTCAGAGCAACATGCATCCCCTTTGTCTTCCTCAGCAGAACAGCCTTTTACCCTAGAGATAATCGTTTTATGGCGTCTTTAGTCTGTAAAGTCTGCACGGTCTCACATAAAACAACATGCATCCGCTACTTTGCCAGCGTATGTGTGTTTGAAAGCCACTATGTTGGGAGATTAGGTCAGCTAGTGCCTCTCCTAAATAGCCAAAGTCATCAGATTACACACTGCGCTCTACGAGGTGCAAATAGCAGTCATAAAATGCTGAAACACTACTTGGGAGGGCGCAAACAGCTGGACTCTCTGGAGTCAGACGCATCCAGACAAGCAGCGACAGGAAGGGTGAGGGTGGAGGGGGGGAGGGTTACGGTAGGAAAGCGGAACTGAGGGGGGAGAATTCAGCGCATTACAAGGTGCACCTGACTGTGTGCAGTATATGACTCTTCCCTGCGTTCCGTCTATCTGTCTTTACCTTGCTCTCCTTAACGGAGGCCAAATGTACGGGGGCCCTGAGGGGTCATAACACAACCACTTTTAAGTTTAACACAACAACATCGTTATTATGCCATTGTGTTTTATGGAATGCTATGATTTCGAGAACTCTGTTGTATTTTCTTTTGTAAAATGTCATCCTGTTTACCGTATGTTTTTTTTTTTTTTAATTGTGTGCTGCTACAGTTGCTTTAAATTCCATAACATTTCAAATTAAATTGTATTAATTAGGGTTTTTGGTCCGAGCTTGCTTTATTGTCGTCCCATGAGACGAATCTGTCTGTGAGCTTTCGAGAGTTTAATACGCTAACTGACAACAATAATCAGATTTGTATCACTGACGACTGCCAGAAACCAAAAAACAGAAACGCAAGGATTCAAGTTGAAAAACAAGTGCCATTATAAATCAGTTCTTCTCCAACCTCGCAACACAAGCTTGACATTTCTAAACTTCTCTTTTGACAGTATAAAGTACAGAAATAATTTGCCTACCGTGTTTGTTTCGTGCAGACTGGTTCCATGATGGCTACATTTCTAGCAGCTGAAGGCAGGGACTTTAAAACATTGGCTCAGTGTTGACAGGGCTTATTGGAAAGCTGGGAAGGATACTCTGACATTGTACTTCAGCACCAGACACCATTTCTTAATCAATTAGCTATTTGACTCCAAGCTGTACCCTCGTCATCTGTTGGCTAGCTGTGCAGAACACATTACATCAACTGGAGGTGAATTTGGAAACAACAAACTTTCCAAAAAACGACCTCCAGCCTCACATGTGCGCATGGCTCCATTTAGCACGGCAACCGCGAGTGATGTTAGCAAATGATAAAACTAGCAACGCTCCTTTAAGATCGCTTGGCCTGTGCTATAGTGTGTTTTGAAAAATTGATTATAGCAACCTGCCAAGACCACACTGCCTGCTGTTCAAAGCTTCATCACATCAGTGGATCAACCCTCACATATTCTTGGAAATCCCAGAGGTGTGACGAGTGTGTGCATTCTATTATTACAACTACTACACGGCCCGAGGCTGGAAACACACCCGTCGATTTACAAGAGGAAAACACATGACCTCCGAGTGATTTGTAGTGGGAGGACATTGAGCATTTCCCTTTGGTACAAAGGGAAGGTGTGCATTAGAAGTCTGAGTCAAATTAGACAAAGAGATACTGATAGATGTGAAGTTCAGGGATAATAAAGCACATTAAGAGGTGAAACAGAGCCAGAAGTGTCCCCTGTTAATTGTTCAACAATTTACAGAGTGATTGAATGATATGTAATATTTATAAAGCCAATTTAGTTGTACTATACTGTCCCAGTTGTGGAAGCACAAGACCATAGCTGTATTCCAGTGCAGCTAATGAGTGTGCAGCCGTTTAGATTAGGCTACGCACAAAGAGTAAAAAGAAATAGTCCGTTTAGAATGCAGCGAATGAGTGTGCAGCCTCCGAGTGGCTGTGTACTTATTAATGCTAACATCAGCTTGCTAACATGCTCACCATGACAGTGCTGACAGGCTGAAGTTAGGGAGGTGCATTGTTTATCTATCAGTAGTTCAGCATGTTAGCACGCTAACATTTGCTCATTAGCGCTAAACACATCAAGTACATCGAGATGTGAATGAGCGTAAATGTACTGAACAAACTGGAATTTTGACCTGGTTTGAACCTAAATGAGAAGTTAAGCTACCAGCTAAGTCAGTAGACTCTATTGTCTTGGGTCTTCAAAAAATCTTTGTATGACTACATGGCTAAAAATCCCACAACATGTCATATATAGAGGGAAAAAATGATTTGTGGTGTCAGAGTGCAGTGCCTGCATGGCTCTCTCCTCACCGCTCAACTCCCTTACCCCCATAAAAGCCAGACTAAAGAGGATTACGCTGCAGCCTAATGTCGACACAGAGAGGCACCTGCTCATGGACACACTGCTCATGTGTGTCACTGTGCACATTCTCAAGCCGTTTGGCAGGTGAACTGAGTCAGTGGGGATTGGCCCGCCTCGTCTATTCCACCGATTCCTGCTCGTAAGAGCGAGATTTTTATGGTTGAACTCCCCTGCTGTCATCAAAGTGGGGCTAACCACTATATGGGCTGCCAGAGGAGGGGAGTTGAAAAGGCAACTTATACGTGAGCTTTACAACGTAACGCTCCTTACAAGGGGGGTTTCTGCACTTCACAATGCCAGGGAGGGATCAGTCACCCTCGTAGCCTCCGTCTTTACATATCTCTGAAACCCAGGTAAACACAATAATGCACAGAACAAGCCACACTGCCTTTCCTATTAACTTCAGATACCATGTAAATAAGGTGACTTTCACGTCAGGAGGAGGAGGCGTGTGAGCTGTTGGGGGACATGGCTGCCAAGCCAAAAGACCACCGTCCGTCTGAGATAGCGCTCCAACATTTGTATTTCAAAAAGCACTAGATATTTTAGACGTTAATGAGACCAAAACTGGATATTTCTGACAATTCGCAGCCCGAAACCAGGTATTTTTACTGTTACGAGAATTTCCAGCTATGTAAGCCAAGTAAACCAAAACCTGACCCTTTGTGCCAGAGGTTTCTCGGTCCAGTTCAATCCTGAAAACATAATTACCTTATCAAATACAATCCCTCAAACAAAAGCAGAGAGAAGGGTGGTGGAGTGACCCCATCTTAGAGGTATTTTGCAGCAGCTGGAGGCCAGGACTGGTGCTCTCACTGATACGGCTATTGATCGGGGGTTCCTCTGGTCAATATTTACTCACCTCCTGCCAAATAGGAATCTGACCAAAGTGCAAGGTCTCTTACTGCTCTGAGGTGACCCGGTGAACCTAAGTAACCTAGTTCTGACCACTCGTGGGCGTATAATCTGGAACATATCTTATGTTCAGTATATAGGTCACATATTGGTAAAAATCCACTTCAGTGCATGATGACAGGCATTTTGACTTTTTTTTTTTTTTTTTTGATGATGAACGATAACTATCTTTAGTTTTCCCCTGGAGTCTAAATATCTCTGTCTGCTGATATGACCGTGCAGTTCCCTCATTCACATCAGAAAAAGTCACATTCTCATTGATGCACTGACCCAGTCCGTCCTAGCCGGCCTCAGTCGTGAGAACCACATTTACGGTCTCTGCAACCCTGGACCTTTTGGCTGAATCTTTTATTGGGATCTGGTCTGAAATGCAGACGTGCACACACACACACACACACACACACACACACACACACACACACACACACACACACACACAGAAGAAGAAGAGGCATCCCTGGAGATGTGCCATTCTCTGTCTGCAGTTTAAGAGGGCAATTCTCAGACACAGCAGTGGTCCTCTTCAATGAAAATAGAGGCAGAAAAGCAGCATAAACAGGCCTAAAATGTATTATGACTGTAAACACTTTCAAGTGAAATGTGGTCAAATTGTTTTTTAAAGGAATTTGTTTGGTTCAAAACTCTGAAAAGAACCAAAGGCTAGAGCTGTCAAGTTATGAACCGCAAGATTTCTCTCTAACAAGTATCATTAGAGGAGTTTCTCTGCATGCTGCCCGGCCGCTGTACTCTGTCTGCAGTGATTGCTGCGTTCTAAATGAACATGTGTGTATGTGAGCTCAAGAATGAGAGGATTACTGTGCATTCTCAAAGCCCTTTGTTCTCTGGTCCAGACTGCTGAGAGGACCGGTCTAACACCAGTCCGGTCTGACTGGAGTGGAGCTGCTTCTCTTTGGCTTACTTAATGTCATTCCTACAGTAACGTTTCCTTTATATTCATGCAGAAGTGGAGGAAGACCACCAAGGCAAGAATTGATATTCTGCCAGCACAAACAACTCCAGGGGCACTAATTATAGCTGGATGTTTAGCAATATTAGCCTACATCGCACGGTAATGACTTGTATCAGCTGCAAGTTGGATGCATAAGATGAAAAGAGGTAGAGCTTCTGCTTCTTCTACCATTCTTCTTCTTCTGAAATTAGCCTCCAGTCAACAGCAACATATTCAGAGCTAGTCTTTGGTTCACGCACACACACACACACACACACACACACACACACACACACACACACACACACACACACACACACTTCAACCCAACTAAACACAACAACACAATGAATTTCAAACACCAATAAATCTGCTCAGCTTGTTAGTTTTGCTGTTGTATATCACGCTAATACGAACATCATTAACAAGTGACCTCGCAACCCAGCTGCACACCATCCCTCCCATTAAGCCAATTCAGTGCAATTACATTCCCAATATACTGTATTTTTTCAATTTAGACACAGTCATTTCCCTACCTCTGGTGCCAGCTGTGCTAGATCTGCAGCTATTACTGCTCATGAGTTGAGAACCGGGAAAAAAAACCCCAAAAAAAACATGCAAAACATGTCAGTCCGGGTTAAGTAATAATAAATGAAAATTTATATCCGTGAACTGTACTGTACTCGTGTGTTGGCCGTGGAAGCTGGTCAAACGGTATACTAAATAAGAAGATGAAATGCCACCAAAACATTGTTTTGGCATGGATGAGCTTTGGGGATTTTTCCTGGCTAATTGACCGAACCTTCTGTGGCGTTCACAGACTTGACTTTTCCATTCATTAGTTATTCATTAGCTGATTTAGGCACAAGTGCAATACACACAGAGTGAGCGAGATCTGCTGAACTTCTGTGCGCGACGTGCCGACTTAGCCGCTGGGTTATTTAAAGTCAACGTAAGTTAAGCACAAGTCAATATTCTGACCCGACTGGACAGACAATGCACCGACTCAAGTGCTGTGTGAAAGGAAGCTTCACAGTAGCGCGCTGAAAGGACCGCTGTACTCAGCCAGCAGACTGTGCATGTGGCGAAGAAAAGGACAGTGTTTTACACTGAGAAAAATGCAGTTTTATCTAGATTTACTAGCTGGCTGCAATCTGATTTTTCTCTCTCCTCCTTTGATGCTTTGTTTCCCTCTCACTCAATCCTTCAGCTCTGCGTCTTGTCGGCATGTGGCGTCCAACATCCTCTAACGCAAAATTACTGCACACCTTAAATATTTATGCTTTCAGCCAGTTTCTTCTACTGCGTTAAGTCTCCGTGTTAATTCAGTGTTTTATAAACTTTGAGTCTAAACCCGAGATGGGTCACGGACCTCTCTCCTCTCTCTCCCCCCGCATGACAAGAACGGCGATGCCGTGTTTATATTATCAAGGGTCGCAGGATGAGCCAAATTTAAGAAATTTGCCTCCCAGGCTCACTGTTTCTTCTCGTTCAGCGAGTGCAATAACAGTTCTCACTTGTTAGGTCAGTCTAAATGCTGCCAAAATCAAAATAGAACAGAAGTGTCCAAGATACATACTTTCAAATTAACACACCCAGGAGTCCTTTTCACAGATGCAACAAACCGATCCAGATCGGACTCCCGCTCTGCTCCCTCCTTCTCATCCAGACCCTCCCGCAACCCGACTTTTAGGCATGTTCAGACTCACCATCCCCACGCACGTGGACAGTGCCACCGAGGAGTTGACCCTCGACCTCAGCGACCCCTGGTAAAAGCAGAGGTCGTCCTGGTGGTAGGGCTTCAGGCTCTTGGTGCCGTTCTTTCCCAGGACCTGGATGGTGAAGCCAGGTGCGATCAGGCTCTGCGAGGCCTCCGTCAGCTCCATGTGGAAGTCCTGCCCCAAGCCACTCAGCTGGAAGTGGATGGTTTCACTGCTGCTGCTGCTGCTGCTGCTGTCTGGGTTCGACGAGCCTGCATCCGGGGTCAGGGATCTGCGCCGCCTTCTGCGCTGGTGGTGGGCTACTTCGTGAGAGATGTAAACGCCGTGGTGGTTGACCTCATAGGGAGACACAATCTCATATTCTGGACGGGAGAAAAGGGAAGACAGCCAGGCAGTGAAGTAGTTAGAGGTCACTGGGTGTTTGAAACAGCCACTTTAATGTCAAAATCCACTCTTCTGATATGGACGTATTAAATAAATATCATGGCTTACACAGGAAGAGAGAGTGCAGAGAGAAAGATCTGATGCTTGATGTCACAGGTTACATTTTGTAGATGTAGCCTGGCAAAAATAAAACACATTATCTTTGTGGTGTTTGTGTTGCTAATTCCATCTGTCACACATCGTTTGCCGTGATATACCGCGGTGCACGCTGGGTCAGCTGCTACCATGCTTGCATCACATACTGAATTTAAAAACGACAACCTTCTCCCGTCCTTCGTAAAAATTTCCTTGACCTGCCTCATATACTTTTGCTGTTGGGGTCAAGAAAGAGTTACAAGAAAAGGAAGGGTTTTAGACGATTCCAACGCGGGCCCTTCAGCTCAGAGTGAATCATGTTTGACCTGTGGTGTTTTACTGCAGTTTTTACTGCAGCTCAGGCCGGATAACTGCAGGTCATAAAGGGAGATGGTGGCAGGTCACAGGCCTGGCCTCTTAGATCAGTCAAATGTCTAATGGCGCTGTGGCTGCAGAAACTAACGGGGATTTCCACCAGAGGTCAAATCGAAAGAGGCAGCAACTCCTTGAGCTGCAGCACAATTGATTTTCCAGAGGAAATCATGACAGTGGTCGCCAGTCCTGTGCATCTTCTGAGCGAGGATGGACTGACCTTCTAAAGGAATGCATCCTGCAAAAGGAATGAAGCATGTCACTGGCTTTGGAGACCATGCACAAAAAATTGCACAGATTGGAAGAGTGTGTGTTAAAGGTGCAATGGGGAAGATCTGACCAACTGTTGAATTTATGCTCCAAACAACTAAAAGCAGCATATCACCAGAGAAACTGCTTACTGCTGCAAACTCTGTTCTGTTCACACATCTATGATGCCTCTGACATAATGTCAGCACATTCTGTTGATAACGTTCATTCACTTTTGAATGTTTTAAACTAAAAAAATGCCATATTGCACCTTTAAAGGGGTGCTATGTAGTTTTGGAGAAGAAATTCCAACTCAGAGTTTTAATGTTTGCAGTGTAATAATACATACTCAGAACTACCTATTGTTTCCACAACTGAATAAACAAGCTGCTCTTAGAGGAGCATATGCTTCCCAGAACACTGTTTAAAGCTAGAAAGGTGGCAGGGTCCGCCACATGTAAACAGTATGAAGCTGGGTTGTCCTTTAAGGTCACTTTGCTCATTTAGTCTGTGTAACCATAAAAAATCAGCCAATGAAGATCTTCCTCGTCTGATTAAAATTTCTTCCCAAAAACTATACACTGGGCCTTCAAAACTGTAAACCAAGAGATACTATAGTGTGTTTTACTGTTAATCTTCTCGCGGTGGCCGTATCTTAGCGGTCATGGATGGAGCCTGGTACCATAAGCCATCACACACCATGAAACATTATGCGCTGGATACACTTCGGGTCCATGAGTAACCACCGAGCAAACAAATAAAGCCGCGCCACTGTTGATTTTGTGACAGCGCCGTAAAGGCCGTTCGCGAATGTGTTCGGTCTTGCCCATGGGAAACTGATATGTGGTCACTTTTATCAGCTTAATGTGCACAGAAATAACTGCAACCTTGGACTTACAGTCAGCGAGAGCCGGGCTCGGCTACTGTACAGTGTGACCTGCTTTAGCCAGCCAGAATAATGAGTAAATATAGCGCAGAGACAGACATGTTTCTGCAGTGGGAGAAACACGCAGGGTGACAGACAGTGTGTCATCACTGGCAGCGTTGAATGCCTGAGGTTTGAACTTGGCTGTGCGGTGCATCTTGAGGCTGACTAACAGCCTGTACCCGCAACATGACATACACTTATTAGTGGATGCAGTTTATTTAAAGCACCCTGCATTGACACGACTGCACATGCAAACCTCCGACTCTTGGAGTGCTGCAGCCGAGATCTGCTCGGAGTGTTACAGGACTGCAGAGTGCACACTTCAGGTCTCAAGGCATTTTTTTTTTTTTTTTTTTTTTTTTTTTTCTGTGCAGACACTTGGGCAGAAAATGGTCTTCTCTACCCCCAACACACACAGCTACACCCAGTCAACTGTGTTTGTTCCGCCCTAACTCAAAACCCAGCTGCAGTGACCCGTGTCTGACAGTATACAAACACAGAGTCTGCGGGAACACACACATACACACACACATCTTGTCTGATGGACTGTAGACAAAATCCTGCAGTGGGTAGTTTGTTGGTTTAGTGGCTCCTGAGTGCCATTAGCACTGATAGGGGGATCCCACCAAAAGGTGCCTTGGCTTCACAAAAGACTGAGCCCTCTCCTTGCCCGCTGTATCCCGCAGCTGCATGAATGTTAAACGCATTAACACTGCGGCGACGGCTTGCTGCAGCGCTGGCTGCGAGGCTGCTCTGAAACAGAAGTGAAGGGCTTTCCCCTTCACTTCTCACTTCTGTTTCGCATCATCTCCACATGTGACCGGAGAGAGCAGGTCTGGATGTTTATTTGTTTACGCGTCTGCTTTTCCTGGAAACAAAACAAGACAAACAAATGAAATAAGAAAAAAAAAAAAAAAAAACAAGAATCAAAGAAAGGAGCACAGCCAAAGCCTGCTGCTGACTCAGCACACCATATGGGGTTCGATGCACAAAACAAAGACCAGATGAACATCTTGTTTGCACTTACCGCCTGCACAAATTACTGCATTGACTGTTAAGCAAGCTACTGCGAGAATTTGTGCATCTTCATCGGAGACCCCCCCCCCCCACCACCAGCATGAACATCTAATGCGAGGGAGCCGCTTTGACTCCGTTTTAACACTTTCATCTTCAACTTTTTATTGCCATGCCCTCATCTTGCTGTGGAGCCTGACTTGGGGCCCCAGTGCTGCTGCAGCGCGCACACTGATGGCTCTGTGTCAGGGTGCACGTCGCCCCCAAGCGGTGAAGAGAGGCAGCACACAGCGCAGGTGAGCGCTGATTTTGATGCTCCTGCCCCCCGTCCGACGGATACAGTGGATGGCTTTACTTTTAATTCATATGCACATGCAAGAAAAAGAAAAAAAAACATGCACGAAGCAGTCTCCTGAAATAATAAAAACAACTGCATGCATCTGCAAAAGGTTTAATTCAAAACAGTGATCCTACCTGTGTGTGGAGGTAAATTGAGAGATCGGAGCAGGGCTGATGCGTCCTGGCGAGATTCCGCTGCGTCGCCCCGGAGCGCGCTCTGCGAGGGAGGAAAGTGGAAATGGGACTTGAAAAAAATAAACTCATGTGGGGTGCTGACAACTTCGTGAGCTTCGTGAGATGATAACGCGGCTCACTTACTGTGCCCGGCGTGACAAAGCAAAGGAGGTGAAGAAGGAGAGGAAGAAGAGGAAGAAGAAGCGACGGCCGTGTCCTGGTCCGGTTTCTCCACTCCGCGCAAATACGCAGGAAAGCCATCCCCCCAGGGCTGTGGCAGGTCACCTTTGCGCAATAGCTGAAATCGGCGCTCGCCGGCGGTCCGGAGAGCTCCGGTAAAAAGTCCGACGGGAGCAGCAGAGGGACTTCTGCAGGACTGGTGCTGAATGAAGCATCAACGAGTCTCACACGCAGGCTTCTTCTTCACTTGTGCCACTTTGGTTCCCATTCATTTCCAAGCGCGAGCTCCAGTCCTCTCTCCCGGCAACTCATTTTCCTTTTTCTTTTTCTTTTTTTTTTCTTTTTTTTTTCCACTCAGACAATCCGACCAGTATCCAACCTCTCTCTCTCTCTCTCTCTCTCTCTCTCTCTCTCTCTCTCTCTCACACACACACACACACACACACACACACGCGCGCTCACTCACTCCCTCCCTCTCTCTCTCTCTCTCTCTCTCTCTCTACCCACTGACCCCCGCGGACCATTTTGACTCCCAGTGAAATCATGTGATTGTCTTAAATAGGCCGCGTCTCGTCTTGGCAAAAGCGCACTCCTATGAAAGTCCCACCGAGTCTGAATCTGTTTCCCGAGGGAGCACTGACTGAACACAGGGCCGCTGAGGAGGGCTGTGTGTGCTTTGAGGGGGGGAAGGGGGGGGGTCTACTGGTGGGGGTGGTGGTAAATACAGCCCCTAGCCAATCACATCTGACACCTGTGTGCTGAGAGATGGGGCTTGTAACCATCTCTCGGGTTGCATGAGGATGCATGTGTGAGGGAACAGGGGAGAACAGGTAGGCTGTGCTGCTGGCTCGCAGGGTAATGGAGTAATTGCATCTAGATTGCAAAAACAGCTGTTTGTTATGTTGGTTCCACACCGGGTCATTTTCTAAATGATGATGCATTTCACCGTATTAAGCACAGGAAGCAAAATGTTTACTCGAATCCAGTAGTCTGGATTTTGCTCGGCCCCAAACGTGACCTGGAGATTACACCCCGAAGCAGGTAATCAGTAATTCGTGATGGATTACAGTCTGAAATTTAACCTGTGACCCCGTTTAATCCGCTCGTCATTCTCCCATCTCTCCCGTATTCCGCAGCTGCACTGATAGGCGCCGTGCCAGCGTTTTTCTGAACCTCCGCACAATCATTCATGGAAGTGCTCAGGAGTGTGGGAGCCAAAAAGGATCGGGAGCACTTGTTTCATATTCTCAAGGATTTCATCCTCCCCAAAAGAAAACCAGATGAGTGAAAAAAAAAAAGAAATGTGTGTGACGGTTTACGGTGTGATCTCTTGGCACCCAGTCAGAGTATCTGAGTGAGAGGAATCGGGAGGTGATTGTAAGCAAGCTGGTCTATGAAGTTGAAGTTCTTTTTTTTTTTTTTTTAAACACCAACATCTGTTCCACAAGTGTCTGTCTACGGGGCGTATTCTTTTATAGGTTCCTTTTATTTCTACGAAGCTGGAATATGCAGAAGAAGGGGTTTTATGTCTTTATCTCAACATAACCGGAAGAAAAGGAGACATATAATTCTCATCTTCAGGTTCATCGGTTCATTTTGGGTTACTGCAAGGCTAATTTTACAGAAAACACATCAGCTCTCTCATGCTGTCCTGAGACGCCCTGCTTTAGGGCCTGTCGCTTTAAGATCACCCGCTTCCAAATCCACAGTCTTCTCTGATTGGTCAGCTAACACGCGTCTGAGCCAGCACTGCTCACAGTGTCTTAAGTCACCTTTGTTGTTTTTTTCAGCTTCAAGTTAGCTTCACCTCTACTGTAAGTGTTTCAGGCACTTTAGGGTGTTTTCTGTGGGAGAGAGGAGCTTCTTCGGGCTTCTTAACTTTCAAGGCTTTTTACATGCACAAAAACTGATATAACACACTGAAGGAAAGGAAAAACAACGACAAAGAATAATAGGTGTCCTTTAAAAGTAATCATTCAACAGCCAGATATCTGACACCAGTTGTAAAAGTACCCAAAAGACGTGTCTGAGCAAAAGTAAAGATATCAAACTAAAATAAAAGTGAAGAAAATGGAAATTGTTAAGTTAAAGCAAAATATACGTATATTAACATGTACTGTATATACTGTGTATAATGTTAACTGATTACTGAACTGATTATATGCCTGGCCAAAATGTAATTCTGATAAAAAAATGAAAAATAAATACTTAAGCTTCAGCGCAGCATGCAGTCTGTGAGGTAACAAACAATTACATTTACAGAACAATTGTGGCGGAGTCTGAATTACAATATTTGCCTACAAAAGGTAGCAGAGTGGAAGAACAAAGTAGCAGGAAATGGAAATACTCAATTAAGTACAGATACCTCAAAATGGAACTCACGCACATATTTGAAGTTGATATGTGTTCGGTGTTCATGTGTCAAGCACAGTAATAGATAGACATTGAGCTTGTGATATGGAAAGAATACCTCAGTATCATATTTAAGTGTTTCAGAGAGAGTGATGAGACGAGACATGTATGATAAATTACACAGAGGACCAGCGGCTGCACCCAGAAGCAGGACTTTGTTTGCGCTAGGTGTTTCATGCGTCTTCCAAATGATCGGTCATGTTCGATTAGCGATAGTGTCACGCGTGAAGGATTTATTTATTTGCACTCTCCCTGGTGTGCAACTCCTCATGAGAAGTGGGCGAAAAGTAAAAGAGTAAAATGCTCTGAGCCTATAAAACTGAGACATGTATACGAAACTTACTTCCAGATTACTGTCTAAGTTTTGCCAGTTCTGGATTCAATCAGTGATAAAATGCCATCATGAAGACAATTCCTACCATATGTTTGGAGGCTCAGGATATCTTTACAGTGTCAGCTGCTGCTGAAGTTACATCGCCCCTCCTCCTCCTCCTCCTGCACTGATACAACTCCACACACATACACACACACGCACACACACGCATGCCTCTTACTCGCACACATGTGTGCACACACTGCCGTACAATCCTCACTCTGCACCTGACTGTTATCGTGTGAATGAAAACACACTGCTTGCATATTTCCGCGCAAGTCAAGTCTTTATATTTGCTCAGCAAATAATGCAAATGCACACAGCTGATTGGAAAGTTTCCAGCTCTTTGAGCTTTGAAACAGTTTGACAGTATTGTGCTCTCAGACTTTCACACAGTCTTGACAGCAGTATGCTTCATCGCGGGGTGTATGCAGGGACGGCACATTGAGAAAAAAAATAAAGAGAAGACGCTGCATTGTTTTGAGAGCATAAAGACACCCCCTGTAGTCCAAGCCGAGCCGGCTGCTTTGGGCGAGCTGACCTCTGAACCGCTCCAGCTCCTGTATGCCTCTCCGTCTGTCTGACTGCTTGTTTGTCTGCCTGCCTTGCTCTTCTTTTAGCTCCGCTTGTTTGCCTGGCTGCCTGTCTTCAATATCATCCTCGGATGTGCGAAGACAAAGAGCCGGCACATAAAGGGAGCTCGTTGCCTCTCCTGTATTTCCACAGACACTGTGGCGAGCACTCTACACATGCATCAATTTACATTCGACAAGCTGCAAGCATTCATTTTGGTTTACTATTCGGGACAGGAGGAGTTTGATCTTTATGAAATAAGGGATAAATTCACTAAAACAATGATCTTTTTTTTCGTAGACATCTGCAACAATTTAAATCTCTGTGCATGTTTATGGCTGCTGTGGTAACAGGAAAAGGATTTTAAGGGAAAAAAGTTATTCTTCAGGAAAAATGCCTTGCAGAGAATCTTTTGAGAAGATTGATGCCTCTCATGTCAATAGGCTAAGATTTAAAGCAATCACCAGCAGCTGGGTAACTTAGCTTAGCGCAAAGACTGGAAAGGGGGGCAAACAGCTAGCCAGCCTCTGTCAAAAGGAAACTTAACTCTGCCTACCAGTACCTCTAAAGCCCACTGAGTAACTCGAGTTACTTGCTGGTTGAATCCACACACAAAAAAAAATTACATGTAAACAATCCCTGCAGTCTTCACTGGTTGCTTAGCAGCTGGTACCGGCCCTGAAACAATAAAGCACCCTCCCTGTAAAATGGCCAATTGTTGTACAGGTTTTCAGATGGCTTGAATAAATAAGATACAACATGTCAATTTGTGAGTCTAAAGTATAAGTTCACCAAAAATGAATGTCATTCAGTCGTCTCCTCGCCACATGCCAACTGTCTGGCCAATGTCACCCAGCAGGTCGTGTTGACTATGAATTGTTGGGGAACAATTCACAGTCAAGAAAACATTTCTGCTGCAATGGTGTTGTGGCTGTGAATCTACAGAAGTGTTTTGTGGACTACAATACTTCATCCACACTTCCACCTGCATTGGGTTGGGTAGACAAATATTGAACTGAATCATTTAGGTGAACCTTTCACAGGTCAGTTAGATTTTGTCACCTTTGGAAAGAGCCATGCTAGCTGTTAGCGATCCACATAAAGTTACGAAAATGGTATTGATCGTCTCATCCCATATGCTGCAAGGAAGAAAAATGGAGAACTAGTCCTTTAAGTCTGAGATTGCGGGTCTTCAAGTTTCTTTCTGCTTTGGTCTCCCCAGGTAGTTCGCACTCCATGGTCTCATTTAATTAGCTGTCTAAAACTGCCATCAAGGCAACACGTGTGAGTGTGTGAGTGTGTGAGTGTGAGTGTACACTTGTGGTAAGCATATGTGCGTCTGTGCGCGCGATCTCTTGTCTGATTTATGTGCGTGCGTGTCTTTGTGCGCTGGTGTGACTGTGAACCTGTACATGCTATATGCGTGTGCTCGTGTGTTTTGGTCCTTTGTGTGTGTGTGTGTGTGTGTGTGTGCGCGCGCGCGCGCGTGTGTGTGTGTGTGTGTGTGTGTGTGTGTGTGTGTGTGTGAGTGAATAGTAAGCTGACAGCAGCTGTAAAATTCCTCTCTGAGCATCACAGAGGGGAGGCTGATGGGAGCTGACAGGGAGCAAGAGTGAAGGGAGGTGGGAGAGGAAGATGAAGGTGAGCTTGTATGGGGGCGGGGTGGGGTGGTGGTGGGGGGGGAGACGGTGGTTGCCAGCTAGTTTGATGATTGAAGGTTTAGCCGGGCTTTGCAGAAATTCTGTACTGCTGTCGAAGAATGCTGATGTCTTTACCGTTATTGTCTTGACCTTATCGGGTGTAACGCGCACACCTTGGATGTATCAGCTCAGAGTAAAACAACTGTTTCCCCTAAATATTTGCAGATGGTGCTGCAGCCTGGCTTTTAGCCACTTCTGGAACTATTCCCAGTCATCCATTTATCTTACTTTATATTTGGGAAGACCGAAATTTATTAAATATTTTTTTAAATTACAACTTATGTAAACTTAAAATGCAATTGTGAAAGACCATCACCAATTTGGTACAGGTTATATGAAACATGTATAAGGTTACTATTAAATAACCAGTATTTTTACACATTGCACAATTTGGGAATATTAAAATGGTGCTGGTTCTATTTGTTTGGGTTGGACGAGAGAGCACGGAATAATGTTTTTACAATGTTTAAGATGATGTTAGCAGAGGAGATACATTTCCACATGCATGAAACAAAAAAAGCCACATAGTGTATGAACTCCACTGAGGAGCGAGGTAGAAAAAAGGTTGAAGTGGAAAGAAGAGCAGGAGACCTATAGAAGGGTACACAGCATGGCGCAGAGTGCTGCACATGGTTTGTCTTTAGCATTGTGAACTGACTCACAGGTACATGTGAGCAGTAACGCGAAGTCAGATGTGTGAGGGAACAAAGGGGCCAGACAGTTGCTGTCTTTGTGTGTACACAGATAAAGAATCTGACAACACTGAACATGCATGATGTCTCTATAAATCTATATCTGTGTTTGACAGCTTCAGGACGGTGGATTGAAACACATAGCTTAGAACAAGAACAACAATGTCTGACAAGAAAGGCAAAAAGAAAAAAAAAAGTAGCTTCAAGTATGTGAAACATTCAACTCTATTGAACGAGCAAGAACATACATCGTCTAAATACAGAGTGTGAAGAGGATGTGAAAATGTCATGTTAAAAGATATGTAGTTTGAAGGTACAGCAGATGTTTCACTAACAAAGACCAGGCAAAGTCATGAATTTCAAATATTTGAAATTGAAGGGTGAAGGGTGAGTGCTAAAGGGATGTAGTGTGTAAGTCAAATGTCAGAGAGTCAAATTAAAAGAAATTACAAAAAAAATCATAATGTGGCTCCATACAGTTTGTCTGGTACAAACCAAGTATCTGGAACCCCTGGCAAGTTCATTTGGAATGACAATGAAATTTACCCCTCTAATGTCCGGGTGCGTACTTACGCTTTAAGCTCAGTAGCTACAGTGAGGATTTCTCCTTAAATAAGGCCATTTTCATATATGTAGAGACATTCTGATGTTGAATGTTTTTTTTGTTCAGTTTTTGTTTTGTTAAAACCCCATCTGCTTCAGCTGTTTGGGAGAATGCTGCAGTGTCATCTTGAATCGTTCCTTTTTCACTGGCAAGATCTGCAGACACTGTGGACACCTTTAAAAATAGCTCAAGACCCATTTGTTCCCATTGTTCTTGTGTTTAATGTCTACATTTAAGGTTACACATCATTTTTCTCTGTGAAGTATACTTTGTGATGCCTGTGCTTTCAAAATGCGCTGTATAAATAAAATCACTGACCTTACCTAAGAGAAATCAAAAGTCCATACATATGGCTCTCCAACAACATACTGTACCGTGTGTGACTGATCGATAAAAGGCTGCCTCACTAAAGCACTAAATACGTTGATTTCAAGTCTTCTGGACCAACGTTACTGTGGATTTGTCACCCTGTACCACTTATGAATTAGGTCGGTGCTATTTATGGGCTACAGCAGCAATCAGTACAATCACGGAGGCTTGGTAGTTTTCAGTAATTTGGCAAAAAAACAGCAGATTGGTGCTTCTGCAGGTTTACTGGCACATCAATGGAAAGTTGCACTTGGAATATGTTGCTGTACTGCTTCACCCCCCCCCCCCCCCGCCTCTTCACATAGCTTCCACTGAACTAGATAATGTATTGGACATGGCTGAGCGACCGGAGCATTAGTCTTCATAATAACCTCTGATTAGTGCAGTTATTGTGCTGATGTCAGTGCTCTGCATCAGTCAGCCCGACGAGTGTTGCCGTGTGGGAGGTCTCGTTCTGACCCGGTTTGATCATGTGAGCAGTGATAGTTCACCTTGGGACACGGTGTTGACATATTCCTGATTAATCTGATTTATAGTGCTAATCATCATGTTGATCTATCGCTGTCCAAGCAGTGGTTTAGGCTATTAATCCAATCAGTTGGGTATTATTTTCGGCAACAAGTGTCCTATCATAACACTGATTATGCTTTGAGTGCATCAAGTTCTCTAATTACAACACTAGCCGAGTTAATGGTTTAGGTCACAGATTCCTTCTTGTGAGTAATTAAGATAATTATGTTGTGTTTTACTTTTACTTTTAAGAGATGCAAGATGCAACCAATACCTGCCACTTATTACACAAATCTGCTCCCTCAGATCAAAGTTAAAGAGCCCATATCAGCTTCTTGCCAGCACAACACTTCTCTTCATCAGGGTTTTAGAGACGGAGACGAAAATGAAAGGCTCGAGAATTGCGCTAATTATTGGTAGTCAGCTGTATGTGATCGCTGGGGCAGAAAGAGCATCTCTGGAGGGGTGAAACCTAAAAACAAAGTGGCTAGTCTTATGACACTCTGCAGGGGTGAGAGCCTGCTAAAGTTCAGCACCTCTGTATTGTGTAAGCAGCCCCGTTTTAATAACCGCCTTCATCTTGGCCGGGGGACATGACTGTAAAAGTTTTTTTTTTATCAGAGATGCCAGATGAAAACTAGGCTACTCGAAAGGATTTTTGAATCATAGTTGGACGGAACATAATCCTTACATGCAGCATCTTTCCATGAGTAATGAAATGTGCAGTTAATTTAGCCCAATCATTTGCGTTAAAGGCCTTCATCTCCACAAACTTTGCTTGAATCGAGGCACAAATCTAGGATAAATGTGATGCCAGGCTCAGTCACTACTCAGTCAGTCCTGTACAGTAGCTCCATTTTAACACTGCCAGACCCAAAGTGGAAAGTGTTTCTCTCTCTCAAACATTAGCATGTCTACAAACTGGTGGTGGGGTTTCACCCTGTGGGAAACCGATGTCTGGCCAAGAGTCTCTACCCCACACAACCCACCAGTGTCCACAGTGTGGAGTGGGACTAGTCCTGCTGGCAGGAAGACGAGGAAAAGAACAACAGTTCTCATTTAGCTGTAGGCTATTCATACTGGGAAATTCTTGCACTGTCAAATAGAATTCACAAAACATGTCGATGCACCAGATTCAATAATGTAATAAAAAGCATTGCATGGGGGTTTATTTTTTCTGTTTCAATGGTAATAAAATGTAGATTCCATACTTGGCATTGATAACCATCGTTCTACATACTTGATGGACATACTTAATGGATGCCCCCCTCAAGGCCCCCTTTCTTGAAAAAACACCACTTGGGTGTCCATATGGTAGATAAAATATCATAAAGTGTCTTGTAGGATGCCCTTCCAGCGGAGAAAACGTGAAGAGGAGCCTTCTCGACACTTAATATATCTCAGCTTTCTGCAAGCTGGTGACCCCCTGGCCAGGTGTGGTGCCCTTTTCATATTTATATCACCCCTACCCCTTAAACACCCTGAGTCCGCTACTGCTTCCCATTATGTTCTTTGGAAAACAGATAACTCCAAATACCACGCATAAAAATGTGCACGATTGTAAAATGAAGAGCGAGAAAGTTGAGGCAGGATGAAGACTTGGGTTGATGGATGTGTCGAACAATAAGAGCACACAGTGTTTCTATCCCATGTGGAAGCAAAATCAATTTAGACTTGTTTCAACTTACGTCTGGAGGTTAATGGAAGTGAAATAGGTTTGTTAAGTCTAAACAAACTGTAACAGTTATGTGTTTACTTTGTTTACAATGACTGACTATGGAGATGCCCCATACACAAATAACCTTCGCACAAAAGGTGGTTTGGTTTCAGCATATGAACTAACCCACCTGAGCTCAATGGTCCACTTTGTTAGAATGTTGCTTTTTGAGCCTCATTCCCAATTCGTCAAACACCAGTGCTGTGGGATGGCGGCCGACCCCGATTTACAATCCCAGCGCATCAGTATTTGATGAGTTAGGAATGAGACTCAAAAAAAAATCATCTTTCTTCCAAATTGGACCTTTAAAGTGAAAAGTGGTGTTATTTGTAGGCAGATTGAAGTGGGCTGGACTGGCAATACTGACGACATGGAGAGTGTGTGGGCTTATACAGCATCCACCACACTAATGTCCTCTGAACCCCTGGAATTTCCAGGTACCACTGTGGGCCCGCCGAAGTATGAAAATGTCCAAGGATCAAGTTTAAACAGTGTGAGATGAAACGTCTCGGTCAGCTGAATGATGGTCTTCAATTTTAATTAGCTAACATTTGAAAAAACCCTACTTCTGTGCAACTACTCAACTCTTGAAGATGTTGGTTTCTGACTGGGGGGTCTTGAGTTGACCAGTGACTCACATTCACATTTCAGGTACAGTTTGCGGCAGCACACTTTACAGCTGTTACTCACCTTATCCGCTTCCCCCTATTTGTTCACCATGAGGGGCAGCACGGCGGCACTACTCAGAGCCGCGCAGGGAGAACTTGCTGATATGGATTAAAATTTCTTCGGCTGGGACGTAATGCTGACAAACTTTAATTCAGCACCAGTCACCAAACCAACAACTCGCCTCACCTCCCAGGATAATCGGAGTATGGAAATCTCACAGACCACCCACAAACCCAGAGGGGCACCGCATGGTGCAGAAGCAGATCGCCCAAATGGCTGAGAAGTTGTACTTTTCCACAAACTCCTGTGTAATGATGGAGTGTATGGCAGCTTCATCCCACCTTTACACATGCACACACTGCACATGCACAACATTTTAACAGGGTTGTCACAATGGCCTGACTGACAACTAAATGATCCTTTACCAGGACAGTTACCTGTATCTTTGAAATCCCATCCACATTTATAATTTCAGCTGTGACCGAAGTGAATGCCTCGTGTGGTTGCAGGAACCCTCCACCTACCTCTGTGAAGGGCCTGCTTTGTTCTTTTAGTAATGCTTAATTTCTTCAAAGTGCAGACAAGCTGAACAGCATTATACTAATGGGCATTCAAGCTAAGGTTTACTCACAGCATTGAATTAGTGTCCATGAATGAGCCTGTAACAGATCCAGCAGGTGATGCAAAAGGCCAAGAAAGAGGATCATTAGGGTTTTAGACAAGTCAAAATAAATAAAACATCAAGGGCGGTGATACAGTTCCTTGATAGTGAGCTACTGAAAGTGCTCTAGAAAATATTTGGGCAGCACTGTGAAAACTGACTATTTTTCAGGGATATATATTTTGTATAATTTACATTTGAATTCAGGGATCGTCAGCTTTTGAAGAGACAGTCCTCATCAGAAGAATGACCATACAGATTTAAAATGAAAGAAGGTCATTCGGACCCATTTTTATGTTTGTCCTTAGGCCACAACCTCTAGTGACTATAGTAATTAATCCAGCTGCAAAGTATAAGGTTAAGTTGTATAAAGACTGTATAGGAATGAGGTCTGGATAGTCAGAATTGACGTAATGATTTCAACCAAAATTAGAATGTTTTCCTAAACCTAACCAATCAGTTTTCTAGCCTTAACCGAACCAGTTAGTGTTCTTGCCTAAACATAGTTTTCTTGTGTAAACTTAACCACAGTTTTCTTTCAAGTGTGTCACTGTGCTGCTGGAAATACAGTATATGTCATTTTGGGAGATGCTGACAATCGATCTTTTCATTTGTTTGGGTGAGGAATTTTTGCTTCTTAAGTAAAAACATGCAATATTCAGGAAAAGCGATGAGTACTTAACAAGGCAAATGTATCTAATTTTAAATGTTAGTGGTCACTTGAATACAAACTCCAGCAAAGTGCAATTGACAGAGCTTGTTTACATATTTGCTATTGCTGCATTGAAACCAAGTTCATTTGGATGCAGAAGCTCTAACAAATTCTATGAGTCTGCAGAGGCTTTTTAGACAAGCGTGGCTAGTGGCTTTACAAAGGCTTCGTGCACACATGACTGGAAGGTCGGCGGTTTGATGCTCCAACTGGCAGCATAAATCTGGGCAGGAAAAGTGAAAGAGCAGCACTGTGGTGCCCTTGACCAAGACACTCAATCCCCACCTGCTGCTCTGAGCAACTTCCAGATGTTTGTAAAAAAAAAAAAAAAAAAAGCGTACACTCATACACCGGTTTTATAATGGTTAAAAAAAGTGTTTTTGTATGTATGAGTGCACATAGTTGCATACAAATAACATGCAGGAGGTGGCAATTAGGATGGACACACCTGCTCTCCAGTGGCTAATCCATACTGTCATTTTAGACACACACACACACACACACACACACACACACACACACACTTAGAGAAACAACAACAACAACACTCTGCATGAAGCGGACAGTCGTCACTCACAGGTCACCACCTCCGTCAGCATGTATCCCCGTCACTGACAGAAGAGGTGACCGTCTGTAGCGTGAGCAAAGCCTTATTTTGGTTGCGAGGTTCAAAGGTCCTGAGACGCAAGTTGACAGAAGCTGTCGCGGCTCCCTGAGTGTCTGTGTCAGTGAACCTGAAAACATTTGTTTGGAAACCCATGGGTGAAATCTGTTGCTGAAAATGTTTCCGTCTAGTCGACAGATGAAAGGGGCACAGTGGCTCGCACCATAAGTGTATGTTTTTTAGCCAAATTATAAAGATCTTTTTTTAAAAAAAAATTCATCCTTGTCACAATCAATTTTTTCCTCCAAAATCCTCTGGGTACAATTGATAACCTTGGAATGCCTCACCACCAAACCTCGTAAACACTTCAATTTGTTTAAGCGTGTTCACAAACTACACAACCTTGTCAAGACAACTCTTTTGTAGTCGTCCATTAAAAACTGAATTGGTTCAGTATTACAATGGGCAGTAAAACCATCAACCATAAATTGTCTATGAACATATTTCTGCTGTCACGATTATGACTTAAAAAAGGGCCTCCTCCTTTGGAATGTGGCGTGCCCTCTGACCCCATAGTGCAGGGAGTTTACATATCCGTGTCTCCACTAGTAAAAACTGCATTCCTACCTTCGATCTGGGTCAGAGATAAAAGATGACAGAGATCTGATACTGACAAGCGAAACACATCTGACAGACAAAATGTTTTTTTTTTTTTTTGTTTTTTTTGAGGGCTGAGACAAAAAGCTACAATAAAATATAACCACACATTATCAAACGCAGATGTCAAGAAATTTATTGCAACGACTTTTGATCTGCGCTCCCTTGAACGAGTCTTTTATAAATAATGGACCCTTTTTTCCTTTTTTTATTTCTAACTATTGCTGCACATCCGTCTGTTACATTACATTCACCTAAAGCTGGTTAATCTTAGCGCACAGTCACATAGGATGTGAGAAGAAGGCATGAAATACGAGGTGCACGACTTTGCCTTGATTTAGGGAAAGCCGAAATGCTCGAGGCATCTTCCTGCAGTCCCTGGAAAGCTACAAAGTCCACTGCTGTCAATCACATTACCTAAGAGAAACTTGAAATCCTGACCTGCTTTTAACTTTCGTTTTCCTTTTGTGAGCTTCGCCATATGCATACAGGAGACTTTTATTTTTTCTGAATAGTTAATACTGAGACTATCAAGGCTAATGTGATCATATTTTAATGTCAATAGGTATCTGCCACCGTTAGACTCATAGGACTCGTTCGACCAAACATGAAAATTCAGGCATTATCTACTCACGCTCATGCCTCAGGCAAAGTTGGTGGAAGTTTTGCAGTCCACAGAACATTTCTGGAGCTTCACAGCACAACAGTGTTGCAGCATTCTTCGAAATAACTGAAGTAGATGAGGACTCGGTTTTAAATGTAAAAAAAGCAAACATGAAATCTCCAGCAGCCCCGAGATCCCAGAATGATTTGAACTGACGTAATTTTCACCCGAAATCTGTTTGCTGTGCTAAAAGCGTTAGCATGCATCCTATCTGAAGCTTGCCATCCGCTGATACAGGGGTTTAAAAAAAGTCCCCATCTACTTAAGTTGTTTAGCAGAATTCTGCATCATGAGATGTTTTATGGACTTCGACACTTCACCCAACTTTCCATCAATCTGAGGCAGACTGGATGACAGATTATTAGATTTTGGTTGAACTTTAAGAACCTCGCCAATTTAACACGGCATTAAAAAAAAAAAAGAAGCGTTTGCGGGAAGTGAAGCTGTCGAATGTCGTGATTGATGTCCAAAGAAGAAGAGAAAAACTCATAAATCATTCTCAGCGTCAACATTTCTAATCAACAATTTTCTCGTGTTTACCCAACACGACAAAAGTCCGGCTGGAGAACAAGAACAGAGGGAAGACGTGGTGGTGAAGGCTCTTTTTGTACAACGATCAGGGTTGACAAATCGTCTCAAACAATTGGCAGAAATTTGTAAAAACAACTGGAACAAAGTGCCTCTCACTCCAGAAAATGCATCTACAGTGCTTCACGGTTTTAAATGGACTTTGCGTACTAAATAATATTTAACCGGGCATAATGACAAAAGCACTTATTCATGGCAGTGACCCGTGGAGGTCATGCATAATCACATACTGACCTTCATCAACTGGTGGACGATTGGAGAAGTCTGTTCGACACGACTTTAGAGAAACACAAGGGTCACTCTCTGTCACCAGCTGTGGAAGAAAACGCAGACATCGTGGTAAAACTGTATGGGATGTCAAAAGACATACTGAACTTATTTATCTGAGCAACATGATTGGATTGTCTGTGCTCCAGTTACGCTCGGGATTAAATTTGAATCAGATGTTCTGAAATTCATGTTTGTTCAGTTCACAGCTGTGTTGCTGTCAGCTAACGTAGCAGCTTAATTAGCATCATGCATGGGCACAGTGATATCTGCATGCCCCTGTACAGGTACAGCTGCTTCCTTGTAGCCCGAAACAGCCCATTTTACTTTCTATATGGATTTTCTCTGTTACTATGTTATATTCTCATAACTGCTGGTTTTTAAAAAAATTTTTTTTTTTACATGATCTTCCCAGAAACAGCAGTCTATAATCCACTGTACTTGACTACTTTACCTCAGCTAGGCTAGACCAATGGATTGTTTAAGCTAGGCTTTTCTTTGCATTCATTTTGAAGGCAAGCTTTCACGTGTTTCTGTAAGATGACAGTGACAGGAACTGAAGGGGAGAGACGAACGGCATGCAACCGGAGATGAACACCTTGCAGTCTATGGTAAGAAATCTCATGCCACCATGGCAACTAAGTTCGTGCTCAAAACTACTGATCAGATGATACCGTCACTTATTTATCTATGACCTAGTAGGTAGCAAGACATTCTCAGCAGGCAAAATGTGTTCATTGTGTAAGATTTTCTCCAAGGACAACTCAAATTCCAGGCTGTGGCGTGAGAACCAGGAGCGTCTCAATCAAGCACCCGCCGACAGTGACAGTTAACCTCCCTCGTCTTTATTTCATCAGTAAATTAAGATGTCAAGCCTTTGTTGTTTTACGTACAGGAATATTTATCCTAACGTTGGTCTATTCCAATTATGTATTCATTATAAGTGACCCAGTGCAAACATCAACACAAAGAGTCAAACCAGACAAGACCCAGACAGCCAGTCAGTCGAGCAGACCAGTCCCCAATCAATTTGCCCTCCCGCGAGCCTGTCCTCGTGTGAAAGGCACACAGTATTTTTGTGCAGGCAGTCCCCAAGTAGTTGTCACTCTGTCCATATAGCTGAGACAACTAAAAGGCCATTATCTCAAAATGGCAGACCATTAGTCTCCTGGCATGAAGAGCCTTTCACTGCAGATCCCGCATAAAGGGAAGTCTGCAGATTCAGCAATCGGAGAGGGGGAGAAAAATGAGACCTTTAACATGCCTGGGAAAGAAAAGGGAGCTTGGGGGGGGGGCGCGGCGGGAGACACTGAGGGCAAATCGGTCCCGTGTTCAAGTCTGTGACAAATCAAATCACAGCCCCACTAAACTGTCGAATCGATGAGCAAAGCTTATCACCAAAACGATGACGCTGCAGATGAAGTTTAATAAAGATGCTGCTCGGGTCCCACTTGGAACTTCATCAGGTCGGAGAGTTTGGAAACACCTGCTTTTTCGGTCAGATTCACTCGTAAAGCACGTTGCAATGTTTCTGGGAAATTGTTAATCACAAAACAAATACCGAAAGTCCAAGTGGGGATTTAGATCGCTGTTCCACTCCGAGAACAAACCTTAAAGCGCTTTGTCTGCACATTTCTGCTCGTATGTGGTCTCTTAAACAAGTGTGTGCTTCTGTTTCATGGTGCCAGCATGTGCTAATGTCAATTGTGCACTTTTGTGAGGATGTGAACTGTGTGTTTGTGTGTGCGTATGTGTGTATTTCTGTTTCGGGGAGACCCTTGTGCTCCCATGGCTCTCATTTATCCACTGGCAACTGGTTTCCACTAATCCCCTTCATTGGAAACAGCCTCCCTTGCTAGCAGCTGTCCTGACTACATTGCAGCAGAGGCACGTTAGCCCTCGTCCAGCCCAATGTAGAGTCAGATATTAGTTTGTTATGAGCATGCAACTATGCAGAATGTAGATGTAGCTAATGCCAAGACAAGATGTAGACCTTTATAGAGATGTAGACATGCTCCTTGTCTTACATACTCATACTTTTGTTGATATTGGTTATAAAATTATACAGTTACCATGTTATAAAAGCAACAAATCAGTTCCCATCCCTGTGTGGAATGAGGCTGAGGCCTGTCAGTAATTAGCACATTCATGGGTAGCACAACCTGTCAGTGCTGAGGGGGGATTTACAAGTTGCAGGCATTCATCAGCAAAGAGTTACTGTTTGTTTATGTACAGATCATTTCCAAAAGTTCACTGGCACCATGGAGTCCACACTGTGGGAAGCGGAGTGGTATACTTCGGAAGATATGCGGGGCATTATGTGATATTGAAAATATTCTGTGTACATACCATAGATGTGCTGATGGGACGCTCTGGTAGCTCATTTGGTGGAGCTCTCCACATATGGAGGCCGAGTCCTCAGCAGCTGCCCAGGTTCGATTCCAGCCTCTCTGACTTTACTGCACGTAGCCCACCTTATTCTGCCCCATTCCCTGTCTGACTCTTAACTGACCTGTCTGAATAAAATCCAAAAAAACATCCCAAAAGAGACCTAGTCTGCTTTTATATTTTTGTACTTTCCCTCAGTGTTTTTATATAGATTCTTATGCATGTAAAAGATCTTGAAAGAAAAAGTCTGCACCAACAGAAGCTCCTCTCTCCCACAGGCAACCCTACTACTGAAACACCTCGTCACTAGCCCTCTCTTCAATTCTGTGACTTTGTGACATCACACTATGTCGCCATGTCACACACTTGCATAATTTATGCTAGAGTAGCACAAACCTTGACCAAGGTCCAACAGTCCCTTATAAATCGCTCAAGTTTAATCCAGTATTGCATAAAACATTTTCAAATCCACTTGCTCATGATTTTTAATTGAATCTGGATCAAGTCAGAAACCTGCCACTGCAAAAAAAAAGAATCCCAGGCAGAGTTGAAAAGATGTGTTGATGAACCATTATTTTATCTAACCTGAGACATCCTGTCTTTCCTCCCTTCCCGGATTGTGGATTGGAGATTTGATATTGACCGATGTATTGAGGGAGGAATGAGTTTCCATGTAAGGTTTAATGCACTTAATCCACACTCCACTTATCGAATGACAGTGATTTTCTTACCAGTTGTCGTGAGTGTCTGAATTTCACCTTGACATGTCTTTGCTGCCTGGGAGATGAACAGATCCGAGTGAAAAGGTTTGGACAAAAGACGCCTGCTGTGAGGTCTGACGCCACACTGCACTTATCACATGGAATCACTTGTCTTAACAGGTGTTTTCTGAAGTGTTCCTGGCTCCTTTTTGACGCTCATGTCGATTTATCAGACATGGGGATATTTCTTCGATACGTGTCGGATGTCGATTCTGTTTAAAAACAGAAATGATCATTTCAGATGTTTCAAGAGATGATTGGTGGCCATGGAACAGTAGGTGATTTGTACTCCAGCCAGACACTTGATATTGAACCTATATCACTTTAACCAAGGTCTCAGGGGGGTAAAGCTGCAGCCACCTATTATTCATTCATCAGATGACATGAACAGATGTCTCAAGTCTTTCATGGTTTTACTACTGTTCTTAATGCTGTCATCTCTACACACCTTGCTTTTTTAGTCCAGCCATACTGTCATTGTCTCAGTTATATCACAACACATTTTTTTACCCGCAAACAGACTTATTCAAGACTGTGTTTTCTAAATCAGTGGATCTCAAAGTGGTGCACTGGTCCCACGAGAGCTTCCAGGAGGTCCCCAACAAAATGGGGTATAGTTTATTTACTATAGTTCTATACCTGTGTAACAAAATGACAACATGTATGACTGTTTTGATGATGGGTTTCATAAAGCATCCAAAAGCTAAGTTCTTATCAGATAGGGCACGTTGGGACAAAGCCTGATTTGTGTCAGTTTAGGGGTCCTTGATGAGAAAAAGTTTGACAACCACTGTTGTAAATCACTGTACATGTGTCTCTTATGTCCAAGTCTGAATTACACAAAGTGGGACCTGGCTCCAGTCAAAAAATGTGAGTATTATGGGGATCTAGCCCTTTTGAGATGAGTTAGGGTTATCTATTTAACCTGTTCCAACTTTGACCTTGTTTGCTGGAGGCCCATCCCTCTTTTTCTCCACAGCAAAATCCCATCAGAGGTATGACTGTCAATTGATCTTCCCAATGGCCTGTTGTTTTGTTTTTCACTTTCCCAGTGCTTTCCCACCGCTCAATTCCTACTTGCTTACAGTAACTGAAAATGCACAGGTTTGGTTGAGGGTCCGTTGTTCTGCTTACAGTTTGTAGATATAACTTAAAAATGTTAGTTGGTGGTGTTTCATTCATCCATCCACCCGAACAACACCTCTGTTTTAGATTAATGATAAAACCTTTTTACCTTGAGAGGCAGATGGATTCACAGGATCACGTGATCTCGCACATACATCTTGGTAAGTTTCAAACTGTGCACTTATTGTTGAGCACATAGTGGCCCAACCAAAGGGGTTGAACCAATCTGTGTCTTATGAGGAACTTACTGGCAGCTACAGCCACTGGCAGCTAGGTGTGATGACCAATCAGAAAAGCTGTTGTTTGTCAGGAAAAATCTGTTATATCAGAACTGAAAAGTGTGTTCCCTTGCTTGAAATAAGAGCAAAGGCACCGAAGTCTTCTCTCAATTAAGTTTTCGCTCTTCTGACAACTGGCTTTTGCTTCCCAGATGGTTCTGTGCGAAAAAAAACAAAACAAAAAACCCTTTGGTGTGTCAGGTTGAAGCCCTCTGGTTTGTCAAGGAAAAACATTTGTTGACTGTTGAACTTATCACATCCTCAGACACACACCAGAGAAGCTCAGCATACTCGGAAATTTCCTCCATAGCACAATCTCCTTGGAAAGGGTGCATCATAGGTTTTATTTCTCCTAATCCCCGGCACAAGCATCATATCACCACGCTTTCCAGTTCTGTGGGTGCCTACCTGAAGTCCTCACCTGTGCTAAACCTCATCTATGGGACTAAGGCCCCCCCCAATTGAAAGATATTTAATGACCCACAGAGAGAAAGGAAGAAAGTCAAGAAGGTGAATCAGAGCAATGAAGAGATGCTGAGAACCAACAAGGCTCAAATGGTATTCCAAACATCTCTTCAATCACTCTTACATTGTTTGGGTACCCACCCTTCAGCGCTCACTATTAAATGCTGCCCACTCAGAAAGCATCAATCAGTGACTCGCAGCGCTGTTACAGCTCATTAGTCATTAGATTGAAAACATCATTAGACCAAGCTGATTAGACATCAGGGAAAGGGTGTCTAAGATAAGCTTTTGTGTAGTTTAATTCAGTCACTCTCCAATAGTTGAAGCTTTGCACTTCACTATTATAAAACAAGGTTAGAATACCTCTTCAGTTTGGATACATGCCCACACCCAGGATTGTGTCATTGTCTGAGTGTTGCAGCGGAGGGATTATCCGCCGTCAGTTGAACATAAACTTACTGACAATCACAAGTAATTAAGCAGTGATGTCTCAATCATCGATTGATTGCTGCCAACAGAAGTGGAGTTCCTGAGCTGCATTTCATTTAATTGCTGACAGTTTTTTGTTGAATGGGCTAACAGAAACAAGTACCATATGTACTCTGGTGTGTAAATGTTTTTACTTTTCTATCCCTTTTTTCCGCTTTTCTCTTCCTTGGGCCAGCAACACGGATTGCCAGGGTGATAAAGACTGACAGCAATGCTGCTGGCAACAACAATGCAGCTTCGAGTATCGATCGGTGGCCAACAGAAACATTAAGTTTGACTATTTTTACAATAAATTTTTTTTTTTTTGCACATTTGGATCGCGAGAAAAAAATTCCTGTTCCAGTAAACTCAAATGTTAATCTGGTAAAACAGGGTGTTGCAGTACATCTCAGCAGTAGGTTTCAGCGAGCAACTTGTGTTCTCTAGCAATCCTTAATATACCGTAATGAAACTGAAATGTTACAGGCATTATTGAAAACATTCAGCCACTAGATGTGGCATTCCATCTCCCCTCTCACATTGCATTCATGTTACGCAGCACCGTTAACAGTTCAAATCATCTGCCCCCTCAAATGGATGCCAGTTTGTGCACTAATGTGCTAGCTAACATTAACATTGCAGAGGTTAGTTGGCTAACATTAGGCCAGTACAGTACAGCTGATGCATACTGTAAAACTCAGCATTCTTACGTTTTTTTCTGCAAAAAAAATGCCAAGACTGCAAATTGCTGATGAAACACAGATTCCACATGAGAACAATGACACTCTACTATTGGCTGACACTGTCAGAATAAATATGACCTTTAAATTAAGATTTGGCCAACTCGTATGGGTACCATCTTGGGGTTCTTGGTTTGTATCATCTTTTGCTACACTTGCAAGACCTATGAGAGGAATATCAAATGCAGAGTTATGTTTTCCAGTTGTATATTCTATGATTGATCATTACTACTCTGAGGATGGAAATAAGGATAACTTTTTACATGATGACAATTTTGCATTGGAATTTGGTATTACAATTTGTGCTGTGAGAAAAGAAACAAGTCAAAACACTGTTAGCAGGCAAATGTTATCATTTTTGGGCTGATATTAACATCTTTGAATGCGGCACAAAGGTAACGTCCTGGCAATATATTTTCTCAAATGGAGTTCATTGTAATCGTGTAGGGCTACATCATGTTGTACGCTGAGCACGGACATTTCCCCCTGCCTCTTTTGATGAAAAAGCCAAATGGGGAAAAAAGACGTAAGCAGTTCCTCGACCTCCTGTGCTGCAGAGAAACTGAATGGAAACTGGGATGGAGGAGCCACATTTCATGTTTTTTTTTTCATTCTGCGACAAACAACCTTTCCACTGTCTAATGAGTGGAAACCTTTGCGTGATAATCCAAGAGTGCATTTCAATCAACCTCATTAGGATGGTAACACATCTAAGGCCTGCGCCAAATCTTTGAAGACTGACAGCCCCTCTTTTCTGTGCTAGACAGTTTACGGCATGGATACATGAACACTGGACCCCATCGTGCCGACACACACACGCACACAGAGCCAACGCTGCATTCCATAATGAGTGAAAAAGAGAGGGGGGCTGCAATTTTGTTTTCAAAGGGGAAAATATAATCCTGTGATTGTAGGATAATTAGCGCTGTTGTACTTTTAAAAGACTGACAAGATGAATGACTGGCACCTGCTCAGATGTTATGCATGCGTGCACAGTATACTCATATCATTTGCATGTGCAATTTGGAGATTAGTGATAGTGCAGGATACATGCCCTTGTTGTAAACTTATCAGCAAAAACATTTCCACTTTGGCATTTAAATGTAGTCTTGGTAATGTGGTATTGATGAGGTTTTGATATTTGAGCCAAACCGAGACCGCATCGACACCTGCCACCGACTGCTGATCAGCAGGCAGATTTTATCAGTTTGTGTGTGCATACTGGACTGTATTTTTGCACGTGTTTATGTGTGTTTATTTTTGAGAGAGCTGTAGCTGTACACCCCCTGGCCACCAGAGGGCGCACAGTGAATGCTGAGAGTGCATTCTTCCTGAATGATGAGGTTGTTGCTGGCATTTTCCCTTTTTCAAGTATTTTTTTTTTTCCTCCTTCCTTCTGGTAAACATTTGTTTCATTACAACAGCTGTGTGTGACGATCCACATCTTCCCAGTTTAAAAGATTCGCAGAGATTGAGTTGAGCTCCGTTTGTTATTAATTTCACAAATGTGATTGGCTATTGTCAGGGCAGGACCTACTAACCTGCAGCACATAGCAGCGAAACTATATTCACCATTCACAGGGGGCAGAGAAGGTTAATCTGTTGGTAATATCAAACTCCCCCAAGGAACCAGGAGAAATCCAGAAAACCATTTGAGCTGAATGGGGGAAATCCCTGCACCGGTCTCCCTGTGTGTGACACATGCCTGGTCCATGAGGTGAAAATTGCAGGGGGGGAAGGATGCCTTCCATTGCTGCTATAGATCCTGTGAACAGCTGGTCAGGGGTTGTTCTTACAGTGAGAGCCCCCCGGAGCCACATAAGGCTCCCTGTGGATGCACATAAAGCTGCATCCACAGAAATATAAGCCTTAGAACGGATATCAGCACAATCTTTCTCAGGTCATTAAAGTTTGAAATATGTAGACAATTGCACTGCCACTGTTGCGAACCAAATCGTGATGCCAGGAAGAGAGACTGTGCCATAAAGATCTGCACACGGATGAATATACCAAATTGAGACCAAATAGGTTTCTTCACTCAAGTTTCTATTTAATAATCTATTTATTTTATCTGTGGAAACACAGTAAGGAGCAAAGAATATTTCATAGAATTGTTTCTGTTTATTTTATAACCTTTCCCCATATTCTTTGATATACACAAAATATCGATTCAATGACAAAAGTGTAAGTGTGGAATATCCTTTTTTTTTTTTTAGAGAAATAGTTTGACAATCAACACTAAAAGAAGTATTGAATATTGTGTTGCTGCACATTTTGGTTTGTTAATCGAAATATCTTGTATAATCATGCAAATGTTTCATTTTAATGTTTAATGTTCCCAAACGCTTTTTCCTCAGTGTTTATAATGTGTGATATGCTGCCATAATGTAACTGATTTTTCACAATTATATTTACAGTGCATGTTTACATTGCCTGGTGGAGCTACAGCCATATTTCCCACAAGATTTGAGCGGTGGAAAGGACAACAAAAACGAGACCTTGGATGACTTCAGGGGCCAGCTGACACTGCGTGTAAACTGTCACTGAACTCTACTTGACCCTGAGAGCCAACGAGAATATGGGTCAGTCCAAGAGAAAGGTGAGTGACTCTGTTTTCCATCCCTTCCTCTGTCTTTCTCCTGCTCTAAAAGCCTCTTGTTTCTCGAGTGACAAAACACCCACAGCTGAGCAGATCGGTGTCTTCAAATAAACATTACCTTTCACTAAAACTGAGGGATTTACCACCTTATTAAATGTGATGGTTCAGCGAATGACTGTAATTTGGTTTTTCCTGGAAGTGTTTATGAAACGTGCCAGGCTACGCTTGGGCTAAGTAATCACCCGGCAGGGGAGCATATTATAGAGCTCATTCTTTCAATTAACATCGATAACAACAAAGGGGATTAACACTCCTCCCTGAGGCTTCCCCCATTCTCCCTTGAAAGGTATTCCTCTTCTATTGTGTGTGTGTGTGCCCATACATGTGTGTTAAAATGCGTGTGGCCTGTACAGTATGTGTGTGTCAGTCCTCATTTATACTTGTGCATATGTGCTCGGTGGAGCTTGCAGTCATTTCCATGCCTGCTGTCTTTGTGCGCCTCCTATGTGAATGTGTGCTTTTATGTTTTCGCCGTCATGTACTGTATGCACTTGTGTGTGCATGCACTAAACATGCACTGTGTGTGTGTGTGTATGTGTGTGTGTGTGTGTGTGTGTGTGTGTGTGTGTGTGTGTGTGTGTGTGTGTGTGTGTGTGCGTCTGAACAGTCTGGGCCAGGTGGGTGCCACCTTTGATCAAGACAAGTGCTGCCTTAGTGTGACACATTGACAGAGGTTCGCTTTCCCCCCTCATGGGGAACAATGCCAAGACTAACACAAAACATGGATCTGACCTGCCACACTACACTGAGCTCACTGTACTTGCCATCACTGCTGGGCAGATGTTGTTTTTTTACTTACTTGATTCTTTCGGGCTGTCACAGAGTGAAGAGTTGATTGACCTTTGTTAATAAAGTGAAAAGGAAAAAACCCAAATAGGTTATAGGCAATGCTGTAAAGCTGAAAAATAAGTGAATGTGAACAAACTTTAAGAGCAAATTCAGTTGCTCTAGCTCAGCGGGTAGAGCAGGTCAGCAAGTCATCGGAAGGGTCGCTAGTTCAAATCCCAGCTCTGGGCTGAGCTGAGCTGAGCTGTGTGTCGAAGTGTCCTTGAGCAAGATAGTGAACCCCAAATTGCTCCTGATGTGTGGTTGGCACCTTGCATGGCCGCCTTTGCCATCAGCGAGGGCCCTGCAATGAGCTGGCGACTTGTCCAGGGTGTACCCTGCCCTCGCTCAGAGACAGCTGGGATTGGCTCCAGCGAAAAACCCTGTGACTCCATGAAAAAGGATAAAGCAGTTACAGACAATGGATGGATGGGTCAATCAGTTGCAACAGTGATGTCACTGCAAGCAGTCTTATATGAAAACACAACATGGGGATCTCAGACGCTTTACAGAACAAATTTACTGTATATTGGTCACAAAAAGCCAGCGCAGAATAACTGTCCAAGTGACACATAATAATGCCTTTTTCCCCCCAATAATGTCCAATTCATATTCAGATGAAGATCTGAATCAGATGAAGGTCAAAGAAAATGGCGACACATTAAACATTATTGCCCATTTTTACTGAGAAGAAATGTTACCCTAAAATGCACACAAAAACAAAGGAAAAGCACAACACAGATCAGACAAATCCAAAACTGACCCTCGCCTGTTAGCACACTGGCCACCATAGCGTAAAAATGGCTTTGCAATGAGTAGACTTAGACTTAGATGTAAAGTAGGCATAGCACAAATGAATTGCAACACTGTGGCCTTGGTATTAGTATTATAGCTGGAGAGGGGTCCACAGTCTTGGAACTAAAGTAAAGAGAAGGCACATTTTCCTCACTAATGAATATAGTCAGACTAAATAGATTGAAACATCTCTTACATCAGGTCTAGTTGACTGAATGCGTTCTGCATACTGTTTCCCCACAAAGAATGACAGGAGAGTGTTAGATTTATTTATTTTTAATAAGCAGTCCAGTACCTCCCTCTAGTGGATCTTTGCTGTAAATGGCTTTTCAACAGCATGTTGGAGACATTTGTTACATTGTGAATGCTCCAATATTCCAACACATTACTAACTCAGAGTCCTATGTGACATGAAGTCTTCTTTGAAAATAGGACCGTATCCAAACATTTCTTGTCATATCCCCCTCTAAATAGTCATCACTGCCTCGTGGATAAAGTCAGCACAGTTTAGTCCTCAGGGCCCAAAGTGCTACTGTACATCGGTGACCTCCGTTCGCCTCACAAAACGGAAAAAAGAGAGCATCCGCCTGTCTACAAAATAATGTTTGACAGTAGTGGTGAGATGGTAAGTGGCCCCTGATGGAGCGAGGGGATCCATACGAAGCATACACTACACCAGTCAGAGGGTCTAGTGGGAACCCTCCCTCTTTGACCATGCTAGAGTTTCTCGATCAATTTCCCCCTGCTCCCTTTGACCAGGATCAATAGCCATCATTGGAGAGGACGAGATAAAAGAGAAGAGTGAGATCATCTGCCATAAACTCACAAGGGGGGAAAATGGAGAAATTGTGTCTTTTTGGCAGTCTGCCCTTTTTGCATGTGGTAGTCGACTCATTGAAAAAAAAACAAAAAAAAAAAACAGAAAATTTGGGAATGGACGTAATTCTCTTCATCAAAATTTCTTTAATATAAAATGTACAAACGCATACACACATACCAGTATGTACACCCGTTCAAACGCAGACAAGGGCACACTTTTCTCCTCCTCCCCCTCACTCTGTCTCTTCCTATCACAAACGAGAGCACAAATCCGTCTCTTCTGTGCTCTAATATATTTCCCACGTTCAATAACAAACAGATGATCATTACTTTACCTCCAGATGAATATTCGATGATGCGCACGCCCTCAAATATATGAAAACTGATAGAAAAGGCAGAGACAGAGCGGGGTAAAAGGGAGGATACAAAGCGCTTAAGCCTCCCCGTCATTACGATGGCCCCCGGTACTCAGGGCCACCAAGGAATCCCTTAATTCCTCCAGCATTATGCGCTTCAGACTCTTTCATGTCCTCCGTATGGGAGACGGCGGACGAGGACGAAGGGCGGGGGGTGGGTGTAGCTGAAAAAAAAAATTCTAATATGTCTCTTGCTATGAAAAAATATGCACATACATTTAGCATTTAGATTCTCCAAGGGCAGAACAGAGGAGATGGGCACATGTCAGGCACCATATTGTGTGCGTGTGTGTGTGTCTTGATCTGCATGCGTGTCCTTGTGCATATGCGAATGCACACATGTTTGTGTTAGGAGGCCACCCTTAAATGGTTCAGAATTTATTTATCCCCAGTTTGGGTCCCTGCCCTGCTGTTACCATAGTAATATTAATGATTGGGCTCCTGCACACTGGAAGTGAGAAAAGGTCATGCGTGCCATCCAGCCCTGCTTAATATATACCGTGCTGAAGTGACAGGTATTGGTTAAACTGACGGACTGGTTGACTCATTGGCAGAGGTTAACTGGTTTCCTGTCTGGCTGACTGACTGGTTGTTTGAAGTTCAGACTGGGCTGCTGGTTGGGCGGCTGCGAGGGAGCAAATTAAATGACTGGTGTTGGCATGTTGACTGGCTGAACCCGGTGAGTGGCAAGCCGGCTGGATAGCTGACTGGCTTGTTGACTGACTCGAGGATTAGCCGAGTGTCTGATTGACTTGTTGGTGGAATGACTGTCACTCTGACTGGCTGCTCAGACGCCGGTCTGGGTGGCTCGTTGGCCGACTGTCTGACGGACTGGATCTGCGGTTGTTTGTCTCGCAGATTTGAGGACCGGCTCTGCTGCTGGTGCTGTCCTTGTTTGCTTATTGTTTTGCCAGCTTGCAGAGCCAAAGTCACCGGCAAAACAATTTAATTTAAAGGTGCACCATGCAGTTTTGGGGAAGAAGAGAAAGATCTTAGGTGACTGATTTCTTATGCCAGAAAAAAAACAAAACAAAAAACAAATGAGCAAACTCTGTGTGTTTTACTGACTGAATAAACTGAATAAACAAACTGACCTTAAAGGACAACAGACTTTCATACTGTTTTACTTTGTTTATATCTGGCTGACCCTGCCACCTCTCTAGCTTCAAACTGTCTTCTGAGGAAATCATTTTCCTCTAAAAACAGCTTGTTTATTCAGTTATGGAAAAATAAAAAATCCTGAGTTTGTATCATTACCACATTAATGTTGTAAATATCAAAATTCTGAGTTTGAACACCCTCTCCAAAACCACGTAGCGCCCCTTTAAATACATACCGTATCATTTCCTCTTAAATTTTCCTGAAGAAATCGTCAGCTGTACCTTTTAATGATCTCTAAACAGCAGTGGCATTATTTATTTGTTGTTAATAACGCATGCACCAATTAGGCTGGATGAACAGGGACTAAAAGAGTATCCGCTCCTCAATAGTGTTCTGTTTATCCGACGATCCTCAGAGGATTGTTTTGCCTTATGCGTACTCTAATAACGCTCTTTGTAGTCGCAATAATTATGTGTTAGAATTTGTGTAACAGGGATTATTCTTTATCCGAGACAAACTAGTCTTTAATGACAATAGTGAGGATCATAATCTCTGCATTTTTTATTATTTAAAGACTTGCTATTGCGTTTAGAACAGTACGCTCATTTATTCATTTACAGTATAAGGTGCGCCATCTCTCACAGTCACCTTACTTTACTGATGTGTTTCCCTCCCACACTGTTTGTAAAACTGCGCTCATTGATACGACTCCATGATGAACTCCAATTAGGGGGATAATAGAATCCAGAGTGACTCCAATTAGGCGCAGACAGTGAAGTGGGACAGGCGATATTTCACCGCTGTGGCCACAGGAGGGCACAGCAGGCTCATCTCTCGCCCCGCTGCTTTATTAAGATGGAAACAGCTCAAAAGGGGGAACGATCTTTATATCTCTCTCCTTCTCCTCCTCTCCCTCTCATTCCACATGTATCTCCAGCCTTTATTGAAATCTCCCCTCTATTCAGACGTGTTCATAATTAATTACACAATTTGGGATCATTATTCACACAGGCACGCACACACAGGCACACACACACACACACGCAGTTGTGTTCCTCGCCACAGCTGAAGACTTCATTATCTGTGGAACCTGCCTCTCACATTCTCCACAGGCTTACTAGGCTCGCCTCATCAGAAGTCTTTAAACACTCACCGTCTATTCAATAATACCGACCTGCTCTTTTCTCACCAGCAGATCACTGATTATTAGAGCATCCAGTTTTAATTGGCTACATCACGGCCCGAGCCCCTTCAAACAGCGGATGAAGTGATGCATTGATGCTGTCGGGACGAACACAAACACAGATTTGACAGAATCAAGGAAAAGGGATCCATTTTCAAGACCTATGAAAAACGTTTTATTAAAGCCTCCGTGCGTGCCTTCAGTCATTATATTAATGTTAAAGGGCATGTTATACAGGCATGTTATTTAAGGAAACAGTGCGTTTCATGTGGTCGCCTGTTGCCTCGAATTCTGGGAAAGGGGTCGCCAAATGTAACATGACTGCCGTTTTAAAATATCACCTTGTGTGTGAATGTTTCTGCTGGAGTCGAGTTAATAGACAGACTTCCATCGGCAGCGGTGGTCGTTAAACAATGAAGACACAAAACTCCCATGATCCCACACAGTACTCTTTGGTTTTGTTTTGACTGAGAGACCCCTAATGGCAGGAAATGACATACTGTGTGTTTAAGGTAGCCGAGATGACTCATTCACACACCTGTTAGTGTGACAGTATATGCCTCATAACCTCAATTATGATTCAATATTAATTCACTTTTGCGACAAGAAGCTTTGTATCACTTTTCAGTGTCTCCTGCAGCTGATTGTGCAGGAAAACAAAAGCACATGTATTTTATTTTTTGGGGAAAATATATGTATCGATGTAATATGTTATCTTAGAGAAATTTAATTGGTGATTCAAATTGTATTTATCTGTGTCTGGCCTGGCCCTGGACATTTTTTGCTTTCTTTGTTGGATACGTTTGGGAAATGTACCCTAAATAAGCCTGGAGATGGTAGAGTGTGTTTGTATTTGTTGCACCATAACACCCCATTCTATCCTATCACAGCATGGTTAAACATGGGTACATGCACCTTACATTCAACTGTTCTCTATCCAGGTTAATAATTAGTAAGTCATGGTGGCTGGATTACATTTATCCCACTATATAAAAATTACTCTGGATTCACTTTTGGTGCAACATACTTATAATAATACGGCAACTGATGATGGAACGTGACTTAAAAAGAGGAAATAAGTTCAAGAAAAGTGTTCTGTGTTTAACCCACTTTCACAACTCTTGTCTTCCGCCACAACATAATTATAACGCGATTAATTTTGTCAACAATAATTACATTTTTCATGACAGAATTTTAAGTAAGGGGAAGATTCAAAAACATTATCATAACACTCCCCATTAAGTTGTTTGTGTCTGTTTGTTTATTCAATTAAATATTAACAGGCTGCGACTAAAACTGATTAGCAGTTAATTCTCTCTCACAAGTGGTCTCACAGATCTGCAGGATAAAACAAACCCGACGTGTCAACTGAGGGGAAAACAAGCTCATGGTGAGACGGGCAAGTTTTCCTCTCAGCGAGTTCGGAGACTGTTTGCGTTCAATTCAAATGAACAGTGTCCCTCTTCGCCGCATAATGAATGAATACACTTTCTGTAGATACGACGTCCTTTGTGCGTGCACAGAGGCCTTGGAACGCTACATACGGCACGGCAAATAACAGCCGTGCAAGAAAAAAGGGAATGAGTAGAGATTATTCTCACTATGAACACCTGCAGGAAGTATGAAGCCATGTCATGATGCAATAAACTGCTGATTGCTTATAAAACATCAGTACCGAGAGAGCCGGTGTAACTGAAGTCACGTGGTTTTCTCGTGAAACTGCCGGTGATGTACTGGTTTGACAGTCCAACAAACTGGCCTTCAGCATACATTTACTGCGCCTACAAGCAAGGTCGCTGAGATACTGCGAGTGGCGATGTAAAGGTCTGCGAAGTTCTGTCCTGTGAATATCAAATGAGCACGCATCTGATGGCCCTACTTCTCAGACTGTGGCCCGAACTTAATGTGCAGGTGCAGCTGAACATCAAAAACCTTTGCATACATACATTATTAGCATGTCCTCATGAACCAGGAGGGGTTTTTAGTCCTAATCTAGGTAAGCAGGTTTTTATTTATGGGTATGAATAATTGAGTATCTATTAGAATATTCCCCACTCATGCAGTGATGGAGGTAGACATTAATATTTCAAAATATTAGTGAGACCTGGCTTTACAAGTCTTCTGCCGCTATCATTTAAAAGTCCATTTTTCCTGACAGGTCAGCCTTATGTCACTTTGAAACACGCATCTGAATGACCATGGTGACAAGAACATTAGTGAAATCTGCTTTTACATGACAGCCATTTGATTTCCAAAAGGGCCAGCCTCGCGCCATTGTAATCGTCCATTTCAGTGACCACGCAGAGATGCAGGCAGCGATTTAGATGCTTATTGTTCCAACAGTAGAGGTTTCTTACAAAAGATAAAACTTGAGTAATATTAATTTAGCTGAATTTACTTGTGTTCTGTGTAACAGCTAATGTTGCTGTGTTGTTGTGTATTTATTGATTGATCCAGGTGTGGATGTCATAGTGAACACTATAATTAGTATATGTATGGAGTTTGGCAGCTGAATAAATTCTGATTCTCTTACCTTAAATAAACTACAAGGAACTTTTACCTGGTTATGAAACAGTCTACATCAAATACCTATGCCTCTATGACATATGAGCAAATGGGACCATCAGCAGAAAGAGTAGCTATTTCTGCATGGTTAATAAAGTTATTCTTAATGCAGGGTTGAATTCCTACTTACTTGGGTCGGGTTAGTCATAACATTTAAAATATTTCTGAGTGCTGAGGGTGAACTCAGGAGAAGCTGCTCTCGAGTCTGGCATAGCAACAGAGTTTACTTTGTCTCACCATTGTCATGTGGCACTTCTTAATCTTACACAGCCACAAATAAATACATTACCTCATCACCAGGCATCCTGCAAAATGGCTTTTTTGATAAAAGAAAAATAGTATGAAAAATACATTGTCTGCCTTTTCATCTTTACCATTTGAGGTGCTAATACTTGACAACTTTTCAAAGTCTCCCTCTAAGTGTTTCCCTGTGGTATTACTGTAGGTGCTGCTGTCGCAATCACAGTTTTAGTAACATGGCTATCACTAGCAGCCTGGCTCCCGTCCAAAGCAAAAAATAAAGAACGAATCCCAATTTGACCCAGAAGTCCTGATCTCAGTGCCACGAAAAAGGCAGAGTCAAAACACTTGGTTGCAATGAGTAATGAGCAATGAGTGTTGTTACTTACTGATCTTGCAGAAAGAATGCTGATTTTGAACCGTCTCAGGTCCTCCTGGTAATGCCGTTTTTACTTCTTCGCGTCCTTCATCAGCGACATTCTTTTTCTTTTGCAGTGCAAGGTTTTCACAGTTGTTCCAGTTGTTCCAGCATTACCTGGGATAGTGACCAGGAAAGCGGTGCCTCTTCCTGCTTCGGTTGCGTAATACCAGAAGTGTAAAAAATATGTTATTTCCAAGAAAGATCCAGTATTGCAACTAGAATTTAATTCAGAATGAGAAGTTAACGCAAAAAAGTTGTCTATTGCCAGATTGAGTATCAAATTAGTTAATAGGCCAGTGCAATAGTATAGTGCCACTTAAGGGATTACTATGCCTTTGCAGTGAAATAAGGGAAATGATACGAGCACCTTTTTAAGGGAATCATGCCATTTACTACCAAATGTACTGTGAGTGAACACTCAGAGGTTTTCTCCCATGGTCCACTGGGGTGTGGCGGTTGTTGAGAACTGTTAAAAAAAAAAATAAATAAATAAAAACATGGGACTCAAAATATGGTGTAAAAGTCTGAAAGTCTTAAATACCAGCGTCTTCTCTTAATGTGCACCTGTGTATAATGAGCACACATTATTTATTTTCAAACACTTTTTTTCATCATATGGAAAATATAAAACAACATACAATGATGCTTTATTTGAACTATACATTTTTAATATATTGACAGTTACTATACCACATCAAACAGACAATCTTTCAACTGTCTGCTTCTCAGCGCCGTTCTGATACGTGCAGTCTGTGTGTTTGTGTGTCGCTTTATTTGCACGTGCCTACATGCGCATGATTACAAGTAGGAACTGTATGATTGCGGGCCTTTGTGTGTGCAAATGCTTATGCGTGTGTGTGTGTGTGTGTGTGCATGCACGCACACGCCTGCCTTTATACGTGTACGCGTGAGCGATGGCAGCTGCTGTCACCCAGTGGGGCTGACAGTAGTTAAAGACAGTAAAGCTGTGTGTGTAACAGGCCTGCTGTCACTTCCTTCCCTGTGTTATTTTCCTTCTCTCTAATGGGCTTTATTTCATTGTCAGCTGGCAGTCTACCTCCTCCTTCTCTTCCTCTTTCTTTTCCTCCCTCTATTCCCTCCTTCCTCATTTTCTCTCTCTTGACACATTACAGGCTGCCTTTGGAGAACAGCAGAGGGCCAGAGACCCCCTGCCAGCCATAATAATGTGGTAAAACAAGCCGACAGGTAGAGTGTGCGTGTGCGTGCATGTGCGGCACATCCACATTTGTCTAAGTTTGCGAGTTTCACAGGCACGCACGTGGGCGCGTCGACGTGTGTGTCCGATCTTGTCTCCATGCGCATGCCATGCATATGTCTTCCTCTGTGTGGCTTTTTCTGTGTCCTGGAAAACCTATCAAAGTCCTCCCCATTAAAAAGCCTTCTGTGGCACATTATTAGCCCCCGTTACAAGGGCAATCTATCTAAGCTCAAACTAAAGGGGAGGAGGGCCGGGCGTCGGAGAGGTGGGGGAGATTCCTGTCAGCTCAGAGAACATTAGCTGTCCCAGAGTGCTTGTAGCCGCAGCAGGTGTGCTGACCCACCAAGACCCATCAGCCCCCTGCGTCTCTCTCTCTCTCTCTCTCTCTCTCTCTCTCTCTCCCCCCCCTCCCCTCTCTCTCTCGCACTCACAGACACACACACACCTACACACACCCACATGCACCGACTCGAGTCTCGGCTGAGGAGGCAACAAACATGAAAACGTCCGACTCCAGACACATATGCAAACCTACACATATGCACGTGCAGAACATTAAAAGACAGGCACACACACACACACACACACACACACACACACAAGCAAAACCAATACCACCCATTGAGACAATAGCTCTCTAAATCTGAAGGGAGACGAAGTTGTTGCATTAATAAGAGTGCAGCCTTGTGCCGCTAACTTATGAGATGGAAAAAAAAAAAAAAAAGCATAAAGGAGTGAGGATGCCTTATTAGTGGCTGTGGACCGCACCTGATGTTTGTGAACCAAGGGGGTTCTGAATATGGATGTGCGGTTCCTGATGGCACAGACTGCAGTTTGATCATGTGAGGAGTGAAATCAGCTTATAAAGCACAACCTGAATCGTAATTTAGGCACTAAAATATTAAAAAATCCCAAATTAAATTTGAGGGGCCCGACGTGGTTTTGGAGGAGAAGTTCAAATTAAGATTTTTAATATTTACAATATTAATGGAGCCATAATACCAACTAGTAATTTTTTTTTTCCATAACTGAATAAATGAGATGTTCTCAGAGGAAAATAAGGCAAGGAAGGTGGCAGGGTCCGCCACATATAAACAAAATAAAAACACTATCAAACTGTGTTGTCCTTTAAGATCAGTTTGTTTATTCAGTTCACTCAGTGATTAAAACAAATATAGTTCTTCTTCTGATTAAAATGTCTTCCTCCAAATCTACGTAGTGGTCCTTTTAAGGAGGAGGCGGCAATAGCTAAATTGTTCATGATCGCATAATCTGGCGGGCTGACTTGATGGCGAGCTCTCACTGTCTTTGCATTAGTCCATACTGTATGTACCCGTGTTCTTACTGCAACATGCTGTTTCTGATCTAACCTGACTCACACCGTCTCTCTACTTCCTCGTTATCCAGCCCCTAAAAGTTTGATTATAAATCTTGCAAATCATCTGAGTGGTTTCTGAAATCACGAGTTCCATCCGCAACGTACAGTTATAGCAGAAGGGTTTGTCACAACCTGAGATTTTTTTCCTTTTTTCTTTTTTTTTTTTAAAGAACAATACACAGTTACACAAATTGAAATCTCCTGTGTCGATGAATTATTTGGTGGCGCTCATATTCACCTCAACTGCACTCCGCTCGGCTCATATTTACCACATCCCTTTGCATTTACAGCTTTCCGTTTGACCGCCTCATTTGCCTTGAAAAAAGGTCTCCACTGGAAAGGATTGGAATAGAAAAAGGTTGGGCTCTTTTATTTAGAATTTCCTTTGTATTGCTATTTAAGTGATTTTTTTTTTTCTCCATGGTACTTTATTAGCGGCAGCTTTTACTGTCTGCAACCACTAGCAGATTCTGAAGGCAAGCGAGGGAGAGGAGAGGTGGGGTAGGGTTTGGTGGGGGGGTGGACTGGAGACAGAGGGGGGGGTTGGGAGGGGTGAGAGATGGATGTAAATGTGGAATAATGTAGCAGGAGTGAATTTGCATGGTCAAATGTCAAAAAAATGAAGCCTTCCCCTGAGCCTTGTCAGGAAAAATAACATAAGTGGCACGCTCCAGCACTGGCATGCCATTAGCGGTTAGTTCTGCCTGTCATCAGTCACTGAGAAGAAGAAATGGCCGTCATTATCTCCAAAAAATGGACTGGGAAAGATGGATACACCCCCTCCGTCTCTCCATGACAAAGAGGCATGCGCACATACAGCACGTGGATGTGCACACTGAAGACACATATGAGCACAAAAAAGGCAAATTTGATACACCTGCAGGCGTGTGTGGCACCGTAGGACCATGCACATCAGGCGCAGATAAAAAAAGAATGTATGCGGCACGCTGAAATGCAACGCATACGTACACACAGACGTGCACAAGTATGTGTGATCAGAAAGCAAAAAAAGGTGATCTTTGAAGCCTAATATTGTCAGATTGTGAAGCGTATTTGTCTGCACAGTGAAGCAAGTGTGTACAGTGCGTGCACCTTTAGGAGGTCGTGTTGAAGCTAATCATTGTCTGCCGCCCCTCTGACGCTACTTGTCCCGAGGCTGTTGCAGCCCAAGATATTAATGCTCAATCTGGAATAATAGCTTAATTTCCCGTCATGTAATGTCCATTAGCATGCCGCGTACTGTATCCCGACAGCTGGCGAACAACAGACAGGCCACGCAATTAAATATGCGACCAGTGGAGAATGAGCAAGGGATAGTGGATGAGGGCTGAGCACGAGTGTGAATGAGAAGAATGGTATGTTTCTTTTGATACGCCCGCACACATGCACGCATGCACACTCATTACGGTTCAGCTCGCTGCAGGAAGGAAGGCTCTGGCAAGCAATTGTATAATAAGCCTAAAGACCATAAAATCTGCAGAAGCAAGGACAATTAGCCATTACATTCCATGGTACTGATAGCCACACATTGGCGTTTGAAGATAAAAAAATCCCCTCACTGTTACATTGTCTGGACACCATGTTGAATTGCCTTAACAAGCGTCGACAATTCAATTATTCTCATTATTTTATTTATTTTCTTATTTCTTTTCTTAAAGAGCGAAGAGGGATATCTCTGTATTTGCATATTGTCAGACTCATTGGCACACATTCAAACAAGACAAGTTGACTTTGTTATGCGGCAGCTCTGCGCCATCGCTTTAATTTGTCCTTGAAAATATCGCTCCTGACATTCAAGAATGCAATTTCCATGTGGCGATGAGACAGGGCGGGTAACAATAGCAGAAAACCCGAATATAGGTATGTATTGAGGAGAAGTCCATGAATTTTAAGACAGGGAATATATTGAGAAGGCTGCCACCAGACAATGAGAGAGAGAGATATATATATATAGAGAGAGAGAGATAGAGAGAGAGAGAGAAAGAGCGAGAGGGGGAACAACCGAGCAAGAGATCAGCATGGCAGCTAATGTAATGAATAATATCTCAAGTGTAAATCCAGCCAATTGAACCTTGGGCTGCCTTCTCCCTCTAGCTAGGCTAAATGAGTTTCCATGGGAATGTGGATGAAAGGCGCACAGACGTCTAGGTCAGGCATATTGGAGAGGAAGAGGCAGAGAGGGGCTGGGAGTATGAAATAGAGTCCTCAGGGTCTGGTTTGGAGAGATTTGCACTTGTGCTAAGCCACTTCAGATGTGAGTGGAGGGTCTAACAGCCTTAGACTTGAGCATCAAGGTATGTGTGTAGGTCTGTTGTTGAGCTGTGTAAGCACTGAGGGCAGAATGTGCCCCTAGAAGGGCTGAGGGAATTTCATACAAGTTATGCCTTCTCTGTGTTCAATTCAACATATTGTCGGTGGAGGCCGAGCACAGAAAACCGCCGCAGTCAAATCAAGACGGAGAGACGAGCCTGTGTGCACACACGCGGTGCACAATCCCAGATGTCACAGCACAGGATGGAAGGTTTTTTGGTTGCTCCTCCTCTCCCTCATATCCCCCCCGCCCCACCACCACCACCACAAGCTTGATTTAATTGAAAGTCTCCCCTGCTAGGAACCTGTCTGCGGCACTTTAGAAGCTGTAGTGACTAAGTTCAAAGTGACACATCCAGGACATGTGAGCCGCACATTACCTTGACACAGTCGAGCTGTAGAAATTAGCCGCTGTCTGAATTATTAAAATAACAAGGGATATTTCATGTGATTGGGCAGGGAGATATTCCCCCCCCCCCACCTACCGCGATTCTAATTGTCCACTTTAACTAGTTTCTTTGAGCCTTCAGCATCAGTCAGTGTAAAGCACTGGTTTGCAGATTTTCTCCGCTCCCATTAGGGAAGAGGAACGAGGCATGGCTGTCCACTAAGCCCACCTCATTTATTATAATGACCTGCCAGGCCCAGACATGAACATGTTAAAGTTATAGGAGTGCGGGACATGACAGGTGCACACAACCTTGTCAGATCTGTGTTGGTCTAGTTAGAGCATACAGATCCCCCTCACTGAAAGGAGCGACAGGCAGATGGGTTGCCAGCACGGTGTGTTACTGCACGTAAAAGGGAATGGCTGACTAATTGTCAAATTCCAAATAATGTAAATACTAATGTGTAGCCTTTACACAGGTATAAAAACAATATATGTAGATTTTTTTTGTGGGGGGGGGGGGGGTATGGGGGTATTTTAGGGCTTTTAATTTGTAAAACAAATGGACTGTTAAATGGCCAGTTCATGTAAAAATAGTCAAAAAAATGCACATTTTCCCACTTACCTGGTGTGAGTTGCCAAGCTTTGGAGATAGCAGCCTTAGAAATGTCTGCTTTCTCTCTAATATTATGGTACTAAATGGGACTCAGCTTGTGGCTCTCAAAGCATAAAATAGATGAATAAATATATACAACTGAAAAACCAATAGCAATATCTCTTTCCAGAAACCATGTAGGGACTATTTTCTTTGTACTGAACAACACCGTTTAACTGTATCACCACACGAGCCAACATAGCTGACTAAGATGGCTAATGTTACAGCTCAGCCAAGAAAGACACCATTAATGATTGCTTCCTTTGCAGTCACAAGCATGAGCCTCGCTCACAAAATAGCTAGGACTGAGTAACTTAAAACTGCTTCATTAATGCAGCCTTAGATGAGGGCTTTGACATATAAACAGCTGAAATTATTTGGTGTTTTTACGATTTTGCCGGTTACATATGGCGAAGCAAGGTAGGATTGTGTTTTATTTACATGCCAATTAGATCAATGCACTTTACTTTATAACAAATGGAATCATACAGAAGTTAATATTGATAATATCCTTAATATTACTTTTTTGTCTTTTGAAATGTGCTTATTTCTCAGTGTCCCTGCACAGTTTTGAATAAGCTCAGTTTTTTTGTCCGTTCACATCCATTCATGAACTGCTGTGATCTTCCTCCCATGTTTTTCTCAGCCCGGACTATGCCTTGAGCAAAAAAAAAAAAAAAAGTTGACTTTTGCAGGAGATGCACTCTGTACCACAGGAAGCTTAGCTAGCATGAACTAGCTGATCGATGGATGTAATACAGCTCTATCCGATGTCTGCAGTATCTCGTGTCATAGAACACTTACTAGAGGTGCAGGGTAAGGAGTTGTAATGTAAACATCAGTGAAGGCAAACACGCTTCAAGACTCAAACCAGAACAAAAGCCGTGTATATTTAATGGAGTCACAGCAAACAGTCCGGTAATCCCTGTAAGATCTAAGTAAACAAATGTAGGTCTTCTAAGTGTGCATAATGGAGCGTTGCCTTTACAGTCACCCTTGGTCTCAGAGTACTCTTATCTGTAAGGGCCTTAATGCCATGTAAAAGACACACACAGGAGCACTGTGAGGTTTTTTTTCCCCCCCTCCCAGAACTAACGTCCAAACTGGACTCTATAATCCTCTGCCATTCTTTTAATCATCTGACACCCAGAGAGGGCAATATCTATTTTCATCTGGTCCTGATAGGATCTCTTTAGGATTTAAAGAGGGGCCTCGGCATGCTGCGCCCGGCAGCTCAGCTGTGATCTCGGGCTTTGGGGAGTTCTCATTAGGCGTTAGCGGCCCCCAGATCGAAGAAGCCCAGTTCTGGCTAGTGGATTTTTAATCCTCCTATGGCCTGTGTTGGGAGATGGAGTTATTTAGGGGCCTTTGATTAGCCTCGCAGCTGCACTTTGATTAAGAGAACTTCTAAAGATCGAGCTGCTGGGCTGCAATTTGAAGGTGGTGGAGGACATGTGTGGAGGTAGAGCTGTGATTATTTATGTTGTATACGTGTGTGTGTGTGTGTGTGTGTGTGTGTGTGTGTGTGTGTGTGTGAAAATGGCTGAGTGTGAGCATTTTTGTAAAGGTACATACAGTATTATATGTGAGTTTATGTACGGAGCAACCTTTCTGTATAAGCGATTGCATGTCTATGTGATACTGTATCTGTATTCAGCAGTGATAGAATATAACTAAGTGCATTTACTTAAGTACATTACTTAATGCAAATTTGAATGTTCCATTGATTGTAATATGATGAATGGTGTCTCAGCCACTTCGCCCCCACACTCGTTCATTTCTACATATGTAACCGTTGAATGTGCAAAATAAGCATCACTGATTTTTATCGAAAACTGGATCATATTTTATGGGAATAAATGTTTTCTGGTTTTCCCTGCTCTGCTTCAGCTCTCTGTGATTTACAGAGTTTCCCAAAGGCAACCTGCAACTGTGACAGCCTTGCTAAATGACAAAGGCTAAAAGACAGACACCGAGCTGGACTTGCTGCTGTTGAACGGTTAGTAATATCAGCTGACTTGGTAACATGTCTTGTGTTGTTGCACTTGCTCGTTGTGTGCAAAGGTGTCAACTCTTAAGGCAAGTCAGGCCGATTCGACAGAGGTTTAGCTGGTAGCATGTTATTAGCTAGCTGTTACTGTCTGTGGTTGAGGTGATGTGAGCTTGACTGCTGTGTGTAAACTTTGCGGAAAAATGCCTGAGCGTGCATGTTAACATTAACATTAGCATGTTTAGACATACACCTTCAAGACATAACATTTGTATAACACCCAGAGTTTTGTTTGTAGTTAGTAGCACTTAATCTTACATCACATCTAACAAACTGATGGTCACATTATTCAGAGCACCCATGATACCATGCACAAATTATGGGTGTGACTTTGGGCTTATCCTGTCACTTAACCTGAACCAGTGTTTTCCATGGTGACAAGATGCTAATTCTCTTTCTTAGAGCGATTGTAGCAGTATCACTAATTCATGAAGGAGTAGGTCAGCAACATTATCGATGGAATGCTACTTACAAAAGTAGCATTGCCTAGACCGCTTAGCTAACATCCTAAAGCCTTGAAAGTGTCACCTGTACATCAGTTTTTATGATATATTATTACGTAGGTGAGCCCATAATTGTTTTCCCAGCGATGTCCCCATTGACCTCCATAATGTTGCTTTCAGAACCACATTTTTAAGCAGATTTATTGTATCAGCAATCATATAAGGAACACTGATTTCGATACTCAGAAAAATTCCAGAATGTCTGATCCAATAAATGGCTCGGACCATAATTAGTAAAATGAAAATATCTGTAAAATTTTAATTCAACTTCTTTTGACACTTCAGTTACCCACCTGTGTAGAGTAAGTCTGACTTCCAACAAAGTAAATTATGTCAATATAGAGTGTACATGTCCACCATAGTAGGATCTGTTTAAGGTTGAGATCAAGTGGAAATATGGGAGATGTGTTGAAAACATTAAAGAGAAACGATCCACTTCACTGCTTTAACAATGACCTTGCTGAAGCTAAAAGCCGTGACACACATTGGCAGAGGCAAAAAAGACAGAATGACAAAGAGGATGAGACAGATGAGAGGTAATAGACAAGGCCAAAAAAGTTCAGTGCCCAAGGCAATTTGATATTTTGTCTCTTCTCTGTTCTGCTGAGGTTCAAACCACCAGGTAATAAAGCCAGACTGGCCTGTCAGTGCTGGGCTGAGAGTGGCACCATCCAGGGCCAAGGCTGTCCTTCAGATGTAAAGGAGGGATTGAGCCCTGCTTTGTACTTCTATGGTTCTCTGGGCCCTTTTAAAGTGACTGTGCTAAGATCAATGGAAAAATGGAAAGCTGGATAAAGCAAAAAATCATGTCTGATACACTGACACATTTTTGTCTGAAGCTTTGACTGAGAAGAGACAGAAATACACATGTGCACACAGGTTTCAGCACCTGTGCCCACACATTTACACATAGACGCATGCTCACGTATCTACATACCAGTCAGTAGCACAGTGGAGAGTTATGGAGATGGTATACTACTCCATTGGTATTTCTATTTCTTAAAATGGGCAGAGTGTCTGCTCTACTGCTTTGTGAACCAGAGAAAAGATTGCGTGGATGGGTAATAGGAGACCGAGTCATTTGGAAAGAAAGACCACTGGGACCTTCAATAACTTGGAATGTCTGTTTCGGTACAGCAAGCGGAATTAAGCTGCCTGGGAAATGTGCATGGATCTCTATATGAGAGCGAAAATCTCATGAAAGCCTTATGAAGCTTAATGACTCATAATGAAGGCTCTGTTGGAGTTAAATACCGTCAAAGCTCAGGGGAGAAGAGGCATACCCTTTGTATACGGTCTCTTTTTAGCTTTTTAGACACAGATGTTTTTTCTTTTTCTTTTTTTTTTTGTTTTTGCATAGCAGAATGAAATTAAACATTTAGACAGGCTGAATTTAAAGATGCACTGGATACAAATTGTCCTGTGTAGTGTAATGATGCAGGTATACGGATAAAGCAACGTATGGACACTGCCAAGATTACAAGTGATTCATGCTGGACTTTGACTGACTTGTAAATTTGGGAATTAATTAGTAAATTGTATTATATTTTCTCTGCTTTGTCAAGTAGTTTTCACACCTTAAATACAATGTGTATATACAAAAGTAACTGCACCCCTTTAATATAAGAAGTAGGTTGTCAGTTGGGCCAACCTCTCCTCAGCAGCCGGGCTAAAACTTCTTAATTAAATATGAGTATATTTGTGCTTAGCAACATGAATCACTAATGACTGGGCTAACTGACTAACTAACAAAATGATGAAAGTGCTGGAATGAGGTTAATAACGGGTCGTCCATACTAACAATGACCCCCTGCCCAGCACACTGACACCTGGTAACTACAACTGCAACTACAACTGTTTTTTTCTACCACATTATCCTCCGTGTAGAGACTAACAACCTAGTTGTGTCTAAGAGTGCAGATATATTCAAAACCATATCTTTTAAGGTTTAAATACTGAACATTGACACATACCTGGTACTTTTGGAGTACTAGAGTTCATCATGAAACAAAATGATATATACACACCTGCATATATAAAGCAGTGCAGGCTATTCAATCCAAACTTTTTGGGAACATGTTGCAGACATCAGAGTCTAAGTGCGAAAAGCGAGTTTGCACACTGAGTGTCTTGTCTTGCTAATGTATTCGACTGAATGTAGGTCAAAAAGGATTTGCAAATCACTGCATTCTGTTTTGATTTACATTTCAGACAGCATACCAACTTTTTTTGGGAATGGGATTTGAAGGGGCAGTATGTTTGGGAAGATTACATATAAATTGCTGTTACGCTGATAAGCTAAAACCTTAGCCAGTGTTTATGGGTTCTATGTAGTCACTCAGCTGTTGGGTGGAGACTAAGACGCCGATTTTAGATAAGTCTGCCACAAATCAAGTGTATCTGAGCACTACTGCATAAGTTATGGAATGAAGTAAAACACAACATAATGTTTTCTTTTTGGGAAATGGTTTGCAAAGATATGACGAAAAATGATTTGAAGAACTTGGACACTGGTACGATCTTTTAAAGAAAGGGATTATGGGAGAAGCATGTTGGATTAGATTTCTCTGAGTGCACAGTCCTCTCTGTCTTTGTGAAAATGTTTAAAGCTCTTTATTCTGTTAGTGCATAGAAAGTTCAAGGTTTTTCCTGATCTCCTTCCATGTGAGGCTCTTCAGTAAACAAACTATGCATAATTAGGAACTAATTATGCAGAGTGTTTGCGTTTCTTTCAAATTAATTGTAGAAGACATCCCGTTTTTTTTTTGTTTTTTTTTTGTTTTGTATTTTGACACAAAATTCTGGTCAAAAACAAAAAGCCAGAATAACAAGGTCATAGAGAAAGAATATCAGGATAAAAGGCCAATGGTCTGGCCACAGCGTTTGATTATAAATTATAGAGATATCAACATAATGATGACATTTTGAGGGAAACAAAACACTAAGTACATTTTCTACATGAACATGAATATTAATATTATTATTGTGCATCAAGAAAAAGCTCTGTTGTATAGACGGCGCTCACTGCCTTCCCAGGGTTGAAAGTCAAGAGACACTTTGGTTTGTAGCGCAGGGACGTCACTCTTGTGGAGATATGAGGCTAAGCAGTGAGCAGGCCCTGCCACCTTAGCTTTGATTCCAGGGCTAAGTATGTACAGATATCTAAGGTGTTGACACTTCGCCCTCAAAGCCCTATTTCTTTTCCCTGGGATCAGTGCGGCTCACTGATAGCAGATTATCTCTGCGGCATTTTGTGGCCCAGTTGGCACCCTCATTTGTTATCTGCTCACAGTTACACTGAGGTGCAGTCTGTGTAGGTAGAGAGAAATGTCAGAATAAAACATCTTAGACGTATTCACATCTGCTCTTTGTTATTCCGTGCATTGTGTAGATGTCTGCGAAGTAATAAGAGTCCGACAAACCCACCATCTGTACGTCAGTGGATCCTGCACAGGAATACGTAATAAAGAGACTTCTGGCAGTGATTTACCATATATTCCCTAGGTTACTACGAAGTATCCAACTAATCTAGCCAACTAGCTAATATTTATGGTATACTGTTATACACAATAACAGTTTATAATGGAGCAATTCATCTAATCTCTTCCCATCCATCCATCCATCCATCCGTTAAGACATATCAGCTTCAACATTGCAACAGGGTAACCACTCCAGGTCCATTTTTCCCTACCAGCTTCCATCCTCGGGTATTCCTGGGGAGGTTGTGAAGAACTGCTGGGTATTGTAATCTCTTCAGTGAGTCCTGAACCTGCCCTGTAGCCTCCTCCAACTTAACACTTTTTGAACACTTTCCAATGGGGGCACAAAGGGGAGGGGCACATGCCCGATTCACCTCAACTGCCACCTTTAAAAGTGAGGAAACACTGGGTCTGAAACCAAGGTACTTCTAAATGGCTGAACTCAACGTCCCTATAGAGTAACACCATCTGTGAGTCACTCTCAGTGAGTTAGTTTGATCATATGAACTATGGAATAAACACTGACCTGTAACTTGTCTGCTCACTACAAATCACATGCCATCAGTCCAGAATGACCTGTATCAGCCCACAGGACGGAGCTCTCCTCTCACCTGTATTGAGCCAACCTGTTCTCTAGTGTCAGACTTACAAGTCTTGTGCTTTGAACCATTGCATTGCGCATCAAATACTACAGTTTAGTGACAACATGGTTATCATAATAATTAATAATAATTCATTACTTCCTTCAATGAATTACTTGTCAACTGAAGAAAAATATCCCCTAAAGTTTAAAGTGATGTCTTCATATGTCTTGTTTTGGTCTGCAAAAAACATAATCAATTCATTGTCTCAACATAAATATCACTGAAATGGGAACCTTGCCATTTTGATTTTAGATATTATCCTGAACATAAAAGTACATTCTTTCACAAAGATAAAAAAAACATGAAATTCAACCAGACAGCAAAATGCAAAACACTGTAACATACATCAGACGTCACAAATAAGTATCACTTTATTATTCATTGCTTGATCCACAGAGGGTAACTCAGATCTAAAGAGTTTGACAGGCTGGGCAAGAAAAGAGCTCTGCAGTCTGTTCAGTCGAGTCCTGTGGCACTTTAAATCTTATGTTTTCATAGCAAATTGTCATCCAGAATATCACAAAGAGGACAAGAGACAAGGTGCATTCCTGAAAATGAAAGCCCTACAACCCAGACTACCTCAGCGTCCTCCACAGAACACTGTAGGAACCTCTTAAACCTTTTCCAGATTCAGATAAACACTAGCTCTTCGTTAATTAGCATTCCCAGGACCCTTTAATCAGTACTGAGCTTCTGAAAACCCACTCCAGGCTTCTTTGCACGGGGCTGAATCTACACTCTTGTAAGTTTCCAAGGCATATACACAGTGCCAAATTCACCTGTTCTCTGGAGGTGGCTCCTAGCACAGCTCCGCTTTATCAGGCGCACCCGAACGCACCGTACCGCTCCGCTATGTCTGAACATTTTGTAACCTTTGATTCAGCTGCTCTCTGGAGTTTGTACTCTATATTTTTCACAACTTCCTCAGTGAAGGGCGAACAGCATGTTTGTACATCGGTAAAGTTAGTCCAAGATGAGAAACATGTCAGACCCAATTAAAAGGCAGCCCTCGCGTCGCCTGACACAAAGTGACAGAATTCGGATTTGGTAAACAAAAATAAAAGCATCCAAACATCCCAAAGTAGTTCATGCTAAATGTGTTATCGCTCTTTTTTTTTTTTTTTTTTTTACCACCCCCGCTCACACTCTGTTCAATGTGTCTTCTTGCTCCTGTGTTACTTTGATATATGTGGTTGACTCTCTGGAGTGCTGACGAGCCTTTGATACTAGAAGGGCACAAACTAATATCTTCCCTTTGAAAAACAATTTCAGGGAGAGGGGATCAGTATAAATAGGCCTTTTTATGTGCACCAGGGGCCGATGTGAATCTGATGGGGAACTTGTGATAGGCTTTTTTAAATGGCAATGCAAAATTGATGAGTGGAGGGGGCCTGGGCTGTTGTCGCGTGGATGGAGATGTGACTGCATAAGGACATCAAGGCCTGACACACACGCCTGCACACACACACACACACACACACACACACACACACACACACACACACACACACACAGAGGACTGTGCAGATGCATGCAAATGTGGGCAGTACACAAAAAAACGCACACAGAGACCCACAGCCACACACACATACACACACACACACACGTACGCATGAAGCAGATGCACACTCTCTATTGGATTTACGCTTACACTCCAGTTGGGGCTGAAGGCTTAATCGAGATATAGAGGGAGCGCTCGAGAGGAGAAGAGAAGATGGTCTGACCAGTCGTCTCCCATTCTATCTCCACTCCATCCCTCCATCCCTCCTTCTACAAGAGCCCGCTATCCCCCGCTATCTGTTATCTCCACACAGCCCGCGCCGCTCTCTCCACCTCGTCCCCTGCTCACCCACCGCCACCGCCGCCGCCACCTCTCCCAATCTTGATGGGTATTGGGGAATGTAAGAGAAGAGTTCCCTGATAAAGCTGTCTAATGAACATACAGGAACTTTAGTAAGTTAAGCATCAAAACATCGAAGGCTGTTTGAACTTTGACTCCCCCTGCATTAGCGCGGAGTCCTTATCAGGCCTCTCGAGTGGAGAGATTAGCCACTTCCTAATGAAGTGGTGAAATCGTAAAGGTCTTACTCCAAGGCAGAGTGGATTGCTTCCAACATTTTTCACTCTGTTATCTCCCATACCCAGATTGCCATTGGAAAAAAAAAAAAGAAAAAAAAAAAAGGTAAGGGTCCTCCTTCTCTCCTCCCTCCCTCCCCCTTCTTGATCTCACACACACACACACACACACACACAAAATATGACATAAGATCATGCACACACCTGCCAAAAGTAAACAGTTATATCAAACGCGGAAACGGGGAAAAACAACAACACTTTTTTTCGGGATCCGCCTCTGCCGCCGTCGACGCAGGCATCTTTTACTTTTTGACCCCTGAGCAGCTGTTCGGAGTGGGGATGCATTATCTAAATGATCCCCTGTGTTTTAGTCAATCAGGGGGCCCTGCAGACGACTTATAAATCTTACATGCCTCCTCTTCCGTACCCTGGTGAGGTCAGACACACATTGCATATTCAAAACCTGCATTAAGACACCCACCCTTTCTCCTCCACATTCCCTCCGTTCCCTGTTTCGCAGCCCCAATCAAAACACGCGCGCGCTCCTCATCAGCCATCAGATTATCATACAAATAGACGAGATTGTGATATATGCAAATGAACGGAATATGGGGCGATGATCTGTCTGCATAATGAATGCGCTCTTTGTTTAACGGTCATCAGGTTTACCACTGTTTACATCTGTACCGTTGTTGATGGACATGAGGATGTGATGATGATATTCTTGACTGACTCGCACGCCTTATTAATATTCCTGGTAGGGCCATCCTGGCCTGAACCCCAATCAGGGGCTGCGTTGTGTTCGAGTGCTGAAATTGATGTAACTGAAGAATTTAAAGCCATCACGTGTGGATTACCCCACCTCTGACCTCGAGCAGTTTACGCTGTTTACTCCCCGGGAAAGTGTTTACATCATATTTGTCGTTCAAGCGCCGTGACAGACAGAGAACTCTGAACTTCCAACACTTGGAGAACAGAACAAACCCCGTCCACATCTATCCGATCTAATTATATTCCGGCAAGTGATAGCAAAAAGGAAAGCGTGTAGAGCGAGAAACCTTTCTAATGTACCGCCCCACTTTACTCTTTTTTGGTATAATGCATATTCTGGCCGATGCATTATTCACAAATTAAGAGCCAGAAATTTCAGTTTCCACCTCGAAAATCGAGCGTCTTCGAACAGACAGCGGAGCGGGAGTACAAGAAGTGTTGTCAGTTCTGGCCAGTGTACAACATGCATCTCAATCCCTGTAATAGCACTCCTTATTCTGACACATGTTAATAATTGATTGTTAAGTGATAAGCCTCGCTCAAGCATGAGAAATAGCCGGCGCCCAGAAATAAATATGAAAACCCCATCGCGGTATAATTCATAAGGTTGTGTTCGATCAGTGTAGGCGTCTCTCGGGGTTCTCCATTATTCATGGTATCGCCTAATATCATAGTTCCTCTTTTCGGGACTTGAGTCATTAATGGTCTCCTCTCTTTTGGCTGGATTCAGAGACAATGAGTGGACGTGAGGTGTAAAGGCGCACTGTGTGGTGTTTGGGAGGTAATTTGAATCAGGGGTGAAGGAGCTTCATTTGATGACCCTTTTCAACTAAATAAACAAACTCTCTGTTTTACTTTGTTTCCATTTGGCGGACCCTGCCACCTTTTAATCTTCAAACTGTATTCGGGGGACATTATTTTCTTCCGAGAACAGCTTGTTTGTTCAAATCTAAATTTCTGAGTTTGTGTCATTACCTCATTACAATCATAAAATGCCTCTGAGTTTGAATTTCTTCTCCTAAATTAGATAGTGCCCCTGAATGCCAAATTGTGATAGTTCGGAGCCCAGATATAAACTTATTCATTTGCTTTATATGGGAAAAGAAGCCTGATTTGTCCCATCCCTCCCCTCTGCTAATCTTCCCGCCATCATCTAATCATCGCGCCATCTGTGAGTCTGTCTTTCTCACTCGTTGTGCTGTTTTTAGGTATTGTGGGGACTCACTGTCTCACTGTGCGGTAAACATGGCATGGACCAAACATCCTGCTAGCACATGTCTTGAAATGGCAGTTTTTTTTTTTCCCCGCCAGAAGACATGCTACTTATCGCTACTCATTGCGCCAATCCTCAGGAGGGCTTCTAAGTTTGATTTGTATCCAATATCAGGAGGTGAACTCCTAATGAGATTTTTATGGACTTTTCCGTCTAACTTCATTAGGATTTTATGAATGAGGTTCAGGCGGGCGGTGGGGGCTCTCCTCACGAAAATCCCCATATGCATCAAAGAGCAAGGAGACGGAGGGCTGGAGATGGAGCTCGGGAGGGAGCGGCGGTGTAAGAGAGAAAACAGGAATTCTTCGTGGCAGGAGGAGAAGCTCTCTCTAGAGACTCGCCAAGATAGCCCTGCGAGAGGCTCCCATCAGGCAGAAGCCGAGGAGCCTTAAGTGTTTTATACGAATTCAATACGGCGGTTAAAAATACCAGAGGGAATATCACATTCATATCTCTGTCGCTCGCCTCACTTAATGCCGGGATGGTTGGCTGGGTGGATGGAAGAGAGGAGGAGAGGAACGGGGTAGCAGAGGGTTTTTTTTCATTTGGCCCTCTGCTGAGGAGGTGACAGTTAATTCTTGATGTCGCAGTCAGCAGCTGCTGGGTTACTCCTTTCTACACTCCGGCTCTTTATATAATGAAAGCATCCCACCAAATGCAATTACATTAGGACCAGCTTAAGCCAGTAACTGAGACGGCGGAGCTATTTCTCACAGCAGTTTGCTTAATTATCACATTCATCATTCATACAAGTGGGGGAATTTAGGTTTTTTTTCTTGCTCTGGTCCCTTTTTTGCAATTCAACTGAGATTGTTTGGTTTGAAGACCAAAAGCTAGAGTGTGTCACTGAGGGAATACAGCTACAGCTGTGCACACAGCAGACACAAAATAAAAGCACTTTTTGCATCGGCTTACTTCTCCAAGTGGATTATTTTCCAAGTGCCATCGATACTATATTTCTGTCATGCAGTAGAGACCAGCAAGGCCTGCAATGTTTTTTTTTCTGGGAGTTTGTTGGTCAATTACTGTGACTCAGCAATTATTTCATCAGGTGCTGAGACTCCTAGAACAGATTCCTCCTGCTCATCACTAACAGCACCTGCAAGTGGCCAGCTTTTCAACACATCATGCTCACAAGAACACAGTCGAATGATGATGATGGTAGGGCTGGCCAAACAAATTCACAATGATATTATTACGATATCTAAAGACATTAAGTCTATCTTTAACCTTGTTTACTGTGTGTTTTGTCTTTTTTGTTGCAAATGCACAAGGACAACATCAATATCCAGACGATATTTTGATATGTGTGTATCGATATTTCATTTCTTAAAATCAAAGTTTTTGTGATTATCACTGTGATTATCCTGATGCCCCTACTCTATAACTGCTGGATCTTTTCTGTTGTCGGCAAGGTTGCTTTGCTTTGCCATGAAAATGTGATTTTGCTGACAGAAATTCTCTTTCTATATTAGGGAGAGGACTTTCCAATGTCGAAACTATTGTACTGTGTTACCCTTAAAGTGTTGATATGTAACTTTTTGCAGCCTATCTACCATCTCGCTCCCTCTATAACAGCTACTGCAGGCTAATCAGTATCTAAAGTACCTGCAGATATACACACATCAAGAGGGTTAGTCACACTGAAAGTATCTTTTGTTTAGCAAATTTAAGGTTGTTTTTACTTATTTGTATGACGACAACACTTACTTGATATTATTTACTATTAAGAACTGCATTTTCACTTTTGAACTGCAACATAATTGTCGCTCAATAGTCATAAAACACGTAAATAATGGGGTCACGTAGTTTGACAGAATCCTAGTACGAGAGAGAAGCTGATGGGAGACACTTCCACTGATGTACTAAGTGGCCATGATGTTCTAGGTGCAGATCTTTGTATGTGTGTGTGTATTTATTCACATGGGAGAGGGACACACTGCCTTCGGAATCGCTGCAGATTGCCTTGAAGCCTCACTTTGCTTTGTTTAACTCCCTCTATGGTGATTACACAAAAAAGAAATGTAATCGGTCTGTGAGCATTGTGCCATTGTTTGGCTTTATCAATTAAATTAACCACCATTCCAAATCCTCCCATTGTGCGCGCAGAGCCGCCCTTATCAGCGACTGTATCATGGCAGTCGGGAGAAAATGAGCATTCCCTTCTGTTCTCCAACAATCTAATCATGAAACAATGCAAAAAAAAGACACTCTGCAATTCTCTCCTCCTTCCGCTCGCTCCCCTCTCCCTCTCACAGCCTGTACGCACAGCTACGTCTTCTTCTTCCCCTTCCCCTTCTTCTTCTTCCTCTTCTTCTTCTTCTCCTCCCTCTTCTCCTCTTTAGCCGCTCTTGGCTGCTCTCCAGTCTCACTTAAACCCATTAGCTCTATTACTGAAATTATTTTCCTCCCCGGCCATGTCTTTGTGCAGAGGGAGTGAATTTCACAGTTATCAGAAGCTGTGGAGAATAGGGAGGAACGGCTGTGAGTCACTGCAGTGTGTGTGTGTGTGTGTGTGTGTGTGTGTGTGCATGCACTATGCTCCTTGGCTGCTCATGGTTGCTTCTTAATTAATGCTTCTTTGTCCTGGAGGAGCTATAAGGAGAGAGGCAGGGACGGGATGAAAGAGTCGTATGCATTGACCTCGTTGTGCCATTTGAGGGCAGTGCAGTCTCAGGGTTTTGGGTAAACACAGTGGCCCCCGTGCAACGCTCTGCTCCGTATTAACAAAGAGGTCGATGTGAAAAAGTTTCGCCTCACATTTTCCCCGTGTTTCAGAATCGGGATCGTGTTGCATGTCTCAGTTAAGGAGGACAGTCAAATTTTTATTAACTTAGACTTTCTCTGTACCCTGTGTGTGTGTGTGAGTCTGTGTCACGGTGTTCATTAAACGTGCTAATCAATTAATTAGCCCGCCTCTCCCGCCTTTAGGGAAGGCTAGTGGGAGAGGAAGAGACGGCTGTCTGTAATTTACAATGTCAGATGTTGCATTTAACAGAAAATGTGATGAAACCATCAAAATAAAAGACTGCAGTATCTAATTTTGAAATATCAAAAAAAAAAAAAAAATCTTATTGTGTCAGTGCTGCCTCAGTGCGCCTACTGCTTAGTGTGAAGCTTGTTAGCAGAAATTAAATATTAACCGATGGAGTCGACATGTGCTACACAATTTTCTGATGCAGGGAGCGACATGAGAAAAATGCGCTTTCAAACCTAATAATGTTGCAGAAACATAAGTAATTAATTCCAAACACAGTAATTTAAAAGGCAGTCGTTTTTAGAAATTCATATTTTTGACCCATCAAAGCTGTGTTTTATCAGCACGCCTTGAAACTCCGACTGCAGGCGATCCTGCACAACAAATATTATTCTTGGCCCAACCGCCTGCTATACTTAACACAGTGTTTCTGGTTTTCTCATAGAGATTTCAAAGGATGTAATTTATTGCCATGTCGTGCGCACATGTGCACGGCTGGATACATTTCCTCTTGACAAGGCGTCCTTTCTTTTAAAATTTGTTGCAGTCCGTTTAACAGAATCACGGGCGAACCTTTTTTGATTTTACAAACCGTACAACCGCACGTTTGAGCCGCGTTCCCTTACCCGCACACGTTAACCGTATCCATCCTGCTGTGGCCTTCGCGCGGGATCTCTCCCAGTTTGCTCTGCTTAAAACAAAGGCAAATAAGCTTGTCGGCCGGGGGGGAGAGGAGAGGAGGAGAGGAGAGGAGCACGGCCATGCACCGACATCAAGCATAATGACAGGCCGGCCTTGGAAATAACTAGGTGCACGGCATTTTAAAGAACTTTTATAACTGCACTCTTATATGTATGTGTCAGCTTATAGTCTCACAAAGGACCATTTTTTGCTGTGGCAGCCTGCACATGCGGAAGCTTCTTGATAACAGTTATTTTCATTTTCACGGAACCGCGCTTAGGCCCTTTTACGAATAAAGAGATGACAGTGTCGCCACACTAAGTAGTGTTTTGGTACCCACTAAGCGAATCAGTGGTTCTGTGGTTGTAGCCGTTGCACCAAGTTGAAGGTTTTTCAACGTGGTAGCTGCCCTGCTGCTGCACTGCTGCGCCGCAAGTGTTCGAAAAACTCTTTGGAGGCATCTGTGCCGCCTCTTATTGAATCTGACGGAGAGGGGCGAGGGGATTTTACAGCGTTTTCACAGCAGTCGTGTATTTTCATAATTGTCACTGAAGTAAACATAACGGCATCAGCACACAAAGTACGTGTAATTGCTTTACCAGGAAGCCTCGTGCACCACACACGTACAGCACAAACACACACTGAGGGCCAGAGAGAGGAGAACTGACTGCAACACACACACACACACACACACACACACACACACACACACACACACACACACACACACACAAAGTCTATACTGCATGTACAGCGCTGTATGATTGATAATGTGATCTAGTGATCCCTCCTGAGTAGCGGCGCGGGGCTCAACAGCAGCAATGGCTCCATGCTTACTCAACCATAACACACCCTGCTCTCACAGGGGCCCTCCTATAGATATGTGTGTGTGTGTGTGTGTGTGTGTGTGTGTGTGTGTGTGTGTCCAAGGGAGATCGCTGTTTATGCTACTGCATTTTGTGGAAATGTGACTACACCTTACACAGGTAGAATATCGCTAAAAACTGTAATTTCTTCCAAGACCCTTAATTTTTTAAACCTGCGCGGTGAACGCCTTTTCAGCCATTTTCCCGTCACTGTTATTATCCACCTCAAACCTCTGCCCCCGCAGAGTGTGTGCACGCTACTTGCATCTGTGTGTTTGGGCAGAAAGAGCGCGCTAATTCCAGGCACCTCCTTGTCATTGTTGTGTTTTGAATATCACCTCTCCCTCCCTCCTCTCCTCTGCTCTCCTCGCCTCTCTTTCTCCTTTCGCCTTCCTGCCGCTTGTTTCCTGTGACAGGGGAAGTGGCAGCTCCTGGCGACCCCTGACCCCCGGCTGGTCACTTAGGCAGATACGCGGGGCGTTGAGGACTTTGTTGGAGGGCGGCGAGGACTTGGAGAAAGCCGGTCCTAATCAGATGAAGGGAGGAGAACGGAGGAGGGAGAACTTATTGTTTGTTGTGGTGAGTTCAGACGCTAGAGGAAAAAAAAAACAGCTTGGATCGTTTTGACCTCTTTTATACCGTCAAAATAAAAGCCAACTGTAGAAAAGGGCTGAAGTTGAATGCTTAGAGGATGTTTAATGGATGAAATCTTCACTTTGACCTTTTTCTCCCGATAAAAACAGGTGTTTTAAAAAAAGATCTTTTTTTTCTTTTTGGTATTTTAGAATATCAGTAAACCAATATAGTTTATAAATATAGTTAAAAGAATATGTCAAGTAACAACTGCATATTACAAATGCATTTCCTGGAGCAGGGTTTAGAGATCAGAACACCTTTTCATGTTAGAATTTGTGAAGAAAAATACAAAGAGGCACAGAAATTTTGATGACTCCATTTGAGCTACTTATACCAACAATTTCATTTAAAAAAAAAAAGTCATCATCGTTTTTGCCATCAATTACTCCACCACAGCAGAAAGTCCTCTGCAGAGATGTTTCCACTGTCACTCACAGATTAACTCACAGATTTTATTCACAAGGACAGTGCGGTCCCAGCGTACCCTCATCAGTTGCCGGATCCACTCAGACACCGCCGACAGGATGCAAAACAACGGTTCACAATGCACACAGCAACACCCCGCAACATCATCAAAAACCCTCCTTTGCTTTTTTTTTTTTTTCTTCTTCTTTTTTTTCCTCTCATATTGTTGTGTTGTTTTCCATGGGACCGTGTTGTCTCAAAGGCTCAGTTAATGAATTCCAGACAATTAGTGGGATTGAAATTTATTGACAGAACAGCGACGAGCCAGCCTGCCTTCCTGCCCGGCTGCGTGGCTCTCATTGTCCAGAGTGTTCGGAGCATATGCTATTGAGCTGCGCCGCTTGCTTGACAGCAAAGGGCTGGTTCAATTACATCAATTGCTTGATGACTGAGGAGAGAGCAGCGGGGCCATGCATGCTAGTTTGTGATAAGAGGGAAACTCTGCTGCGCCACGGCCCCTCATTATGCACGTCTGACAGTAACCTAGAAAACCTAGGAAATTGTACACAATACAAAGCATATGTTTCTTGTTTCTTTTAGGGAAGAAAATTGATTCCAAGAAAGTAATGATGTAGACAATGCGGGGCTGACCAAAGCTCTCTGACACAAAACTACTGTACTGTTTTGGGGTGGGTGGTGTATTCATGCCAGTGGATATTTTTTTCCCTTTTAAGTCGGCTGCACAGACACACGCTGTCCTGGCTGGATAAAAAATGGAAGCCGTATGCAGCAAGTCACCCGCATAATGACTACTTTGGGGTTTTATTGTTTTCAGTCAGGGATGATTTTAGATAAACTTGTTGACACAATGTCACAGCCCCACCACAAAGTCTTCCGCAGGGCTTCTCGGCGCTGTTTTCCAATATGGCGGCGGCCCGGCTAATCTTAAAGAAAACAGAGTAATTCACGTAAGAAATGCAGCTTTCCCCATTTATTGAACGGAAATTGGAAATGTTTACGATACCTTTTGCCGAGCGTCGAGTCGCATCAGAGAGCCGCACTTTCTCATTCTGTTTTCCTATATAATTTGGGGTTTCTGTATGTTTCATATGCTTGTATATATTGTGTATATTATAGATTATTTTTGGTCCCAGAACAACCTGTCTTTGTCTCCCATCCTTTGTTCCCGGACAAAGACACAACACTGTGACATTCAGTATTATTTATGGCAGGCTTTGAATTGACTCCTCAGCCCAACGAACTGCAGTTAGCTAGTTAGCTCGGAGCATTCTGTTTGTGTCAACAGCCCCCTTTGTGTGTCTGGAGTGATTTATTATGTAAAAGAGGGTTGGTCGGGGGGAGCAGGGAGGGTGACACTGACCTTCCTTTAATTAACACTGATGGAGACCAAGGTGAGAGGCAAGATGATGAAGATTGATCTTCCCACATAAATCATCCTTCCTCCAGGCTGCCGTGTTTGTCTAAGTGTATGTGTGTGTGTGTGTGTAAGTGTGTGTTAACGTCATTTTCTAACAGAAATAACCTTGTGGTTCACAGGTTAAATGAACGTTTGGGTAGGTGCAGAACCTCCATTATTTACCCCGATGGGCTCCCCCTTTGTGGTTATTTACTCAAAGGTTTAATTGATTAGTCCCCTCCAACTCCATTCAATATATTTTTTGTAATATTTCTAATGTCATTTTTCTGCGTTCCGTTGGGATAGAATTAAAAAAAAAAGTCAGGCGTTTTAAAATGATGATCACATTGCTCCAAGCAGCACGGGTTTGTATGGCGCTAAGATGGTAATAAGTCTTGTACAGCAGGAATGAGGGCTGCTTCTGCACCACCCGAGGTCTACATGCTGTAGGAGCAATCACATTTATTCTGATTTTTAATTTAATTTGAAGGGGCATACAAATAAATCATGCAGGAAACAGAAAGGGAAGGTGCTGCAACATTTCTTTTTTCTGTTTCTTTTTTTAAAAAAAACAAAACAAAACAAAAAAATCTCGCTGCACTTCCATTCACAGCTGAAAGACCCTGATATAACATCTGCTTTATGCAAAAAATATCTTCTTTGCAGTGTAGCGCTAATGAAATGTTTAGGTTGGACATCAATCAAGACAGCACATCTGCTCAGGTGTATTTGGAAATCGAAAGAAGCAACCCATCTTTTGTGGAAGGCGTCCCCGACTGTCTGATTTAGATAAACCAATGTGTAATTATTCATATAATCCAGCTCTCCCTGCCTCTGCGAATCCTGCAGCACTTCAAGGGCTAACGCAGGACTTGTATGTATGGCCGTGCCATCTGTATGTCATGTTAAACGCTTATTCTTCTCTCAGGCGGGTTAGTGATGCAGCCTGCCACGCCCCCCCCCAGCCCCACCTCAACCCTCCATCACTTCCTGAAGGTCCACATCTGAACAAAAACGCACGCAATAAATTTGAGTACGTATGGCACTCATATTTAGTAGCATATGGTGACCAACAGAACTGCCTTCTTTCCGTCGGCATCTTATTTTTTTTTTTTTTCACGTTTACAAATCCCGTCTCATGTTGATGGGTTTTAAATTATGTGTGAATATTATTACAACATGTCAACATACCGAAATGTGAGAGCCGGCGCTGCAGTTGGTCAACATGTTGGTTTGTTTTTATTCATTTCCCATTTCCATAAATTTCCTGAGGGCAATTAGTCACCACGCTGCCTGCCGGTTGTTGGGGTTGTCACATTGTCAGTGTAATTGTCAGAAATGAAATAATTGAAATGTTTCCATCTTCATCATTCCCATCAACATATTTCTCGACTTTTATGACACGCGCCGAGCGCGGCATATTATTTTGATTGAGACTTTGTGTAAGCAAATGAGCACAACATATGCTCCAATGTGCATATGCTAATCAGTTTGTTTATCTGTCAGGCAGTTGGTCGGCACGCGCCACTCTGTGTGTCATTTTGCCTCTCTTGACATTTCCGCGGCACAAAATGTTTTATGCATTTTTATCGTTGTTTTCATTTTCTCCCCTGTTCTTCTTCTTCCTCTTGGTCTTCATCTACCACCACTACCCCACAATTCATAAATAATGTATTTATTTATCATGAAAATCTGTTTTGGAATTAGACACTACCCCCACTTCAAAGACAGGGAACCTTTGATATGTTTGATTCTCGAAGAGTATCCGTTGGATTTATTCAATTTATGCAAAGCACCTCCAGGGTAATAAAGGTGGCATTTGAATACATTTGACTGGACTAAATCATATAATGAGGACAGTTTCTGCCCTATATCATAACAGAAAAGAGACCTTAATATTAATGGATCATTTGGCTAAAGAAAAATGTTTCGCCTGCTGAACTGACAACAGCAGACAGCAGTGATTAGCCCAAGTCTACATGGGTAATGATTTATTGCTTTAAAGAGTACAGTGTGTGTGACCCTTTTGCTCCGGTGGCTGAGTTCAGAAATGGGTGTCTTCGGGGAATAAAATAATTCTTTTCAACTTCCCTCTTCAAAACATCTCATAATTAATTAGACATGACCACGTACCACACATGGTGCCTGGATGAGCATCGGAGGTGGTGTCTGTGTGTTTCTGCGTGTGGACTCGTGTGTGTGTGTGTGTGCGTGTGTGTGTGTTGAAAAGTATTTGTCTTGATATGTATGTGCATGCAGAGGTGGTTGTTGATGGTAATTAATTAGCGACCTTGGAAAGTTGAAATGGGAATGAAGTCGTTAAGATAGACTTATTTAATGTCTCAGATCTTTCTCATGTGCTTTAAAATACAAAAAACAATACCAGAATTTAGTGAGAACAACTAATCTTTTGTCATTCACTTAATGAAAACATTAAAGTGTTGTTTATCCAAACTCAATCCATTCAAATTATAAATGTATGTGTATAGAACATGGCTTCATACGGTTTGCCGTGCTTAATCCAAGACTCCAGAGGCAAAATTGATTTTAAAAAGTTATTTTCACCCTCGACACATGGTTGAGCCACTAGATCCACGCTACAGCATTTAGCTTTGCTACTTTAAAGATAACAGATTAAAAAATGTGCATCATTATTGGAGTGAGAACATAATGCCAGAATTTTGTCGTAAACTGTACCTTAGTTGCTAAAGGAACATTATCAGCATATCATAATATATTATAATGAAAACAATGCAAACCACAATGAAGGACAGTGAATTCATTGATCACAATTAAATTCAATATCTTGCCTTTTACACTTACACAAAACAATAAGTATATACTTACTGCCTTTGTACCAAAGCTGGCAGAAAGTATCTGCTAATTATATGTTATTTTAAGGGTAATTACGTTTCAATCAAATTTCACAATTGGTTTAATGAAAGCTAAGTGAATGAAATAGGTAGTAGTTGAATTTGAGTTAAAACAGCCAAAAAATTATTTCCAGTGCATACACTCAGCACTCACCTGAATCAAAGTAGGCTCCCTTTTTTGTGCAGTTTTTTTATTTTTTTATTTTTTTACTTTTCCATTATATTGTCAAACACATTTTGTACGCCAAATCAGTGAAATGAACTTGTCTAATTAATCTGCAACAATTTTGCATTTGTAACACCATATATCCTGAATCCAAAAAATGTAAAGATTAAATGGAATTTCTCACTGAAACCTTCAATTTTACAAATGGTCTTACTGAAAATTCAAATAGGGTAATGCTAAACTAGAACTTTATTTCCACTCCTTCCACTCTACCCTGTCCAGCCTCTTTCCTATGGACAGCTAATTATCTGGCCAACTTTGCGACCCAGATGGCCCACATAAATGCATCAAGTTTACGTGACGGTCCCACTGTCATTTTTCTGTATAATTAAGAGAATATTGTCCATCCTCAATGTCCCGTTCCCGCCAACCTCACAAATATATAATCAGCGTACTGTACTGTACTAGACTTTGGCCTGGTTGGGACAAAAGACTCTGTTGTCGATTACCTGACATATTCCGGACTTTCTTTGGGATTCAGAGCATTAAGGCCACCTTACAGGGTCCCCCTCCTGTCCACTCCCTGTGGAAGAGTGATGCTTCCTCTGTGGACAACTAATTATCTGGGTCTGACCCTCAGCTGTCTGAATGCAGGATCCTATTAGGCAGCCAGGAGGTTGAAATCACAACCACCGACCCCCTCCAATCCCCTACCATCGTATATATTTATTTCCCTTCACTTCCTGCTTCTGAATATTAAGAATAGATTTTTACATGTATATGTGTGCGCTTGGGATGGGATTGATGGTGGTGGTGGCGGAAGGAGGAGGGTGCATGAGGTGTGTGTGTGTGTTGGGGGGGGCTGGAGATGCTCTGCTGATGGGTGAATGGCGGGCCTGGAAATGACGAGCGGGCTGAATGAATGCTTGTCCATCACTCCCCATTCTCTTGGTTACAGGTGGTCTCTCATTTTCCCCCGACCGGCGCATATCTGCCTGCCTTTATATGACAGCCTGGGCTCGCCAATTTGCATGTACGACAGACAACAAACGGGCCTGTGCATGTCAAAATAGGTGGCGGTGCGTGACAGTTTCTACACAATGCTGTCTCCTTTTGGCTTGACCCTCGACCTCGTGCCATGTCTCCTTTCATAATCAGGGAAAGGGGAAGACGGGGCGAAGAAATCATCCAGCCTTCCTTCCTGCCTCCTTCTGCTGCTGCCTCTTTGGAATAAATCTGATACCAATGCCATTAGCTATGCCTCTCCCCTCTCACTTTCTCTTATTCTTAGTCTGTTTTGTTCCATCTTGCTGACTGTCTGCCTCCCCCCCCCCCCTTCCCCTCCTTGTCCTCCCCCTCCTGTTTGTGTTTTGGCATAAAAGCACTCAAATTTAAAGAGTGGCTCATCTCAGTTTGTCTGTTGTTTCAAGATAACATTTCAGCTTTTTTTTTTTTTCTTTTTCTTTTTCAAAACAGAGATAATGAGATCTGTCTTCTCTTGTTGTGACCAAATCAGTGCCAAAAAGTGAGATTATTATTTTTGGATGCTTTCTTGTTTATTTTTATTTTCTGAACTGAGTGACTTGAAAAAGCTAAGGAAAAAAAAAAAAATGTTTATCATGCAATTAAAACTCGCCACTTTCAAGCGGACCTGTAGGAACACATCATTGGTTTCATCTTATCAGAAATCATCAAATGTTCTACAAAATTGCTTTGCAGCAAGGCAGTCACAGGTTTTTCTCATTATTCATCTTGTGTCTCATCTTTCATGAAAGCAATATCTGCTATTGAAAACATGATAATGAGCTTCATATCAACATTTTCATCACTCTGATTAACACTGTGATAGCGCGGGGAGACTAATTGCCTTTTAACACCTGTGACATTTCCCTCTTTCACTTTTATTTTAATGAGTGTTTGATATCTCAGCATAAAAATTTAAGAAACTACGAGCGATAGCACCCCTTTTATTGGAAAAAACTTCCACCGCACCGACTTCGGTAATTTACACATGAACTTTCCTCCCCTTGTTCCAGCGGATAAGAGGCTGATTTAAAATGGATCACCATGTAGAACTGCATATCCAGGAGTGGGGTTTTAGACTTAAGACATAATCACACTGCTGGGTTTTATTAAGTCTTATACTTTACATATTTAAGGAGACCGTTACATCATTAGCTGGTGTTGAATGGGGCAGTGTTAAGAGTCGGAGTGGTATCAAGGAGAGGTTAACGGAGAAGGGGGCATCGGGTATTGAGGAGAGCGCGCAGTCATCAGCATACAGTGAAATAATCCTGAATTATATGCTAATCAGCGGAACTGAAATGCCGTATCTCAATCGGGGAACTTGTGTTAAAGCACTTTGCTTGATCAGAGCGTGCTGGTACTCGGTGTAGGCCTTTGTTGAGTTCCTTGCAGTTCTTTTCTTGCTCTACACGGCTTTGCTGCCCCATATGGTTGGGATATTTGTAATGTAGTTCAATCTTCACGTGAGTGGTTATCGCTGCCCTTGTGTGTACTGTATCTCATCATTGTCAGAGAAAGACGTAGAGAGAGATGTAGAACTAAACTAGAACTATAGCTAAAAATGGATTCTATTCCATATTTACGTCTCAGAGGTTTTGGGGAGGTGTAAGCGACATGTAGTCAAACCAGCAGTTCAACTACAGTTTGCAGCACATCCTCAAAATTAAATCTCTGAATAGGTATGATTGTCACTGACTCCCATAATGACATGACTGTTGATGAATACCAACAACATACACTTGCAGTTTGGTTACGTTTCAGCAACAAAACCACAGTACACATAAATATAGGTCAGAATAAGCAACTTGTGTTGACTTAGAGTCATTTCTTCCAAGGAGGACGGGCTGATATATTAGCTATACTATATTCATATTTTGATTGTGATTAAAGTAGTTTTGCCTTTTTTTTTTGTTGTTAACTACTGAAACTACAAACAACTCTGGGCCATAAAAGGAAACAGATCTTTTACTTTTAGAGTAGCAATGGTAAATACAAGTGTTTTACGTTTTAAGTGGCATTTTTTGATAGCATGTGACTTTTTTTGTTATATTTTGTTATAATTCTGTATCGCAATTACAGTTTTTAAAATACTTTTTCCAAGCAGCTCGACTTAACCAAACTAGACAGGGACGCTTCCAGTGTGAAGTAATTGGAAGCTTGCAGAGCTATGCTTTCACCGTGGCTTCCCCATCACGGCACCTCTGAAATCAGTAGCTGTTCCCACATATTTCCCAGTTAAAATGCCTCCTTTTTGTGCTAAAATAGATATATATTCACGACAAGACTTCCTCCATAGGTCGGTGTAACTTACCTTCAACATGCATGATGAACTTGGACTGACCTTGTGACTAAAAACATGTTAACATATTTGAAATGGCTGCTTATTTAAAGGTGTTAAGCAAAAAGAAAAGGCTGTAGCTGCAAGGCCACAAAACCGTGAAACAGACAGTAATCTTTGCTTAATCTCTTGTTCGGCTTTGAAGTGGCTGCCAGTCATGCGTGTAATGATAATTATTACTCTTGTCATCGCTAATGTCAACCTATTTAATATTAGCTGTGTAAACATTTCATACAGGAGGGCGATCCTGTTCCTGTTGCGCACGGGAACCACCAGCCCTCCCATAAAGACATCCAGCGCCGCTGTCTCTTTGTTTCATTCCTTTTTTTTTTGGTCGAGGAGCAGTGGCTGACTCCCGGGATTACTTTTAATGTAGCTTTAATCCATCCCACGGAGTCCTGCGTGTTCTGCCATCGCAGGGATCATTCTTTGATATCAAAATGGTGAGGAGAGAAACTCTAAAACCACTTCAGATCCCTCTTGTGAATGTGTTGTCAAAACACAGGTGGAATGTGAATGTTGAAACCACAGTGTGTTTCAACCAGTCTCCGTCTCCGCCTCTACAGTCCCAGGGAGTGGATTCAAAAAGCGCTGAGCCTCAGAGAGACGGGGGGGGGGGGGGACAGACAGGTACAAAGACATGAAAAGAGGAAAGACACACACAGAGAAAGAAAAATGATCTTCTTCCTTGCCTCGAAAACAAAAACCAAAGATTTTAATTTAGCAGCGAGGAAAAGACAACCACTGCTCATTGAGAGTGGCATAAAAATCAGATTTACTTGTGAAGAATAGAAACTGCTCCCCCAAATGTGGTGGCACAGCTACACTGTGGCCGTAGAGTCAAAAGCACTGAATGGTGCTTTCAAAAAAAAAAAAAAAAAATTTGTAGTCCTAGTAGTTGTGTGAAGTGTTGCTCGTCTCACACTTGGTGAAAATGGCATTTTGAACTCACACACTCACACACTCCCAGAATCTGTTTTTTTCCCTAATCCCCACTCTTGACGTAGCAGTGGGTAAATTTAATGGAACGTGACACAAATGTTCTTATATTATGCGTTACAAATTACCGCATCGGACCAGAAGTAAAAATAGATAAAAAGATAGAGAGGTTGTGTTGTTTTGGCATATTAATCACTGTGCTGAAACAAAACCAAACAAGGGGAAGAAACAGAAAAGCAAACAATGAACAATGAGAGGGGGAGATAATGTTATTCAATTGTCTGTCTGAATCTCCATCAGCACGCTCCTGTCCTTACATCACAGGCACACTCTCTCATTAGCAGTGACAGCTCAACATCATCGCGTGCGTGCCTGTGTCTGAGTATGACCATCATTCAAATTTAACTTTACTCCGTTTGTTCTCCCGCTCGCCCTCCCCCCCCCCGCGTTTTTATGAGCCCGTTATTTATTTCCCTCATTAGCGATTGTTTCTTTCCATTAGAGAGCGCCTCTCTGTGCCAGCACTTTCCTCGGGGAGTAGCGGAGAGACCTGCGCTCCTCTTGGCAAGTGGGAGCTCCCTTTTCTAACCCTCTTAAATAGAGTTGAAACAATCCCCTCTGCTCAAACCCCTTCCCCACTGCCATCTCCACCCTTCTCAGGGATCCAAAGGAAGGTGTTGGCTGGGGCGTGTGTCCGCGTGTGTGCGCCTGAGAGGAAACCTAGTGTTTAAAAAAAAAAAAAAAGAAGAGAAGATTTGATCATAAGCTCCTGCCATTACCTGTGCACTGACATTCTTGTGAGTAGGGTGCCACCCCCTTTCGTAGCTCCCCCACCCGAGCACACACACACACACACACACACACTCGCACACACTCGTATTAAAAGCCCCAACCAGTACACACAGGAATTTCCAGAGCCCAAAGACAACACAGAGGGCCCTCCGACATATTTGCCGTCATCCTCTTATTAACTCTCCCCGTTTGAACAGAGGCACATCAAACGTAAGCAAAACACATAATTACTGGCATTAATATAACGAGCTCTTGGAGATAAGCCACTCTCCTAAGCCCGCACACCCCCTCTCCCCACCCCCCCACCCCACCTCCCGCACTTGGAGGGCATGAAGGAGGGGAACGGCAGAGGGAAGGTAGAGAGCCCCTTCAATTAAGTGAGCTGTTCAACCAACATGAACAAACATATTTAGTGGATAATTAGTAGATAATTTCGCAGGTATGTCTGGCACAGGCCACAAAAGGCAGTGTTAAGGAAAATAGCAGGGAGGGAGTCAAAGGAGGGAGGCTTGTGGGATGTGCAAAATGCCCCGTGGCTCTGATAGACTCTTAGCAGTCATTAACAATGAAGAAAGAACAACACACGCACACACACACACACACACACACACACACACACACACACACACACGCACACATATGCAAACACCCTCTTCCCACCTTTACACAAGCCCTCGTCTTCGCTCCGTCTCTCTCTGCCCTCCTCCTTCCCCCCGTCTCGCTTGTTCTTCCAGTTCTCCGAGGAGCCCTAGTTTTCTGTATGATGAGCTCCTGGGGGGCTTCAGTGTTTGGCAGGAGGCTTTGTCTCTCATACGAGATGAAAAAAAGAAAAAAAAAAAAGCAGAAAAAGAAAGAGAGACAGAGAGAAAAAAAGAAGAAGATGGAGAAGGAGGGTGAAAACTTGAGACCCCTGGGGGCACTTCTCCCCACATTGTGAGGATTTGCCTAACAGCTTCACAAGAGGGTTTACATCTTCCTCTGAACACGAGGGGTATAATCACAGATCAAAACAAATTACCTATCTGTAGTCAGCAGAGGTGTCTGCCTGTCAAAAGCCCAGAGTTACATAAGATTTAAGTCAGTGCTAACTGAGCCTCTGATTTGGGGCACGGGGTGAATTCTTACTTTGAAACATTAACGCTACCAGGGCCTAGCGGTAAGACGCCGATGGTGCATACCACACAAACTGACTGTGGAGAACAAAGATTTGCTTTGATAATTACTCGCACTCCTCCGAAGTGACATTGTCGCGACTTTTGATTAACTCGGAGCCACGGACTGAGGAAGACTTTCTGTGGGTCTACCTCTCTGTGCGAGGACCGTGTCTGCGCATTTCACAACAGAAACAAGCGGCACAGAGTTGCGATCCTGCTCGCGACGAACAAAAGTGACAGCTGAATTGTCTCCTTGCGATGATGTCACTGCGAGGAAGGACTGTCACGCTGGTGCTCTGATTTTCTGAGGCCAGCTGGACGTAATCGGGTTTTCAGCAATTTCTTCATAGATATCACCAACTCTATTTGCTTTGAGTGGTGTGTGAGACGTTGTTACTGGACTTGCTGATGCAAGAACAACTGTGTGAAAGTTCTGCACACTATGGGGAAGAGCGGGAGGGGAAAAAAAAATAGAGAAAAGAGGCTGAGTTACCTCGATATCAACTGCAGTTGTCCTGGGAAACACATTAGCGGGAAAAGATGGACTCTGTCACAGTACCTGTAAAAGAACACATGGCTGATTATCCTATTAGGAGGAGTTTGTGCCTCTTTTTGTTTAGCCAGGTGTGTCTTATATACCATATTTTTGCGCTATCTAGCCCATCTAAGCCCCTGCCACCACTTGGGAGTAGCTCTACAATCTGTTATTTATGTTTACTGGTGACCCTGTGGCCAAGAGGAGGGCTCCTGGTTCACACAAGTTATTAGGCCGCTGGATAGAAGCGAGGGAGGAGGAAAACACATTTCTTTTCTAAATGGTGTCGTCAGCGTCTGATGGCCAAAAGTTTTTCGCACATTTGTTACATCCTAGAACCAATTCTTTTCTTTTGGAACCGCTTACCTCATATCACGAGGGGAGATAGAAACGGCAAGGAGCCATAGTGGCCCGCGAGCTTGAGCAAAGCCTTAAAAGCAAAGCATAGCTATCACTGGCAAAAGTTCAGACAAACACGGAGTATCAAACGAACAAAGTTGTGACATTGCACGGACTTATTAGAGCTTAAGATAATCTTATAAAATTGCTGTCGGGTTAGAATTATAATACTCACAATCTTGCGAGATGTGATTTTAATGGCCCCTTCTGCTCGCAGAAAAGAAGGGATTCCTCTGACAGAGAACCCTCTGTAAGGCTCGGTCTCAGGCATAATGCTGGCAACACAGAGTCACCTCGAGGCATTTAGTGGAAGGTTAGATGAGGTGTCCAAACTGAGACATCTATATAAACAATGTCTTTGTCGGGACGTCCAGGTTTATTGTTGAAAGATTAAGGCCTCATCTTTGATGTTTAAGACTGGCGCTAATGCTCGGTGTCACCTCTTAGAGCAAGACAAGAGGGAGGGGTTGTGGGAATAGTTGGGAAAGATAGGGAGGGGAATGTCTACAGGTCTCTCAGGTGTCAGGTGCGTATCAATGCATATGCCAGCAAGCTTATCCCTATAATTACCCTGCTATTACTGCACAATTAGCTGCAAATGAACTCATTAATGTCACTGACACCTCACGCAGAAGGGCGTCAGCATGGGTGTATTGTGACAGCAGTTCTTTCAGGTGTCACATACAAATTAAACTGCGAGTGTGTCTTAAGACAATGAGGTAACGTCTTACGTTAGCACTGCCTTTTCCCATGATTCATGTAATTAGAAAAGCCGAGGCAGGCAATACATGTTTTTAGTCATTCAGCACATCATTTTACCGGTCAGGAAATTTCATGGTGAGTAGGTGTTAATTACACAGCGACGTATTGTGCACGTCTTTGAAATGACCCCCAAATTACCTCAGTAATTATCTTAAAATGTATTGGAAATGACCCCCAATAATATTTATGAATAAGAATTGGCTATTTCCCCAGCAAGCAATTAACAAATAGCTGCTGATTTCTTCATTACGGGAAACTTCCAGCTGGCTTCTGCCGAACTTCTGCTGATCATGGTCATTTTCATTTCCAGCTAGTTTCTGTCTAACTTCCCCTCACCTCTCACCTCAATTGACTGACCTGCAAAAGTTGGGCAGAAAGTAGTCAGAATTTATATAGAGCTGCAACAACTCACTTCGGTTCAGTTGCCAGTAGCAGGGGAAGTTAGACAGAAAATGGCATGAATGGCAGAAGTTTGCTCAAACCAGTTTGCTGGAAATGCATCAAATGAAATTTCCAGCTATCTATTATGTGCTTATTGAGTATTATCATTAAATCATGTTGGGGTAGTTTTCAATCAATTTTGAGGTGATTATTGTGGTAATTAGGGGGGCAATTTACAAAAACATTTCAGATATGTAACCATGTAATTCCAACCTGCTTACCATGAGATTTGCGGTCCTGTAAAATGAGTTGCATTTACAAGTAACGATGAAATAAAAAAGGAAGTAACACCTGCATTTGAGATGCTGTACTGCATTACACCTTGAGTTTTTTTGGAAATCTAACTCCCCCCCAAATCCTAGATTAGTGGATCACAGAATCTCAGGTGCTAGTGAAAACAGCCACGTCTGGCGATGACTCAGTTATTGTTATAAAACGGACTTGAATGAAAACCTCATTAGTTTTATCTTTGAGCTGGAATCAGGGGGTGCTGTCTGGCATGGATTCCCAGCAGTCAAAACAGAAAACAAGAGCTCACTGTGTGCTCTTTGAGACATCAAGGTGTCTGATCTGAATTGCTTTAGCTTGGAGGGAGAATGGCTTTACCGTCTCTGTGAAACTGATCCGTGAAGTGGATTAGGGACGGTTCTTCTTTCACTCAAAACAACACAGCTTGAGGAGTTAGACGAGGAGCTGGATAAAGCTCTCTCTCTCTCTCTCTCTCTCTCTCTCTCTCTCTCTCTCTCTCTGTGTGTTTGTGTTTGACAGAGCAGCCGTTAGACAGCACTCGTGTTTATGTTGCACTTTTGCTATATTCCAAAATGACTGAACGACGCCGTGGCTGTCTGATCAATAATGTGACAAAAATGACACGTTTTTCCTAGCCCCCCCCTCACATGCAGAATCAATCCATATCCTAAGTAGGTTACATCCCACTTTAGTTCATACTGTTGGACACCAACGTGGTCTGCCATCCAAATACAGAGAAATTGGACATGTTCAGTGAATTCATTTGGCCACTATCGATGTACAGCCCAGTCAAACGGACAAAAACAGATTAAACCGGAATCATTCCATTATCATGTTTCAACTAGTGAAATAATAGTAACAGGAGTTCTGTCTGCCTTTGAGAACAAACACAAGAGCCTAGCCTATTTCTGCTTTATACCTCCATTAGAATATTTTTGGATGCCAGTATGGCTTGTCACCAAGGTTTTAGTGCTGGGATGAGGGTCAGACTGCAAGCGCGCAAGCACACACACACACACACACACACACACACACACACACACACACACACACACACACACACACACACACACAAACACAGAGTTTGTCCTTGGCCTGGAACCTCTTTTGGCAAGGTGGCAGTATGGCTCCATAACAAATGAGGGACACCCTAGCTGTGCCAATAGTCCCAGTCCCCTGGCACACTCCACAAAATCATCTTTTCTTCCCAGGAGTTATGACTCTGGAGAGTTGATCATTAGTCAGAAATCACAGAAACACGGACACACTGACATCAAATACGACTCAGGTCGTAAGCAATCTGACCGTGTCGACCTAGGACGGCGAATCAGTGCAGTTGCATGAAAAGCTCCAACAGAACTTTTCAAACATTAGGCATTTGAAGGTGCCTCAATGAAAGTCATTGTTCTTGGTTTTTATGTGTATTTTAACCTACTGTACATGGACAGTAGGGTCCATTTAAAGAAAAAAAGAATCAATCATTGAAACATGCTGTGAGATTTTAAAGCGATGGTAGCACCTGGAACAGGGAAAAACCTCAAAACAAAGACCTATTTTCACCACAAATCAAGTGTAATGATCGTGCTCTGCCAGAATGCTCATTTTGTTGGGTGCAAGTGTCTTCTTTCAGCCCTGTTTCTATTCGGTGCCTTCATGTCTTGCCATAGAATTGTACTGTGATGGCAAACACACATTTGAACAGGTGCTGAATCTGTGTTATGCATTTAAGAAGCAATGGCAAACCTTTTTTAAAGTCAAATAAACAACTTCATGTAATTGATCACACACCTTGTCTTTAAAGTAAAGTGTACTATTGTCCCTGGATTGAATCTTTTTGGAAATGTCCTCCTGAGCTGGATGTCATTTTGAGGCTCATCTGCTCATCTTAGAGCAGGGAGCGGGGGTGTGTCAACATGACATTCACTGATATCACCACCTGCATTCACTCTATCAAGATTGGGTGACAGCCGTGCCAAGTTTCTAACATACTTGCTTGATCTTTGTCCCCCATGCTGTGCGCTGATGAAGATTCTCAAGGTCAAAATGTGTTTTTTTTTTTTTTGTTCTGTGAGTAGCCACATAATGAGTAAAGGCTTTGTAATCTAATTCAAGTATTTTATTTCCGGCTCCACGCATGAGTGATGGAGTATTTTTGCTTCTCAAACAATTTCATGTATTAAATGCTTTGTAATGGCACCAACAGACAGTAGACCTACTTAGTTACACATACTATTTGTCCTGTTTTATAAAGTTGATGAGGAAATCGTGAAACATGAACATGTACTAACTTCATGTTTTATAGCTTTACAATAAATGAAACAAAAACAAACAAGTTTATACAAGTATTGCCTTTCATGTTGACCCCCTCTAAGGAGTGATCCCTGCTGCTTATGCCACGTCTGACTGATTGCAGGATGCACAAAGTCATCTACCTCAGGCTGATCATCCTTAAAGTCAACTAAAGGTTGTGGGAAACGCTCACGTTTTCCATTAATCTGCATTGATGTAATGATCATTCACTGAGGATATTCCTACATACTGTCACGATGGACAGGAAGGATTGATGCAGCATCCTCTTACCCACACTGCAACTCCAACCATTCAGGTTCAGAACTGGGCTCATGAATCTACTATTCAGATATACCTGCTTCCAATCTTGCCCAGTGACCACTTGCAGTATTCCCATAGATGTGTTATATTTGTAAAACTTTTCTCAAGAAAATAATTTAAAAATCTTTGACAACCTTATAATGTAAAGTTTACAGGCCGAGTGGGAACTTGCAGGTGGGACCAGCAGGAGAAACAAACTGCAAACTATTTTTTTTTAGGCATATGCACCAGGTCAGCAGTTCTCACTGAAAAATAGGTGCCACCTTTACATTTGATATCTAGTTCTACTACAATATAAATCCATGATTTGGCTGTGGCTGGCTAGTAGCTGCTGATGTAGTCTCAAACAGAGATGAGGATCGAGCTGCAGAAGTCTGGTAAACACTCTCCCTTCACGCTCAACATGCCCAGCTTTTCAGCCCCAACCCAAGTTGACTCCACAGACATGACTTGAGGAGTCAGATGGAGCCACAAACTGCTTTATGCAGCTTTTCACTTATGTCTTTGTACTCCCCATATACCTGAAAACACTTATACAATGTATAAAACTAGACCTCCTCTTTCAGTATTACAGGAAAAGCACCAGACTTGCAAACAAAACATTTTGATTGCTTCTGATATGGTAAAAAATATTCTGCTTGACTTCGAGGTTGCTTCTAGTGCAAATTGTTGAAGGGTACAAGAGTGCTGGTGGTGACATCCTGAAGGTCCGCTCGACACTGCACTGTAACCCCGAGGTTCAAAACACTTGCTCTGTGGCCAAAACCCTCTGTGTTGCATCAGGTTCACGAGTCATCACTTTCTACCCATTGTCTCCCAAAAGTGGCACCTAGCATTTGCATAGGATGCAGTAAACAACATGGTGTGGTGGAGCGATGGTTGTGGTGGTTTTGGTGTGATTCTCAGAGAACTACGATTTTTCAGCTACATTTCTGCCTTGACTCCTGAAAATCAGGCTCCAAAATCTTAACAACGCTGTTTTTCTTTGAGTCAACACAAGTTTTTCTTTAATTAATCATATTGCAATCAATCAAGTTCATGTCAAACAAAACCCCCAAAATTGCCCGATTGTTCATTCCGAACACAGACTTGATAATTATGTGTCCATATTGCATGCACAGCGTCAGCCCGGTGAAGTTAAAGCGATCGGCAACCTAATCAAAAGGATTGGTTTGGCAGTATAATGAGGACACCAGGCTGGGTTCTAACTTTAGAGTTGGGACTGTGTAATTATTCATGCAGAAATACTTGCGGGTGAATGTAATGTGTAAGCTGGTACACCTGGGGTAGAATTTCAGCGCTCAGAGGTGAATTGAAACACACACAGCAATGACACGATTGGGGTGCTGACACGTTCATTAGCACATAGGCAGATTTGACACAGCTGGAAGATGTAGCGAGGAGCTGCTGTCAAGGTCCTGGAATGCTGCAAGACTGGCACAAACTAAGGGTTGGATGCTCATCGCCGTGTCATAAGAGACCTGGCGCTGTCTCGTCTCCTTTTTTTTTAAAAAAAAAAAAAAAAAAAAAATTATTTATTTCCCTCCCTCGTTGTGTCGTTGCAACACACCGAGTGTCATCATTTGCATGAGTCTGACACCCCGATGTCTAGCTTCTTTGTCCTCTCTCCAACTTGTTTCCTCTCTGTCCGTCTCTCTCTCTCCCCCCTCTGTTCATCTCAGTCGTCTCTCTCCCCCTTTTCCCTCGCTCTCACTCCCTCCCTCTCCTCTCTCTGTGCCTCTCCTCTTTCTGCTGATGGTGGCGGTGCCATCCATGCCAATTATGGCAGTCGAGCAGGTGGCTCCTTGCAGGTGGTAGAGGATTAATCCCTGTAAAGACTTCACTTCATTAGGAAATCCGTTTAATGTGGCCGGTTGATTGATAAATCTCCCGGACCTCTCTCAGAGTCCCCAGATTACTGCCAAGTTTGTCTATTATATGCTAGGTTGACCCTGATGTCAGAGACAGAGAGAGGGAGGGGAAGAGAGAGAAAGAAAGAAAGAAAGAAAGTGTTTGTTGTGTCCTTCCTGCTGAAGTAGGACTGTTATGCTATTTGCTGACGGGGACAGATCATCTCAGTATTTACTGCAAAAGATTCCAAATCGTGCTTTTTCCCCCCTCTTTTTTCTTGAAGGAGTGACTGAGAAGTCTCCAAATCCCTCAGCGTATAACGTGAAATTCTGAGATGCATGTCTTTCAAAGTTATTATAAAATAAGTGACAGGTTTAACAATGCAGAACCTAATTTGAAAGCGCAAGCAAATTTCAACACCTCTGTAGTTTTGCGCAAAGAAAGAGAAGAAAAAAAGAGGTTCGGGTTATTAGATTTAATACCAGAGTACATGTAAGTGCTACAACTATCGCAGCGTTTAGGAACGAACTGTAAGAACTTGCCCTCACAGACAGTCTCAGACCACCCACACTCTCCCCACCGTGTCAAGCCTCTGCATTTAACTCAAGTATCTTCTTAACGCACCCCTCTATAATTTTCCATCCCAGTATTATAACAATTACCCCGTGAGCCAAGAGGGGAGGGAACTCCCCGCCGCTCGTGACTGTCTATGTGCCACCCCGCGGGCTTGTGGTCTGGTCGGATTTGTGAAACACTGACAGACAACCCCTTCATCAAGCCTGTCAAACAAGGATGACAAATGCGTCTCCACATCCCCAAGATGCCTACAATATTTAAAGCCATGGGAGAATGGCGAAGCCGACAGAGAATAGCGTCCTGGCAGACGCAAAGTTCAAGCCGCGTCAGGCTGTATCATTCTCAAATTCTGAGGAGAGACTCTGAGTTGAACCTGACGGCATGTTGACTTAATGATTCTGACAGAGCATATATGGTGTCTGTCTCAGGTTTCTACAAGGCGCTGAAGTCAAGTCAAAATACATTTCATCCACTTAAAGAGGGATTGGGTTACAATGCTGCATATCAAATATGGATTTGATTATCTTACACTCTGGCTGTTTTTAATCCCTCTTTTGGCCAAACCGGGAACAAATAATAATAATAAAAAAATGCAACATATTTTTATATAACATGAAAGTACACACATGTATACACTGACACGCTCATAACGTGCACACAGCTTTGATCGCTATCACCAAAAAACAATAGCTTGGAGATACAGTCAGGCTATCAAGCAATCAAACATACGGTCATTCTTCTTCCAGCTGCTACCAAGCATGTAACTATATTGCTTTGCCCGGTGCTCGGAGCCTTGTCAAAATATGACAGAAGATCACACCTTTTTTCCCAGGGTGAGTGCTTTAATTACAGGGTGGCTTCTAGCCTCACCACATCTGTAAGAATGCCGGTCCAAAGTTCACTGCTCTTGTGGAGTAGCATTCCTACAAAACATATTTAAATATATATATATATATATATATATATATATATATATATATATATATATATATATATATATATATATATATATATATATATATGTGTGTGTGTTGTTGTACAGAAGCCTCACATTTGAGGTCACCACTGTCCTATTTATGACAAGTCATGTGTGCCGTCATTACTCATGCTCACTATCACGTTTCTTTAACAGTCCCTGGCATCGGCACTCTGATATCTAATATTTTAATTGCTGCAGGGTCAAACGTCTTGCTGTCCTTTCGTGACGAGAAATGGGCTGTGAAACAATAAGCAGGGAGATTTCACTGCGTGCAAGTTCATCTGTAAGGTCCACGGTGAACCACAGACACTCCGCATGAATCCCAACAGGTAGGAGTGTGCATCCGTGTTTGCCTCATGCTGAATAATGTTGTAAATGTATCATGTAATTATATTGGAATGTTAAATTTAGATAGATTCATGATTGATATTATGAAATGTAAAACACCTTATCATATCTATGATTAATAAGTGGTAACTGTAATGTTAATTTAACTTCAGTTAATAATCACTTCAGTGTTGACAGACAATGACAAACTTTACAGACCATATTTTAAACACTCAATTGCAACTTAAAAAATATTAAGTTAATAATTATTAAGTTGAAAGTGATGTTTATAATGTTGTTTAAGACATATTTATATATTATGCAGTTCATCTACATGGCCATTTTAAAGTTGCAACTGATGTTTATACGCCTTTACAACTGCTTAATAAATGGTTTATAAAGCATTTCCTTTTTTGTTAACAGTACAATAACTATGAGTGTTACTAAAAAAAAATTAGTCTCACCAAAATGTGTTTCATACTTGTATTGTAATGAGCAATTTAGTAAATATTTTAAATATGAGGTTTAATAGACTTAACATTTTAATCATGTAAATATTCTCTGCAGTATAGTAATGTTCTTTGAATTTCAATTGTTTTTTGTATCATTTAGCAAGAACAATTAATGTAGACTACTATGATCCTTATTTTTTACAACACTAATTGCAACACTCCTAGTTTCCGGTGTCTTTATGAGTTCGTAGCCTCAGATTAGTTTCATATTCTAAAGTAATTGAGCCTGACTTTTACATTGTGTGACTGTTATTCCACTCAGCAGCCCCTGTGTCTTTGTTCGTACCCAGAGCTGCAGGTGGCAGCATAGTCTTAGAGGACATGAGAGGCTAGATTCCTTCAAAGATACACACACACACGCGTACTCACACAGACACACACCACTTAGCCCCGTTGAGCTTTTCCCTATTCCCCTGAAGTACACACTTTGACCTTTAGATATTTGTTACCCAGAGAAAGTGACATTGGGAGTCAGCCAGTGGCTTGCCGCTTAGCTCGACTGTCTCTGTTTGTAAGGGGGTGTAATAATTAGCAAGTCCTCAGCCTGTGATTTTTAATGTCGCCTAATTTGGCTCTGACAGAATCAGTGTTTGTGCGACGTGATACTGCCTGCATTTCTAAAAGTGTGTTTTTTGTTTTTTTTTTTCGATGAAGGGGCCCAAAGCTGAGGCAGGTTTTGATATTTTCTTACACGCCGTTTTGCATTTCATTACCATCGGTGAGGGACGGTGGGCTGTTTATGATTTCAAAACAGGGACAGAAGGTTGAAGTATTTTGGCTGCAGGGAAGAGTGTTTTTTACACTGATTTACCAGACTCGGAGGCTTGCATCTTATTATTTGGACTATTCTTTAACCTCGGCTGTTCAATTGTGTGAGACTGGGTTGTTTACGACCTGCTTGGGCAAGGTTTTCCATGGGTTTGAGGGACAGGCAGGATGGGATTGTTAATAAGAATTTGCAAGTAAAAGATAAAGAAATATATTTTTTTAAATGGAAAATGTATCCATCTTATTTGTTCATTATTTATAGGAGGCTTTATTGGCCTGTTTTTCATTATTTGATTTTTCTATTTATATTCATTTATCTTTGATTCAAAGAAAAACACATTCATTTGCTTTAAAAAAATGTTTATACCCCTCTGGTTCTAAAATGCTTAAATGAAAATGTGTAATTTTCATAGAAAACACTAATAACATCCAGCTGACAAGGCCGTGCTGTGATTGTCCTTACCCAAAATACCTCACAGTGTGTTGTCGCTGATTCCTCATGAATGCAAATGTCTCCTTGTCCTGTTGCTGCATATATCAACAATTCACTGAGAAATGTCTTGGGTGCCATATTCTGTCAGCTCTACTGAATAAATACAAGTCCAAATGTCTCAAGGCTGTACATTGTCATTCATATAGAAATAATGTGATTCCTTACTGGTGGTGACCCCACATCTGGCAGAACTGTTAACCTTTTGGTTTTGTGGCTTTGAGGTGAGTGTAGCTCAGCCTCCCAAACCCCCCACCCCCACCCCACCCATGGATTTCACCTCTCTGGAGCTGGAGCGGTGTTACGGTGCAGAGTGGGAGCCCTCACACCGCTGAAAGCTCTGTGTGTATGTGTGCGTGTGTCAAGCGAGGTGGGGGTGTTTGAGGCTGCCCATTTGGGAACAGACCCTGGGTGTTAAACACTGAGGAGCTGGAGGAGAGGACTCTGTCAGCTTGGAGGACACAGCACAGCCAGCACAGAGGTCACTGGAGCACACGCGCACATACACACACACACACACACACACACGCGCGCGCGCGTGCGAGTGCACTCATGCGTCCATGCGTACACACTGTCACCGTCCCTCTCTCTCTCTCTCCTCCATACTCAAACACACTGTATTTCCGTCTCTTCTCTCTCTCTCTCTCTCTCTCCATTTCGCACACTCACACACACACACACACACACACACACACACATACTGAGCACTTCGGCGGCATTGCTTTGCTCGCCTCCCCTCTCGTCCCTTATCCTGTCAAAACTCCACCGTGGGGTCAGAAAAGCAGCGGTCAGGGGGATAATAGGAAAACAGCTCAAACAGGGAACTGTTGTCACATTATGAGGAAGTAAAGGATAGACACAGGAGCAGAGAGAGGGAAGGTCTGTTAACCATCAGCAGCCTTCTTTAAAGTAGCATTCGTAGAATAAACAGCTGACAGATGTCAACATTTATCTTCTTTTACTTAATCTGAAAAATATATATATATCTTTTTTAAGACATTAAACGATGCTTAAAAATCCCTTGCTCATTGTGCAGAACAGCTCGTTCCACTTCAAAACAGCCAAAAGACACTCATTAACCATTTTTAACTACTCTGATTTGCATCGTGTGAACTAGTCAATCAGTATGTCCCATAAAATCTACAAATGTAACACCACCAAAAATTTCTGCGGTGAAAGTGTATCGGCGCTGGAGGCACAGAGTAATGATTGTGCTAAAACAAAACTACTCTGGTCCGGCGCATTTTTTACACATGAACACACGCACGCACACTTCCCCTCTGCACAGGCGCGAGTTGACTTGTCAGCTTGAGATGGCTTCATCTACCATCCATTACTTTTATGTCCTGCCTTTCACCTAAATGGCCTTTGCATATTCACCACGGGACCTACTAGTGCATCCTGGGGGAAGAGGACACACACACACACACACACACACAAGAACACACATGCACCGTCAAAGGTTGGCCGAGTTAGATTTACAGCCTGGGACCGTCACCTGTGACTGAGAGCCTCTGAAATTAGTCACAAATAGCATATTAGGGCAGCTAATCAGGCACGCCTGAGCACTTGGCTTTCTTTATGTGGTCATAAAGGGGAGAGTATATGGGCGCCCTCAGGCCTTGGGGTGAATGATCGTCCTGACCTCCAGTGAACCAAAAGCCACACACGGCTGGGGAGGGATGGGACGCAGGCAGGGGTGCTCCCTCAAAATTAGTCTTTGATACACAGAGGAAGATGACTGCGCTGCATCAGGAAGTGATTTCCTCCAGTTTTTACTGCTGCTCTGTTTAACTTCAACAAACCACATGAGTGAAGCACACAGAGACGGGGGATGGCGATTACAGAATTAAAGACACATACTGTATTCTTCCCTGCTTTTTGTGTAAGATGTTGGTATACTTGGTCCAAACCCACTCTATATTTCACTCTATGATCTAAATGTATGTTTATGTGTGTATATATGCGTGTGTATATTTTAAAAACAAAATGCTTGAGCTGTATAACCATGAATAAAAAGAGTTGATTGAGGATACTTCAGCTCATACACACCAACAAATGTACATACTAATTAGAAAAAAAAATTAAAAAGACTAGGTATCTTTTGGCTTAAATTTTTATAACACATGTTTTTTTTTTTTTTTTAAAAACCGTTGACCAGTGTTGGAAAAAGTACCTTAAAGTCATACTTGAGTCAAAGAAAAGATCTCATATTAAAATATTACTTTGGTAAAGGTGAAGTCACCCATGCCAATAGTACTTGAGTAAATGTCTTAACGTATCTGATACGACATGTACTTCGGTAAGAAATTTTCTAGCAATAAGTAAAAGTAAATTAAACACACATTTACAGGTATGTATAAACTGTTTACATAGTGCTGACCTTGTGTTGGCATCAGTTAATTAATCAATTATTAATTAATAATAATTAGTCAATTATCAGAGCTAATATTCAGCTTTTTTCATGATATTTTCTTATCAGAATCAGTGTCTTCTTTAAAATAAATTGATTTATAAAAATGCTGCTTTGGCTCTGATGCAGTGTGCAATCTGCAAAGTAACTAAATTCATCAAATAAATGTATGAAATTTGCCTGCATATATAGTGGAGTTGAAGTGTAAGGCAGCGTACAATTGGTAGTCAAATAGACTACAAGTACCTCAAAGTTTTACTCAAGAACAGCACTTGATTAAATGTACTTAGTTATATTCCATCACCGCGCGTGACTTCAGTCTCGTGGCACCCTCTCACGAGCGAGCGGACTTTGTTGGACACAGAAAAACTCCGGCACCGGCCAAAAAACCTCACACCATCATGAAATAGTAAAGCTATCTCTTGCTCTCTGACTCGAGTCTGTCGAACGAACAGGAGAGGGCACGAGGGTTGAGCAATGCATAAAAGAAAAGTAGTCGGCAGGAATCAAGGAAGAGGAGCAGAGAGAGATGGAGCGAGGGAGAGGAGTGAGGACAAGAATTGTAGAGAGACGAGAGGAGGAAATCGCTCCTGTATCTCACACAGTCTCCCCCCCCGGTGGGGGGAATAGCATGTTTTTATATCAGTGATTGTTAGACAGTCAGATCCAATATGGTGATTCAGTAACTACTTAAACAGAGCTCACATATTCTGCCCCTAATTGACTTGGTGTGGCCTCACTAAATCACAGTCTTTATTTAAAATAGCTCTCTGATAAAAATGAGTCGCTCTCGTTCTCTCCCTCCGTCCTCTCTCTCTCTCTCTCTCTCTCTCCCTAACACACCCACACACACACACACTCTCTTCCTCTCACTCCCATCTCCCTCTCCTTTGTGATTTACCATTGAGGAGATGAATTTGAAATTTCAATCATGGAGTTGTTAAATATTGATGGGTCTTCTAAGTCGTTAACGAGGTCTCGGCAAGGACGGGGGAATCAGCCCCTCCGTTCGCTGGCCCCGGCTCAGCCATCTAGAGGGATCCAGCCAGGTCAGGAGGTCACTGTACCCAACCATAATCTCCTAACTTCTATGAGATCTTTTAATGTCCCGCCAAGGCTATTCTCCCTAACATCTGCTCTTATCATACATTACCATATGCAAAAAAAAAAAAAAAAAAAATGTCAAAAAACTTTCTAATTATGCATTATGTAGAGCAGCCTTTATTCACTGTTCGAGATGTGTCAATTATAATGAGAGCACTGCTGTGTGATTTGATATGATAATAGAAATCTTTAACTGGGTCTCCACAGACCCCTTGTGTGTCAGGACTGATCACTGTTGAAAAGAATAAGTGCCTCCAGGCCACCGTAGAGCAAGGCAGCACTCAGATGGTTCAATATGCTACGCCGTAAAACCAAGATGAGACTTCTTTTATTATTGCTGCCGCCGGAACGGACTCCTGCCATCCAATCAAACGTTATGTACTTTGAGATGTGATCATTACATTTTACAAACGACGTCCCGCCAAATAAGATTTGTCTGTGCAGTGGGGTCACATTAATGGCTTGTTTTCTTGTTGGGTCTGACTTTAGACAGCTAAACACTGACTGATAGCTGAGGTGGTGGGTACAGTTGCATTGATCACAATCCATCTCTGAAGTCTATGTATTTGGTCTTTGAAGACGCTGGCTGGGTCCGAAAAATCCATACTAACATGCTATTTAATGTAACTCTAACTCTATCTGATGTACTATTTCTGGGAAAACATACAGAGAGCAAGCACCAGACACTATACCAGAATAAATGTACCATAATGTAATACTGTAGTGACAACCACAATAACAGAATAACAGACAATGACTAAGGCAGCTATGGCTTAACATCAGTAACACTCCAAAAACATGTCACTTTTATACTATTATTTATGTAAAAACACAGGGGTTTTGTTATTTGGATAGGTTCAGGCACAAACCTTCCTTGTTAGGTTCAGGAAAACTGGGTTAAAATAATTACATTCTATCTCATAATTTAGTTATGTTAAGTTATGAATAGTTACAAACAGTTCACATATTATAACTTGTTACTTTTGGACTGTTATTAACATTATGAAAATATCTGGGTTTGGGTAGGTTTAGCCACAAAGCTACTTGGTTTGGTATTGGAAAAGATAATACTTTGGGTTCAAATAACTTAACTTACATAAAATAAGTTTATTACAGTCACAAACATTTTGTGCCATGTTACTTTTGGACTGCTAACATTAATATTGTGAAAACATTATTGTTTGGTAAGGTTTAAATGCCAAAAGTACTTGGTTAGGTTTAGGAAAAGATCATACTTTGGGCTAAAATAACTGCAATCAGTCACTTACAAATCACCATTTACAAAAGTTATGTCATTTTCAGATGTTAACTTATGTAACATAACTTTAAAATAAGTCGGGAGGAAAATTCAGTGTGTGACCCATCCAACCATGCAGACTATTTCTTGCTCTTTACAGAACTGCACTGGAGAGGTGTGTCAGGAAGTGATGCTAGAGGAGTGACTACAGTGTTGCACGCATGGAAGTGTAGGACCACTGAACAGGCAGCTGCTTGTGATGCACTGGGGGTGAGAATGGGTGTACGGGTTGAGCAGTACTACTGTTTATGTTTTGTTTCACACAAAAGTACACTGAAAGATGCACATATTGGGTATATACTACTGAACCACTGAATGTAAATTATCAATGTTATTAAACTATAAGAGCTAAATTCCTATTTGTTATACACAACAAAAAAGTTCATTAATTTCACTCCCTTATTTGCGCACTGAAACAATCCCAAACCATTTGCACATTTTTTGAAGGCTCTATGTACTTCTCTTGGCTCATGTGTGCGACGGCTCGAAAAATATATATTTATATCCACTGCTAAAGCCGGGAGCTGGGAGTGCCGTAGATGTCAATGATGATAATGCAATAAAAAGCATTTTGGGGGGATCTCCACTTCTGCACTTATCCTCTTGGCAGTGGTTTGATCAAGACGGAATAAGCTTGTGACTTTTCAATTCCAGCCATAATTTGTTTCGATATTACATCTCCCGGATTGGAGCAAGTGATGGAATTTTTCCTATCAGTTGCTGAGGCGGAGGGGAGGCTGACGATGTCCCATAATAGGTTATCACCAACCATATCTTTTGCAAAATAGAAACCCAACACATGTACATCTGTGGCCTAGTGTCAGAGCCTTAAATATACATCAAAAATGCATTAAATTTGCTGATTGCTATTCTTTTCCAACAGCGTGTCAAGCCCCAAATTTATTTTTGTTACGTGGCTTCCCGATTACTTTGAATTGCCAGTGGTCTCCCTTGACATTGACGGCTTTGAAGGAAGTGACACCATTAAATTTATTTTCTCCGTGCATATATGTGTGTGTGCGTGTGTGTGCGCGGCTGGACGATGTACCAGTGTTTTCGCTTAGATTGTTTGAGGTCCATCAGCGAGAGCCGAGCCCTTTCATATTGTATGTAATTTACTGGAACCAACATACAGTATAGCGGTGGTACCACTGAAACACTGATCATATCTCCGGAGCGCCGTCGCTTCTCACAGGAAATGCAGCCAACACAAAGTGAAAACTCCATTTGATTGTGTTTCCAAAGGAATATCCTTGTTGAATCCAGCACCCTGCTGACCCAAAATCCTGCCTCTCAATCACCTGCTGTAGTGCACCTCTCTTCCAAATTTTAGACGAGCGGGATTTCCACAAAGGGCTGAACCAAGTTCCTTTCAAGTGTAGCAAATCAGTCCCATGGTTTTCAGCTTGGTTTTTTTTCACACAGCATAGTCAAAACACTATTATATCAGTCACGATCTTTACAAGATATATGGTAAGGTATAATGCAGATGGTATGGGCAGTATAATTAATGAGAAAGCAGGAAAGAAAGGAAGAAACTAAATGTTTCGAGACATGTATGTCGAATGTTGTTAGATTTATCGTCCAGCCAAGGTAATTTGGTTTGAAAAAACAAACAACCAAGTATCCTCGTATTATTTCCTGCCATGCAAAGGAGATTTAAACAGACTCGTTGAATGATCTGGCTTAATGAGAACCCCATTTGGACAGAGGCATCAGGCTATTGACCTCTCTCGGGGCTGTGAGGAGTGAGCGCTTTCACATGTTACTGTCTATAAATTTCAGCCGTCGACACAGCGCCCTATTTCATCAGGGGCCGGGCTGACGTGCCCTTCGGATTGATGTCCCCCCTGCCCATTTGTCTGTTTTACACTCCTTAGTGTCTTTGTGCTCCGCTAGATCTGCACCTCTTTGCCGTGATTGGGTATTGACAACAAATCAAAGGGGATAATATATGATGATGTTTGCCGGTATCCCAACAAGACAAGATAGTCGTACGGCCGGCCCGCCTGGTTTACATGTGTTCTCTGTGAATGTCAGAGAGACTGCTTATCGATTCCCCAGCGGACAAAGAGTCATTCTTCTTCGAGTGGCCAATACCTAGTTTAGTTAAAAGTGCGACAATGAAGAGGGCTGAGGGGCAGCGGGTATAGAATTAAGCCGTACTTGACATGCAATGAAAAGACCCCCTTCTGTGGAGGGGGGGCTCTTCATGACTTAAGTGATAGACTGGGAATGCAGTTATTGCTTAGCCTTCAGAATTCCGTTGCTTGCGAGGTAATGTGTATATCAGAAAAGTTTGTTTTCTGCCCCTCAGGCCTACTCAATAAATGAACATAACAGCAGGTCCTTCTCTCTCCCTCTCTGTCACACACACACAGTCTCTCTCTCTCTCTCTCACACACACACACACACTCACGAGCTCGCCGAGCATCTTTGAAATGGGTTTTGTATTGATTTTTGTAACTACCCTGTTAGATGACGTTGTGCCTTAGCGTGTCATTTCTAGATGGCCCTGCCCCGAGCAGGTCATTGAGGTGCTAACTGTCATTTGGAGGGACAGAAAAGCAATCATAGCTTTTTCATTACTTACTGTTTTCCCTCCCTCCCCCGCCCCGTTTTCACTCTCTTTTTACCCCCAGTCGTGGGATCGCCTGACATATTATGGCTTCTGTGATTTAACTGCACTCTTAAATTAAGTGCTGGAATATCAAGCTGTAGCTTTAGAAAAATAAACTCTGTGTCAAGGGATCAAATACCCTGGAGGTCAAAGTCATGAACTTGTAGTGGCGCACTCATCAATTTCAAACTTGTATGGGCTTGTTCTGTTTTAGGTGTACACAGAAGGAGGAGGAGGAGGAGGAGGAGGAGGAGGCGGCTGTGGCTTGATTACGGTTGTGTGTTTTCATTTGATTCAGCAATATCTCTATATAAGCCAGTGCGATTCAGAGTTATGGAACTCTGGGAAAATGAACACCAGCTTCTACACATTTTAAATTCCTTCACAATGCTAATAAAAGCAGTTTTCTCCCGTCTGCCTGCTCTGAAACGGCCGTGTCTATTGAGCAGCAGTAACACCGCTTTAGTAAAGGTCACAGCTGTTGCTACAGTACGGCTGCAGAGTACAGTAAAAGCTGTGGTTTTGGTGAGATTATGTGTAACTTTGGTTAAGGTTGGACGACTCAGCGGAAAACAATGGGTTGAGGTTTATTTCAAGTTCAGGAAGTAGTTAAACTAGCAAAACCGTAACTACCAGTGGAAACTTCAAAGTTGGAGAGATCAGAGCTGAACTGAGGTCAGTCAGAGCGACCCAGGCCTGATGATGAGCTCGTCATGTATTTGCTTTTCATGACATGGTGTTTATTTTACTACATCTTGGGAAACCAGACTCATCCAGGTTTACATGTAGCATAGAGCGAGCAAGGCACTACGGAGGTGGTCGAGTTATGTATGAACAAATAATAAATAAAAGGTCCTTTCTTATTTCATATGAAATAAGATGCAGCAGAGAACATTTATTTAGATATGTTTTTTTTTTTTCTTAAAATAAAGTGCTTCATTTTGGAAAAATGAATTATAAACTGTGCTCTGAGTTTACCTTTTTTTTCTTCCAAAAACTCCATTTCACATCGTACAGCTCTCAACCAACTGTATAATAAACAATCCCAACATCTTAACACGCTTTCTTGTTTTCTTGTTCAGTGAGAGAAATGAGCTCTGTTGTCCTGCCAGGGTTTCAAATCTGGGCTGAAATGCTGTCAGGGCCATCCTCATACATGTGTGTTGGTGCTCATCGGTGAGCCTGGAACGATGTTTTGTTTTAATAATGATCATGATGGCGAAAGCTGCCTTTACTTTCTGTGCCCTTAAATTGGATTTGAGTGGGTTTGTTTGTTCAGAAGACTTGCGCTTCATCTCATGGGGCCACAGCCTCGAAACACATGACACGGCTGGTTTTAAACCTTCCGTGGGAAGGATGAACATACGAGAGTCTGAGCATTCTTGGGCATTTCTCCAACTGTTGTCCACTTGTCTGTGTATTTTAATCACTGACTCAAGTTGCCAACGCTAGTCAGAATGCACAAATTTGATTGGCTAAGTGGCATCACGTGTGATGATTTACAACCTATGCGGATGGTCTGAGAGTTTACAGGATCGTTAAACTGGAGCTGTCGAAGCTGGAAATGTTCGGTCAATATAAAAAAAATCTCAGTAATTTATAAATTATAGGCCTGGGTCCGGATAGGGTGGCGCCTGGGTCCAGACCTGGACTGTGTCTGTTGTTGACCGTCACACAACCATTCATCACTATCATTATCGAAAACACTTTTTTTCTTTACATGTAGAGCACATGGTTTGTTTGCATAGTCATCTGTAAGAATGCTGGAATTAGCTGAAAGTAGGAACAAAATTTGGATTTTTATGAAATACTTTCATCTTTTGATCGTAAGACAGTATACAGTATCACGATCAAAAGATGAACCAGGGTTTTTAGAGAATTGATATGAAACCCTTGTTCTTGTTGTGTGAGACCTGACTCTCACGGGAGTCATGATCCTTTGGCTCTCTATCACTGATGCCGAGCAGTACCGTGTATGGGCACCAGCTGCCACAGACAAGCGGGCTGATGGAGACAATAGTCAAAGGAGGACGAGATCAAAGACAGATGATGTGTACCAGTTACTGTGAGTGGTGCGGCTCCCACCCCTGCGCCGCGCTGAGGGCTCTCGTTTGGTTTTAATCAATGAGCCTGCTCAATGCCGCGGCCTTGCGCTGACTCCCATCTCTTTATAGGGAACTTAATCACCTGGTCCATTTTGAATTCAGTGGAAGAAGGAATGAGGGTGATGTCACTGCTTCCTTGGGTTACAGTAAGAGCTCGGGAAGCCAGCCAGGGCGGGGGGGCATAGTCACAAATGACTAGTATGAGCCCCATTCATTTACCTCAGCGAGAAAGTTCATTTACATTGAGTGTAAACCAAAAAGGACATTCATATTATTTATAAGATGCAGTTTTATGGGGATTTATTGCAAATACACTTCAGGTTATGAATAAATATGTAAGTTATGCACCTCTGACAAATTAATCAACTCTTTTTCATTTAGAAACTGAAACGAGGGGAGTCTATAAAAAGGGAGCGCTCGCTTACTTCTTGCCGACTTCGCTCGCTCGCTTTCTTGCGCGGGTCACCTTCAGCACTAATCACGACTACAGAGAACGACAGAGTGTTAGGGACGAGGAACAAAGAGATGAGGCCACTACATACCATCCCCCCCCGCCACCCGTGTCCCAGTCAAAATATTGTTCTTGTTATGCGTTAAGTGGGGAAGAGGAATTGCGCTGCCAGATTCATAATGTCATTAACAGTTAGGCATAAGGTTAGCCTTTACATTATATGCTCAATGTGACCCCATTACTCTCCATCAACTCATCCATCCAGACGTCATGGGGACCTGGGCTGTGGCCCTGCACGCCCCCTGTAAGCCTTCCAGAAGCCGGCGAAGCCTGCTTGCTTGCCCAACTGCCCCACCTCACCACAGGTCCCCCGCACATGCACAAACACACAGAAAATCAAACGCCCCAGCAAAATCATACATACATACACAAGTATGCCAGGATATCCACATACTAGCATGGGTGCAAGCATGCACACGACGGCATGTAAGTTTACAGAAGGTGTCCGTGCACACTTACTTGAAGAAGATGTACTCAAACAAACAAACACACACACACACACACACACACACACACAGACACACGCACATGCCCGCTCGCCACCCTCCTCGTCCATTGTGCCACTGGAAGATTGTGCTCCATTCCACTGAAGGTGTTATGGGCTGTTATCAGCAAGACCATTCCATGGATGGCTGCCCTAATTGAGAATAATGAGGGTCACATTGAACATATGGTCGCTGTTGTGTCCCCTTTCCCCCCTTCTTCTCTCCTTTTCTCTCCCTCTCTCACTTTGTCTCTCTCCCCAACTCCCCCAGACAAAAGGTTCAGTCAAACTTTGCCACTGCCAAGCAAAGATCTGTGCGGCGAGTGGAAAAAGAAAGGACATCGTCAAAGTTGTTCCCGCTTTCTTCTGACAAGTTAATGTCCACACAGTTGGCGCGAAGGGCAGCGGCCAGCCAATCAGTCGGAGGCAAAATGCTAACCCCGCTGAGACGAGCAGTGGTGGAAATACTGGCCTAAGCATTGTGCTGATATCAAGCTCCTTTGTTCTACACGCGAGCACGGACATTTGCTCTTCGTTACCAAGGTCCCTTCTGTCATTGAGAGCTGAAGAATAGAAGTGCCAGCATATTTTAACATCATACACCTCGCAGACGGACGGTCACCAGTGTGCTGATAATGATTAAGCCTGCATGTGTATAATAATAATAAGAACGATAAAAAAAATATACATTGGATGTTATTTGACCTGATGTCAAAATGCATTCGTTGCATTTTTGTGTGAGACAGAGCTGCGGGAAGGACATGATTCAGTGGCGGATTAAACGTGAATGTCAGTCGGAGTCAGGAACTTAGTTTACTGTTCTCAAAGCGGTCATGTGATATGGCTGGATTTCAGAATAAATCTTAGTAGCCTGCCACTATCATGTCGTGTCTTTCGTCATTCAATATGTCTGCAGAGGAAGATATCTAACGTGCACAGTTAAAATCGGCCCAACTTGTGTTGCACGGCTAGATTCATGTCCCGAGCTCTGAGCACTTTATCAACGCACTCTCATGGTGAAATAGAAATCCTGGAGCTGTTCCCGGTAATAACACCGTTGCGACTACGACGAATTAATCTACTGAGACATCTCTCTTGCTTTCTTTCCACTGGTAAAATTGTCTGCCCTTTCCTCGCTCGAGGAAGAACTCTTCAAGCGCTTCATTAATTGCACAGACACTGTGAAGTTTTATGTTTCCCAAGAAGTTGTCGGCTCCCCGGCGCTGCCTAAGATCTGTCAGCTTTTGGTCAAAATAAAGTTAGCAACTGTCAAAACAGCGGACTCGTGAAGCGGCACCACGGAACACAATGAAAGCAACATTTCCTAATGTTAAACAATAGCCTTGCTTGTTTATGTTACACAGCCCTGTTGCAATGTCATCTGCAGGAAGTACCTTTTGCATGAAGTACTGTACGTCTCTGTTTACACAGGAATCATGCTGATTGGATTTAGATGAGCTTGTAAAAGACGCTTTACGAGCCCACCGCCAAACTGTGAATTGATTTGCTGGCATCTCAGTTTTCTTGTGTAATATCCTTAGGAGGTTGGATTTACGACTATCTGTGACCCAGTTGCATTGTCACTGCGCCGCGTAGCCCCTGGATGCAGGCACGGGTCTCCGGTTTCATGTAGAGACAGGTGTAGTCTCGACGTCCGGTGATATGTGTAACATATGTGTGTACCATGTAGACATATGCCTTAATGCACTGACATCGTAGAATGTTAAAGTATATATGCCGTGCACTGACATACACGATGTGTGCAACATATGTGTGTTTGACACAGAAATATACTTTCATGGCCGATGATGGAAGATATATCACTTACGGTGGTCACACATGATATGTACAGCCATATGTGTTTGGTGTATAGAAAATCTCCACTTGTCATGTGGTTTGAATTTATAGAATGTAAATTGTGTACATGGACACATGTCAGTTGACTGTTCAGCTCTTTTTTGGAGACGCTGATGTGAATATACATGTTTTGCACAATTTTATGCTACAATATTACCAGCAAATATGTTCCAATTACTGCTTGCTTATATTCCATTTGATACACAATGCATGTACAATTAACCCGTGTTTTTTCTTCTTAAAGGAGGATTTATAACAAAAACAATGGAGGACTCTCTATTACACAGACAACAAGCCACTGAGCCTCTGTGCCACAAGATAAATGCAGCCACTCAATCCATAAAATATTGCTACTGTACATTATGGGTGTATTGAGGAAATTCTGTCTTCATTTGTTTGACCGCTGAAATATAAATGTCCATACAGGCCCCCCCCCCTCCGACCACTGCAGGAGCCAGCCGTTGACATTTCTCCACTTTGAAAACACAATGAAATCTGAATATTGCCTCGACTGAGCGGATGCCCGTAGGGAAATAATCGGGGGTCTCTGAATAGTCCCTAATTGAATTGTCTTTTACTAAATAGAGTTTGCTCTAATGCATTCTCTCATCGGAGAATATGACAGCCGGTGATGCTTCTCATATCTGCCTAAAAGAGCCCCCAGATCCAAGGACCTATTAACTGTATTACCCAAACCAATATCCCTGCCTAAACCCATTACCCTGAACCCATTGTGTATTTTTGTCACTACATCTTTGCTCAAAATCCGAATCAGCCCGTGATGGATGCTTAACAAGACTACACTTTTATCACATATTCTGCTGACCTTCAACAAATTGCTTTGCAAGTTTGCTTCCAAGATTAATGTGACAGAGCTGCTTTCTTTAACGCAGGGACTCGGGGAGCAGAGGGGGGCCGTGTAGGCCCACTGTTTTAGTTTCTCCACGCTCGTAGGGCCTCACCTTCGCATGAACTCGCGCCATCCGTCAGGCGCTGTTCCTGTGAGGTACAATGCTCATTTCGCTCGCGCACTTACAGCGCCGCAACTGGAAAATCATAAAGATAGTTTGGTCAATTAGCCAAAGTGGAAAATAAACACATGTCTACCTACTCCCTGAAGAAGAATGGAGGTTTTCCAGGCAGGACTTGACAAGGAACAGGTTAAATACCTGTGTTGTTGTTTCTGGATAAGGCATGACGCTTGTAAAAAGTTCAGAGAAATGATAAATCTTTAGGCACCACAACCTCCCATAGCTGTGCTCCACCCTCGCATGAGCCAAAGGTGTAAATCACTTTGACCCGCCAATCCCCCGAACAATACGTAGCAAAACATGACATATTGCAATTTCTTACCAAAGTAAACGCCACTGTTTCAGCAGACAGGAGGATCATCTCCGCCACTAAATTTGAATCATTATGTCTGAGATGTCTGAGTCGCTAAAGTTACGTAGCTAACAGCGAGCCAAAAATTCCCCTCCATTACTTAATAACGGCTTAGCAGCAGAGCTTTACTCTTGGACATAATGTACTGTACACCTTTTTTTGGGGGATCACGGCAGATCAAAAGAAAATATTTCACACATACATATGAGTGGATGGATATATACCATTTTAACACCAAAGAGTAAAAATAGTCAACAATAAGTTCTGGTGTCCTTCATAGACAGTAGCCGTTCGTCTAAATCCTGCAGGTTTCTTGCAGAAACTGCATTCCGTAAGTATCTCCTCCTTAGTTAGCTTTGGAGAGCTTTTCCTTCACTTTATCAGTGAGGACCTGTGTCTTATCATGACTAATGCTGGAAATTCCTCCCTGAGATAAGTAAAGGAGCTTAGGATTACCCTCTTGACTGAACATTGGAAAAGAGAGGGAGAGACGGAGTACGCACTACATGTTTGTCTGTGTGTGTGTGTGTGTGTGCAAGAGAGGGAAAAGCAGAGTGTGTCTGAAGACGAGAGAGGAAGAGAACTGAGGAGGGGGTTCAGCTGGCTCCTCTGTATATTTTCTCAGTCGTGAGGCAACCTCACCATTAGTGTCAGACACTCAGATTATCCAACCAACGGAACAGGGATAAGTGGATTGATGAGGTGCTTCCATAGTCCCCGGCTGCTACAATGGAAACCGGGCCGCACTCCTGAAGCAGCTATTTTCCTCAAGGAAGGGCAAAAATAATGAGCTACTTAACCAGACTGTTCACTGCATTCCTGTCATATTACAGCTGGCTTGTTTGTTTATCCCAGACAGATCTATATTTCACTTTTTTAATTGAATTACTTTGATACAGACTAAAAGCCCTCAGCCTAATAACATGCCAATTACAATGAAGACCTACTTAGAATAAATATGAATATAATTCAGCAATTTATTGCTTTAAATACAGGGAGGGCCCGGCTCCCTTGACACCCATTGATTAATAATTGGTGCTGCAGTCTTAAAGGGCAATTAAGGGGAGCAATTTCAGATCTTCACTTAGAAGTTAAAATGCCATTTGTCAGGGACAATGGGTACTCCTTACCTCTCCGGCTCTAGATCAACAACTAAATCAAATAGATATTCCCTGACATAATGTATGCCCACGTTGAAGATATCGGACATCATGATTTTTGAATTGATAGACCGGCGGAGTCCAGTGGAAATGTTTGTGGTGCGCCCTGTGATTACCTCCTGGCAATCTATTTTGAGCACTCTGCTTGATGATGCCGCGCATTTGCATTTCTTTGCCATTTGCATGGATATGCTCTCAAAATCCATACGGTAATGAATCCTCACATTCTCAATTTATTAATGGAGCGCGGGCTTTGCAGCTTGTCCAAATCTAGTAACATATGTTCTCTAAATATGCATTGATTTATTTTGGCCCCAGATAAATTATTCTCAAAAAGCAAAGTCTGTGCATTGGCTACTTAAGTAATGACCTGTCTTCAGAGGAGTGTTCACTCACTGGCTACTCGTAAACATAACATATCGGTAACCATATGGACTGATTACTGTAGCTCTATTAGACGCATTGCATTCGCTTTGCTTGCTGCAGCAATACAGTCTTTTTTTTTATTGAACATGTTATTTTGAGAAACTGTATCATCTCAGCCAAAACGTGTTTGTCACTTTTGGATGTCAGATTTAGCAGGCCTTCAATTAGTGCAACCAAACAAATTAGGCTGTAAAACAGTTGATTTGTATGGCAGTTCTGCTTATCTTTGCTAGGCATTAGATCAGGGACTTATTAACACATGACACTGTAATCGAATGCAGCTAACGTATCCTAAATATGGCCTCAAGGCTTTATTTTGTGAATAAACAAAAAAGTGGTTCATCGTGTCATTCCAGTTGAGGATAAAGTGATGTTTCATATGAAATCAGTTATTCTTAAAAAAGAAAATAACACAGTTATACATCTCATCCTGTGTCTGACAGCGGAAATATTGGCGAGGATTTAGGACATTTATGTCTTCTAAATAAAATTCAACCATTTGGAAAAATACGGTTGGCTGCTTTACACAGTGAGCATTATAAATACAAGAGTTAATCATTCTTCCGCTGCAGTCTGTAGTTTGTTTAAGACTCGCCCCATTCACAGCATGTTAAAGATAGCAGCAATAACAATTTTATTGGCTCTCGACGGTTAACAGCTCCCTTGTCCTCGAGCTATGGAGGATGAAGGAGACGAACTGTGCGAAAACTACCAAAGTGCATATAAAAGTTAACCACTTACCTTCTATAAATAGTAAACTTCTCCTGCTTTTTTTTTCACACCGGTAGTGAACTTGGAAACCTCTAAAGTGGGTAATTTATTCTTCATGAGTTAACGGCAAAGTAAACAGCAGTGCAAGCTCCGGTCTGCCCTGGAAAAACAGCCCATATAAGAGTGGTTGGCCTTCATTATGTGACTCAAGTGTAGAGTTCATGACCAAATGATTGATCTAATCAGAGAAAGAGCCTTTACGGTAAACACAGCACATTGTGAGTGAAGGTTTTATATCAGCAGCGAAAATTTCCTTTATAAATAAATGAAACGATATCCCATCACATTTTAAAATGAAGACCTCTCACTTGTATCCATAAATTGTGCACGTTGTGGAATAGGAGCTGTACATAAGGTCACATTGTACACTACCCACACTTTTGCTCCAGATGTAGTTTTATTATAACAAATGACATCAACTTTTTTGACAATTAGGGAAGAATGGAAAGTAATACTAAACAGTAGCTGGTGTTTATGTTCTGCAATGCAGTTTTACAGCTTTTCAGAGTTATTGTGCCTGAACATTACTTATGGGTTCACACACAAATGTCTTTAAATGTTATATCCCCAAATTATACTATATTTGTAAAGAGAACTTACAGCTGCACGTTGAAGTCTAATTAGATTTTTCATGTAGATTTTCAATGTGTTGTTGTCTCTAATTTGGCTCTGATAATTATAAGATGGGTGGCGGTCGACTGAAAACCTAAACCCAAATAAAAAAAAAACCTGGAAACAGTCATGACATAGACCGGTATACCTAACCACTTCCTCTGCCCCGTACCTCAGTAGCAGTAAATGGATCCCTCTCCTCGTTCCTCTGACCTTGTGTTTTGACCCACTAGGCTCAGCTGTTAAACCCAACACCTATTGGATATCGCACAAGTCCTTAACAACCTTCCCAAGGCCGTGATAGGAGAATTATCATGCACATAACCATAATTCTGATTCCATCGTTTGGAGCAGTGTTGTGGTTTAGCAGGTGGGAGCGAGATGTTTGACCTTGTTTAAACCCATAAATCTAATCTCATCATCCATCATCCAGTCAATTATTTGTCATTTGTGTTGTGATCAACTGCTTCGGGGGATGAGTTGTGTCGCAGGTTTCCCCAACAGTCAATCTCAGCTTTCTCTGTGGGGACTCAATCAGCTTACTGCCATGCGATACACTCGTTGTCCTACCAGGAAAGTGGACTGGACAGTGCTGCTATAATCTAGTTAGGACCTTAAACAAGACATTATTTACTTTTTGGTCAGAGCTCTCGTCTGGAAACCATCTACTTGTACAGATGCTTTCATGTTTTTTAAAACATCCAGCTCTGAAGGTTGGATATGAACACATGACCAGAAGAAACGTACACAATAAAAACAAAGAGACATTTAAAGCAATTGTTTCAATTAATGTGACAGCTCTGGCTTTAGAATTGTAATTTGGGGGGTTTCAAAAACACGAGATCTCCAGTCTCACTCCAGTAAATGTCATACCTATCGTGTCACCATTTCCATGATATCGCTTTTAATTGCATTTCAGCGTATACAAGCATGAAACCACTGGACACTTTTAACAAGGGGCCATGGTGTTTCAACATATGCAAGCATGAAACCACTGGATATTAAGAACCAAGTATCCTAACGCACGTCCTCCAATCGTGCTAATGGCAACAAAACCACATATTTTTGAGGTGACTTGGGACAATTTCCAGGCTGGTTGCAGCAACAAAACCAGGCAAAGCCAGACCTTGTCCAACAAAGTACCTTTTGTCCTTAAACCCAAACCAGAGGACAGTTACTATATAAAAGAAGGTAAAGTCTCAATATATAAGTGGTTTGCAGATGTATGTTGCCAATATTTATTCAGACAATTGGATTTCTTTTTTTTTTTTTTTCAAAATTGTTTCTGAGGATTAAAAGTAAAATGTTAATCTTTTCAAAACTGACACCTGGAACACTTCATCCTCACCACCATAACAGAGGAACTATAAAAAGTGGATCTGAATCAGTCTTTGGAGGGATTATGCCAATGAAGAATTGTCAGTCCTCCAGTTGTACAGAAACTTTTTGTCTGCACTACCAGAATGATTTGCTGACATTTTAGAGAAGGGCTTTGAGCGCAGTGGTTTGAAGGGCGATGGGAAACAAGGCATTAAGGGGGGAATACAAACTGAATTGTCCTAATGCTCAGGTGTAAGATAGGGTAAGTTATACAAATGCTGAAGTTGAGTTCGGTTTTCCTTTTTAATTCCCCCTTTATCTTTGTTCTGCCCCGGACTGCCTCTCGGCTTCCAGTCTGTCACAGTGAAGGGGCATAATGGGCCTGAGAAGATCAACCCATCTAAAGAGGGATTTGGAACCTTTCACCTCCGAGAAATCCAGGCTGGGGGAAGCTCCGGGGTTCATAAATGTGCAGAAGTGCACATTTTCTCGAGGTGTTAATACCCCTACCTGCTCTTGTCTCGGAAAAAAAGCTCATGAAAATGTAAAGGAAGGAATGGATTCAGTTTTTCTCTTTGGAATTTAAAACCATGTCTGATTCAAATAAAATGAACTCCGAATGATATACAGTGTGCAGCCTCAACAATAAGGCTCGTTTGGATCATTGGCTAACATTGTATGGCTTTTTATTAGATTACTTTTAACAAGCGTTTTATTGAATATTTTGTCAATTTAATCAGATGGGCTATGATACACTCCTTCAGAACAGAATGGGGCTCCCATTCTTTTTCGGTGCAGTAAAAATCCATAAAGCCCATAGAGAGGCTAAAGGCATGCAAGCCTTAAAAACATTACCAGCATCAGATTGTAGCTGAGAACCTACACGGGGAATGATGTTATGTTATGAAGGATTGATCAGTGTGTTGCTTGAAATAATTAGCAATGATTTTCTTTTTTTGTGTGTGTTTGCGAGCGCGTGTGTGTTTGTGTCATCGTATCTGGCTAGCATGGATCTGTTTACTTCTTCTTTTTATTCACCTCATGGTGTTTGATTGAGAGTCTTTGAAAAGAAAAAAAAAAAAAATATGTATAAGCTCCGGAGGCACTACCAGGCAGATAATATTGTTAATGATAATTTTTATTTTTGTGAATAAATAAACCCTGTTTTGTTTCATTCTTCTGGGTTTCTTCCTTTGTACTGTAAGATATATTGAATTTGACCAAACTGAAGACTACCTTTTTCATCATTTCAAAACTGCCTATATAAGAGTGAGGGCAGCTCGCGGCTCCTCTGCTTTAGATAAAGGGTAAACATGCGCCATGTACTCATTAATTTTTAGCAAAACCTTGTTGTGCTTAAGGATTCCATCCACACAGAAAATATCAGAATCTACAAAACCACGCTCCAGAGGGAATAGCTACCCAGATATACACAGGGTATATTTTTGTGTCTGTTTATTTGATTAAAGCAGGAGAAAACTATGATACTGACAATCATTAATCACTATATACTAATTACCCGAAGATTCTTTCATGTTCGGCTCAAAGATGTTGGGAAATGAACTCCCCTGTCATTTGCCGGGATGTTCAAGGCAAAGGGACAAACAAACCCTAATAAGGTCTGTCCCTTTTCAAACAGGACTAGCCATGTAAACACACTGCACTTCTTCCTACTAGGTCTAGGACCATTTGGTGATATCGAGCTGTATATATTAAGGAGGAAATGAGCCTAATTATTAGGTTGCCTGTGCTCGGCCAACATGCTTTCATCAGTATCAGCGTGGTTTGAAATGAGTGCAAGAAATATGTGCAATTCTGGCACAAAATCATGTATTGTGACAGGCGGATACATAACTGATACTGTGTGTGTCATGAGTGAGCGGTTCACACATACCTGAATAAATCTGATCTTCCTCTGTCCGATGCAATAGGCCGGGCAAATGCATTTATGAAATAACCCCTGATTTGTTGGCCGCATTTGGCAGATAGCCAAAGGCAACAAAGCAACATAAGCAAAGGTCGTAATGTTGTTTACTGAGACTCAATCAAATAAGAAATGACAAACCACACTGTCCGATTCTAAAAATTACACTGAACATTACAGTTAAATTGTCTTTATTGTTTGTTTGAGTTCCTTCTTTGGGGTTGGGACATTTTTTTTTTTAATTTTTTTTTTGCACGATGGCTGGTTTTTGATGGCCTGAAGCATCTTCGTTTTTGTTGATGATTCGAGGCAGAGAAGTTAAGAGTGGAAGGAGTACAACCGTCTAAAAATTGCTGTGTATTTGTACAAATGATGCACAAGTTGTTCGTGTCATAATTTGAGCTCCCCCGCCCCCCCCTCCCTTGTCAAGAGTTGATGCATGAGTCAGTTTCCTCTGAGCGTTGTGAAAACATCTTGTGTTTTTGAAAAGCTAACCGAGTTATGAGATACAATGCGGAGAACATGAGATTTGGCCCCGGCGCTAACACAGTATCAGTCGGGCTTTGGTGCGAGCAACAATAGCGAGGCCCTCCACAATATCAAATTTTAGAATCAGGAGTTTATGAGCAAAGCTTTCGGTGGACAAGAGGACCTCGGGGCCTTATAGCCTGAAGAAAGGCAATTACTTGTATAGGTATTATTGTGTGATGGATCCTATTTGTTGGTGACCCGAGAAACATGCAGTACAATACACAATGTCTGTGGAAGCTATAGGCATGCTGGTGAAGCGGTGCGTTTTGTTATCAGAGTTCAGTTCAGAAGAGAGTGGAGAACAAGCAAGACAAGATAGGACGCAAGTGGCAACGATTTATAATGTAAAAAGTTGGCAGAAACAGAAGCGATTAGATTAATTCTTTGTTTAACTCACCTGACGACAGCACAAATGACTCACAGAGACAGAAAAAAAGCTTGTGTTGTTCCCAAACTTTGTACATTTAGGGAAAATATCCGGGATTTGAATTTAGTTACACATGATGTGGAATATGAGAGTCACTGCAGCTCTTGACATCATACCCTGAATAGGAATAAAAGTCAAAGAAATGACACCAGCGGGAGCATTTCAACCTCTCCCCTGTTAATCTGGAGCACGTTTTATTGTCAGAGACTGAATCATAGCTTGCACAGGTGATTCACTTTTAGTGGACCTTTACAGCCCTTAATTAAAAGTAGCATTTTGGGCAATTAAATAATCAAAAGGGTGAACGCTAATACACAGGAGGTCATTTATGACCCATGATATGGAGATATCAAATGACCCAGGAAATCAATAGCCACATTTGTTTAATAATATCGCAGGAAGTTCAAGGTGGCGACACGGAGCAGATGGAGGCAATAAGAGAGCCGAGCAACAGCTGAAACAAACCAGAGACATCTTGCCAGAGAGCTGCCGTCACTTTTCAACACATTGGATCAGGCAAGACAAGGGCAGCCCCCACAGGGGGGGGCCTAATGCTCACTCTTCTCTTGAACCTTTCATTTCTCTTCATCACAAAGCAGGGAGCACTGGTTTCTGTCATGCAGATGGCTGTTTACTCTACTGTAGCATGCTCCACAGCAGTTAGCACAGACATGGAAATGGCCCACTTGAATAGTGAGACTTTGAGCATATAATAGATTATACTAGGTAAATGTGATAGCAATTCTATTTTCTCTTTTTGCATGTTAAAGGTTTGCTATGTAGTTTTGGGGAAGACATTTGAATCAGAAGAGAGAGATCTTCATTAACTGTTTTTTTTTTATTATTATGATCAAACGATCTAAATGAACAAACTCTTTGCCACCTTTCTAGCTCCAAACAGTCCTACCTTATTTTCCTAACAGCTTGTTTATTCAGTTTTAGATGAAATACATGTTTCTGAGTTTGTATTTTTACCTTAACAAAACTGTAAATTTTACAATTCTAATTGTGTATTTCTTCTCCAAAACTACATAGTGCCCCTTTATTAATATATGTGTTATGGTAGATATATATGGTACAATTAGTAGAGCCATGTCTGTTAACCACCATGTCATTATTTACATATTCACACCTGACCGATTATAATATATTTTATACTGTCTATGGTTGTCGGATGCATTGTAAAATATATCCGGCCGCGAATTCACAATAACACCTTTCTAACACGATGATGTATAATCTACAGGCTGTCTGGAGATTTCTACCAGAGCAGACAAGTACATCCTTCTCTCTGTCACATGTTTTACACCACCTTTTCCCCAACCAGTCCATTCGCTCTCATCCAGGGCCATCTCTGTCATTGTACAGTATGTAATATGTCCCAACAGAGCACCTGGGGAAGTAGCCATGCTAACACCTGGGACACATGCACACGTGCATGCACACAAACACACACACACACACACACACACACACACACACACACACATGCGCGCACACACAGATTCCCCCATCAGCTCTCGAGGTCCTGCTGGATAGATAGAATAACACCCCATGGAGCTGCTCCGACACCACCTGGGTCCCCCCTCTCTCTCTCTCTCTCTCTCTCCCGCTCTCTCCCTCTTCCTGTACCATCCCTCTGCAACATGGTCGTGTCACTGCCAATCAGGCCTTCCTGTCACTGCACTGCGGTGCGCGTGTATGTAAGGCAATTGCACCGCCTCACCCCTGGAGTGGACACGGAGAGGCAGAGAGTGATGGAGGCTGCCACCTAACAGCCTCTAATAGCACCTGACACAGCGTTACACACAGCTACGATCCCTGCGCCGCCCAGCTGAGTTTGGGTTAGGACAGGACAGGCGAGGGAGGTGGGGGTTGGGTTTGGTGGGGGCGGGTGGGTTGAAGAAGACAGGGGTTTGGGTGGGGTGTATGTGCCTGAGGAAAGACAGCATTGGATATGAGACCGGTGGATGTCAGGGAGTGTGCGGATCCCTGAGATTAATACAGTTTCACTGCTCCCCATCAGTTCTGTTTGATAACACAGCGGCATTAAAAGGAAATTAAATACAAGTCGCAGAATCTGTAACCACATTTGGGCCTTCTTTACTCTGCTCCCTTCGATGATACCCAATTCTTTCTTTAATTCCGCTGGATGTTGTGTGTTCTGCGCTCTCGCTACAAATCCACATTAGAGGATTAACCCTAATCCAACCCTAAACCCTAACCCTAACCCAAATAATTCACCTCATCCTGTATGACTTTTTCGAACACACTCAAACTTTTCTCTTTTTTGCCTGCACCCCAGGATGAAGCCATTCGTCCTGTACACTTCAAACGGGGGAGGATGCGGGGCTTAAGTGAAGATGATCCATGCTGCCTGTCTTTCCATGCCAACTGACACTGCTGGTGACCCCCGAGCAGATGTTCCTTGTAATAATCTGCAGTTGAGAGAGGCATGCGCGCCAGGTGGAGATCCCGGGGTCCACTCCCAAACGATTTTCCCCTTATAAAACAAAAGGAGCTTTGAGGTATCGGCTTTCGGCGACACAAAGATCGGGGTGTAAGGGCCTGCGGAGGGGAGTACTTTTAATACAATTAGAGACAGGCAGCAGGGCCAGGCAAGGCAAACAGGGCACTGGCTGACTGACCGGCTGACTTGGCAAGACAAAGACGAGGATGTTTAGACGGGCGCAAACAGGCTTTTAAAATGACACGAGGTGCACTGTCGCGGCTGGTGTTGAGGTAAGAGGAAATAAAGAGGCGGAAATGAGAAGATATGCCCTAATATCTGTAAAACTATCTGGATCTGGTTTTAGTTTGGGAGGGTGGGGGAGATACGGAGAAGGGGGTGGTGGGGAGGCTGCCTGGGCAGGAGGGAGAGAGTCAGTAAGTCAACGACAGGAGAGAGAGACTAGGGGACTGGAGCCGCCTGAGCCAAAGTCCCCTAAGCAAGGGCACAGCTCCTGTTACCGCCTGCTAATGGAGTGGGGCTATTTCAGTAGCATTGATTGACTGCTTTCTTCCTCTGAGCGAGCAACTTTCTCATATCTGGGGGAAAATGGATCATAAGCACCCCGGCAGACGAGAGCAGGCTGGTGGAGAGGAGAGGATGATGTTGGTGGCACGAACACCCCCTCTGTCTTCTCCCCTCACCCTCACCCTCACTCCCCCCCCCCCGAACCCGCTCTGTTTGACTGTCTAGTAAGCTTAGCAGTGGAGGTGGGGGCGGACGAAGGGGGGGCGGGGGTGTTGGAGGTGCAGCAGGGAAGCCGCTGTGAAATTCCTCCCAAGACCTTTAGGGGGTGCAGTCATTCCACCTTGAAACCAGAACGAGCCCCCCTCTGCTTTGTCATAACTGTCAAACGCAAATCCTTCCTGGTTGATTGTTTTCATTGTGGGGAGAAGGGGGTAAGGCTGACAGATTTCCTGAATAAGAAATGGGACAGGATATGAGAATTTATCTGACAGGTATACACGGCTGATTTGATACCAGTGTGGAGCTGGATAAGCAGGTCACAGCCAGTTTCGGTACCAAATTAATGATGGGTACTAATTAATTTGACAGGGCGGGATGAGCAAGGGCAACGCGGAGCACTAACCTCGCCGCTGCCGATGAAAGGATGGCCTCCGTCTTGATTAGAGTTTTACTCTCGAAATGAACAAGCGGCTGACATTCGTAATTTGCACAACCAAAACGTGTTCATCTTCAGCCAAATTCTACATTCATTAACTTTTTTCTTTTTTTCAGTAGAAAACATATAAAAAATGGCGTCCAAAATAAACACCTCGCATCCTATATTTAAAATCACTTTCTCTCTCCAAAAAAAAAGAAAGAAAAAAATCTAAATCGCACCTCAAATTGGCCAATACACAAAAATAAACACAGCAGCCCCGGCCCTTACCACTGTCTTTAAACATCTGCTAATCTGCTTTCATTGACTTTCCCAGCCTGAGGCATGCAACTGAATGTGTGTGTGTGTGTGTGCGCCTAGATCTGTGGTGAATGCCTAATTATCTGATTATATATGTTTATTCTAATTCATCTCTCTGGAGGGCCGCGCGAGGCACGGAGAAACCGGGCACCGCACACACCAGCTATAAGTGGCAGGAGGAAACTCCCCTCACCTCTCCACTCACTGTTTAGCTCCCCGCACAACATCCGCTCGCACATTCATAATCTGTCATTTAAGTCATAATACGTGTATCTGTTTCATCCGCAAAAACGCCCCACAATCTCTACAGAGTGTTTGACCCTTGACGACGCTCAACACAGAAGATACAAGATGCTTTTTTATTGCAGTAAGTAAATATGAAAATATTATGTAGGGTGTGTTTGATGAGATTCGAATTTGACATATATTTTGGTTTCCGAACAAATTCATTCTCTTTTGTTGAAAGAAGTTCTTCTCAAATAACACATTTACATATTTTGTTATAGTCTGGTTATTTAAACTGTATTTTCCACACACCGTCACGTGTAACTTTCTTTATTCCGACATGAATAAATTCAGGAGGAAAAAAATAAATAAAATAACAGGGAAATGTGATTAAGTTTCAACAATATGAAGTGGGGACCAGGCAAAATAAACTCTCAAAAGAAAGCAGCCTGCATGTGGTGGACTATATGAAAATGTGAGCGAAAAGCCATCAAAAACATTTTCCCTGAAGTTGAAATTGTATTTTTATAAGCTCAGACAACCACAGCCAATAGCCGTGGTGATTTTGATAAACCAGTTAGCAAGTGTGGATCAAGCCATTCAAGATTTCAAAGGTGTGTCTTTGAGCTCGGGCCTTTACCCCTCTCAGAAAACTTTTCTTCTTTATTTCCCTCTTCACTTTTTCACTATTCGACATTAATGTTGCAAAAATAAAAAATTAAAAAAAAAAAGAAGAAGAAAAACCTATGCATTTTGGTTTCAGTGGCTGTGGCTTTTGAATATGGGCCCCCTCTGAATATGCGCTGTTCTTATCCTGCACATTTGAGAGGGACGTGCTTAATAGGCTTCAACTACTATTGCCTTTGATCAAGTTTAAAGAGGAGCAAAAAGGGCTCTGTAGCTAATGCTGATCCCCATGGCTTTCTTCACACCCCGTGTGCTCTTTCTCCTGTACATGCATGCACGCAGGAACACACACACATACACACACACACACGTAGACACACACATAAGCATGCAGCTCGCCCCCATCCCTCGCACAGGAGCACTCTCTCCCACACACATATAACCCCACCAACCGTGAGGCTACAAATAGCTAACCAAGGTGACTCTATCGATCTCCAAACAACAGCGAGAGACACACAGAAAGAGAGGGGGAGAGAGACACTGCGAACGAGGGGGAGAAAAGTGTGTTTCTGAATGAAGAGACGGTCGTGGGTTAACATTTTCCCTTCCTGTTCATCACTATTGTTGAATACAGTCGTGTAATAAAACAGCCTCCACCTCTGTGATCAGGAGTCATGTTGAAATGTTGTCTTAAGCGCTTTAAGAGCTGATTTAATCCTTCTTTGCATAATTCCCCATACAAAGTCATTACTTGGCATGTTGTGATGTTGTTGTAAGTATAGAAACAGCCATGTCAGAGTGGGGTGACATACCTGTAAATGCAGCAAATGACTACACTGTCAATAAAATGTGTTACTGTATTATTTCAACAGTCCAGCCTACTTGATAAAGTTAATCTGAAATCCTGCCGGGCAGAGACAGTGAATGCTGCTGGTCATTAGCTCGCTGCTTACTTTACCTCTTCATTTATGTTTCATCGAGTTTAATGCACAATCAACAAAATAAAAAGCACTGTCCCCCTCCTGACTAAATGGCCATTTTGTCAATTTGAGTCCACATTATACGACGACCCGCAGAGAAAAATACAAGACATCATGCTCATCTGGGAGTAAATCAATAGTAACCTGCTCTTCCCGGGACATACTTTAGTTTAGGTCAGCACTTGATTCTTCAAACACGTAAATTGATTGTCTGTCGGACATTGAAAATTGCTTTAATGGTCCTCTTTACAAACGTGGTTTGTATTGATTGCGTTAGATTTTGAATTTCACCCGGGCACAAATATTTCTCCCTTTCCTTCAGATGACACCACAGATGATTGCTGGCAATATGCTGCCCAGATGTTTAGTGTTGGTGCTTTTATTCCGGCATTGGATGGGTATTCATATAGTTAGATAAAGATTTGTTAAAGTTAAAGGAGAAAAAAAAGTAATTTTAAGGTGTACCTAAGCTTTGACAGTTTTCTTTGTAATATATTAAAAGAAACGTATACTGTAATTTGTACTTTACAAATTTTAAATCTGGCTCTCTGAATGTAAAGTTAATCAACAGTTATTTAAAAAAAAAATTACATTCTACTTGTGAATGTAATTTAAAAACCTAATGTGAAAATGTCTCACTCTGTTCTCTGGATTTGTAAGTATATTGATTTAAATTACTATGTTGTATTTTTTCAGTTCATGCTCTGATCTTTATCCAAACAAATGGTCCGTCTTAATTGTACATGTTTGTTTTTTTTTGTTTTTTTCACGAACAAGTGATCCTTTTTGCAAATGTGACGTTTTTCACACATGAACATTCCTTTCATAAACAACGTGAAAATAAAAGACGGGGCTTTTTACCGCACCAGGATTTCATGGTCTGTGTCGTGTGTTTGCTCCCATTACAGTCTGCTGGGTCCATCACTGTTCTATTTAAAGTGCTTTGGTCTACTGTACTGGCCCGCGCTGATCTCTGCTGCCGAGTTGTGTGCCGCTCTGTTCTGAATCATTCCGTGAGATGGAACCGGAGGAGGAGAGACACAGAGCGAAAGAAACGGAGAGCGAGTGACGGGGTGAGAGGGAGAGACAGGGGAAGAAGAGAGTCTCCAGGGGAAGTGAATGGTTGGAATGCGCGTTGAGGCTCAGTGAATGAGCTGCACGCTGGGCTGGGGGGTACTGGAGGTATTGTGTCGAGGCAGCAGGGGTCACAGTGGCTGTGACTGACACCAAAACAACATTTCATGGCAGACGACACTGGTTAAAGGCCGTGGCCAGGCCTCTACCCGCCGACCACACCTTGAGTATCAGCAACCATTTCTTTTTATGGTGAATTCTGTGTGATTGGCTTTGGTGGCTTTTTCTTTTCTTTTTTTTCCTTACTTTTCTTTTTTTTGCTTGGACCAACAGTAGAAACCGTGCTTGTCGGGATGGTGCTACTCTACCAGGGCTCTGATAGACGCCTACTGAAACCATAACTCTGAAAATGTGCATTCCTTTTTAAAAAGAGCACTCTGCTGGAGGTGGGATGGGGTGTTTGCTTCTTATTCGCGTTAGTTTGTTACAAATAGCTTAACATATAAACTGTGATATCTATTTTAAATGTATCTGTGCTGCATCCATTCCACATGTAGCCTACTGTACCTTGGACAAAACCAACAAAACCAAAAAGGAGGAAAAATGTAATAAGGGCACTGTTGAAAAGGTAAATTTTTTTTGTTGTTTGTTTGTTTTGTTTTTTTTTTACATTTTTACAAACCTGGCAGATGCAGTTTTTTGTTTTGTCCGGGAAACTACCTTTGAGCATAAAAAGCATCTGGCAATGTGCGTGTGCAACTCACATTTATTTGCATGCATTTTCTGTGTTGTGTTTAAAGGGGCACTATGTAGTCTTGAAGAGGAAAATTCAAACTCAAAATTTTAATATTCACAAAGTAAATGAGGTGATAATGCAAACTCAAAAATATTTATTTCTTTTCATAACTGAATAAACCAGCTGTTCCCAGAGGAAAATAGGGTTCCCAGAGTGCTGTTTGAAGCTAGAAAGGTGGCAGGGTCCGCCACATATAAACAAAGCAAAAACAACATTGTGTTGTCCTGTAAGGTCGGTTTGTTTATTCAGGTGATTCAGTCGTGAAAACTGTTATTTTGTTTGTTTAGGCACACGAAATCAGTCAATTGTGATACTTTTCCTCTTAATAAAATGTCTTCCCCGAAACTACATGGTACTCTCTCCTTTAAGAGCAATTAAAAAGTTACTATTGCTGCAGCTTTCTGTGAAAAGATACTGTAGTCTTACTTTATGGTCACAGGAATCATGTTGTACTGTGTTCCAGTTTTGCCCGTGAGCCTCGATAAACCACCACGGTGATATGCCTGTCACTTAAAAAATCATCTGTAAGTGGACTACATGTTCCCGAGCAGCAGCCACGGGGCAGGACTGTGCTTAGCAAGAAGACGGCTGGAAAACTACGCCGCTGCACTTCCTCTCTCTCGACCTCGAAGTTTTTTTTTTCACTGCTTCCTATCCACTTATCATTTCCCTTTAATAGCAAGCTAGCCGGCTGATAGCATAATTAGGCAGCTAACATCTCTTTTAGGAGCCTATTGAGCATTCTAATTAGCAGCAGATTAATGGGCAGCGAAGGCTCAGCTCCACACCACCAACACCAGCGACCCACTGTTACCTTCAGCTGCGCACCGCCCAGGGGCGAGGAAGAGGGGTGAAGTGGGGGTTGCGGTTAGGGAGCGCAGAGGTGTGTGTGTGTGTGTGTGTGTGTGTGCATTTGGGGGTTGTAAGTGAACATGATGTGTGAGGGGTTTTTGATATTGTTTTAATAGTTGGCACTGAGAAAGGAAGGGTTTGAGGGCCTGTGCGTGAGGTGCACAGTGCGGGGCTAGGTCAAGGATTTTGTGTGTGTGCGTGCGTGAGGGCGTGCGTGTGCTTTTGTAGGGAGTGTACCTCCAGGTCCTATACAGACATTGTGAGGCATTGAAAGTCTCGCCCTGGGGGTGCCCGAGCACTAATTCTAATTATCGCCAGATTACAGAGATAATGGGAGACCCCGCTGTCAAGAATCTAACACCTCTCTCTCAGACCCTTTCGCTCCTGCTCTTTCCCCCCTCATATGGCCATTTTACAGCCCAGCAGTCACTAGGGTTGCCTGGTAAATGCGAGAGAGGGAGAGTGTTCGGGGAGAGAATGAGGTGCAGAGAGAGTAGTTTTCAGAGTATTAGAGAGGGAGAGCGGGTGAGGAGATTGAAAGAGGACCAGAATTGACAGGAGGGTGAACGTGAGTGAAAAGGGAGTTAAGGAGAGAGTTAGAAAGAGATAGAGACCGATTTAGTGATAAAGAGAGACGGCAAGGTGAGAGGGATAGGTAAGCACTGCGGAGACAGGAGAGGAGAAATCTCCCTCCTCTACCTCTCTAACTTGCCGCAGACACATCAGAATGCCAGCAGGCCTGTCAGCTCGGTGCTATCCGGCGTTTCACCAGCTCAGCCAGAAGCGTTAGGCCTCTCTGTGGCCACTTTCTGGCTCTATTTAGCTGGTTTTATTAACTTTAAATCATTGCTTTTTAGCCTCTCAGGCTTTTGAATGGACAGAGGGAGAACAAGGCCATTCAGAAAAGTTTGAGACATTTTTTTCAAACCTAAAAGGTCCAAAGCATGACCTAGCAAGTTCTGCTACAAGGAGGACCCTCGACTTATCTGCTGTCTTATTTGTGTCACGAATGAAACCTCATGTACACTTGCAAATGACTTGGCCAAGTTTGTGTATTATCTGATGTTTCATGATGATTAAGCTTGATAAAATATTCACCTAACAACACTTGGGGTCTTATAAATGGCCCCAAACTAACTATAGACAAGTGGACCTAAAGGTGCGATGTGTAAAAATTCTAGATTAGAATATTAAAAAATAAACTCAAATTACACACAGAATGTGAAAAGATAAGCATTTTAAAGATATATCAAAGAAGTATACATGATGTGCTATGGTTAGCAGCTACAGTTAGCAGCAGTTAGCAGTTACTCAGGTGATATTCTGCCCTCTATTTGTTTGGAATATGAATTTGAAGGGTGTCCAGTTTTTACGTAATCCACCTTTGAAAATGACCTTTTTGAACAGGTTGTTAGGTTAGCATTTGGCCGGAACAGAGTGGAAGCGGTAAAAAGCAGCACATAGATGAAGAGGGGGAGTTGCATCTGCATGCGATCAGCAGGTGGACTCACCCCCGTCTACCATGTCTTTAATTTTACACCCTCAGAACACATATACAACTCACGACCAAATTTAAAAAAAAGAATGGCTTCTCAGTACCTTCACCTGCCAGCTACGTCTTGTTTAAAATGACCTTCTCTTTCATTCTAGTCAATTGTATAACTATGCCGGACTTGTCCTTCTTGTACACTAGAATCGTGTTTATGAATACATCCCAGCCTCTGACAAGACATCTGTAGTCAGCTCAGAATCACAGCGCTTCTGTGGTTTCCAAAATATCCTTGTATCACATTATTTATAGAAACAGTTCACCCTGATGCTCTGTTCGCTCCAAATACTTACATTTCTGAACTGAAGAATCGACTGGATGGATCAGCAATGTAAACAAAACACCGACAGAGGTTATGTGATTTGTTGTATTCTGTTTTTTTGTGTGTGTCAGTATACAAACAAAAGGATATTGTTTGTTTGCATTGACATGACATAAAAATACATTCTTAATAAATGACTTTGTTAAAGACATCTGAAGATGAAATGTGGGATTAGTTAAGATGTCAGTGTTTTGCAGTATGTATGGAGAGTGTGAGGGATAAGGTCAGGGAGTCTCTCCCTATGGAGCAGCAAGTGAAATGTAGTCTGTGCCAAATGGCCTACACCACACTGTTCTGCCAATCTGTTGGAGCTTGGCTCTAAAATGCACCTGCGGACACCCTGAGGCCTGTGGTCGGGGTGGTTTATCATTGCTAAGTACTGCACATCAGTGGATTTGAAACTTTTCCTGGGGGAGATGGATATCCCCAGCCTTTTGTGCATGACCCAAAACTAAAATTAGAGTATGCTGTTTGGCAGTCATATATAAGCATAGGCACACTGATGACTTGTTTTTTTCTTTTTGATTGTGAACATTTCACGTGCATTTCTTTTCCGTCCGACATTATAGAATGGACTGCTGTGTCATCTTCCCCAGCTCTAGGACGTACAGTGAGGGGTCTTCTCAAACAGAATTACCGAACACATAAAGTCAAATGTCAACAGTTGTGCACTCACTTTAAATGACTGTTCATCACCCTGATGGATTTACTGGGAGGGGGAATCCTGTTTTTATTCTCAAATGAATCTGTTCAGCACTCTGATGGGGGCCATAAAGAATGACATATTTATCTTCAGGCTAGGTGGTTTGACAAGGACAGCCACAGTGAGTTATTACAGCACACAGGATGGGGCCTTCAATGGAGACTTGGCTTCACTGTACTGTATCAGCAGCAATAACCTGCTGTACTACATCTGCATTGACAGAGCTTTAATAGGGAAATGATAATGTATGTCCGGAGTGTGTATTTTAATTGTGCCTGCAAAATCATCCAAATGTAAATAAAAAAAACAAAAGTTAATGTTATAACAGCAGCAGGGTTATTATTATTTCTCTCAAATTGGCAGTCATGCACTTCTGCACTCATGCATCACAATCCCTGTGCTTTCCTGTAATACTCGCCAACATCCTTATCAAACTGTACACACTGCACCCCCTGCCAGGCCTTATTAATAATAGGCACCGTTAAAATTTATCAACCACCGTTTTATTGCAACCTATATCATAAATCCCATTGATGGAGGACGATATATAACATTTTGTAGTTTATGATATTATGTCATTATTTTCCTTACAGGGCACAGCTCAGTTGTCTGACCTGTGGTAAATCAGCTCCCCTTAATTAACCGAGCTGCACGACAACTACCAGTTGCATTTAGAGAATTAAATATTGACTATTTATGTTATTTATGTTATGTTATGTTATGTTATGACGTTCCAGGTCCATTCAGTGTCCCAGAAATGCGTTTGATTTGCCAAGTGCAACGTAACATATTGCTCAGAAGAACCGGATATAGATGACGCCAATTAATAAGAATGACTTTCAAATCAAAGGGGCCATAGAATCGGCCACCTCTCAATAGTCCAGTGCAGCTTATCGCCAGAGCGACTGCTAACTGCTGCTAATTGTGGCTGCTGCTCACTATGGCTCAGTTTGTCATGCAGCTGTTGGCCTGGACTGGGAGCTCGGAGTGGTATTACAGTACTGTCAGAGCTAGCAGGTTAGCACGTTAACTTCAGTAGATATGTCTGCATTATGGTGCACAGATTTCTTTGACATACTGCCAAAACTTATGTTTCCTCTCGTTCTATTAATAGTTAGTTATTTTTTTAAATGTTTTAATCCAAAAAGCTTATATATTGTGCCTTTAAAATATGTTAGCTATACTAATATTATTTAAATTGTGTGTAAATTACATGTTAATAATAGCCATTTTTACATATTAAGCATACAGATATACTTACTGAAGTGTAAGAGGAGCTCATGTGGTGTCAGTTTCATCAAATGAATGAATGCGATAACTTTATTCAACAGATCCGAGAACTGTTCACTCCTGCAGGATGAGACCTGTACAAAAATCAGTTGTTCCGTGTTTTAAGAGTCAATGAAAAAAATAACCAATGGCTCTTTAAAAACATGGAAATACAGCAGGCATGAAATGAAGGAGAGTCCACCTCACAAGATACAGTTCAGTATCACTGCTGTAGTCACGATCAGAATGCCTTTAATAAAGCGGTGTCCGGCCACTTGCTCTGCCATTATTCCCTGTACAGTACATAAACCTATAATTGCTGTCACATATCTAAGTCCGCCTCTCACAACAGAGTAAGAGAAGAGAGAGATAAAGATGGAGAAACAGACTTTCCCAATGTGCCTCATGCTTCAGAAGAATGGTACGTTTGTCATTTATGTATATATTTCAAAGGGCTTCTCCTGTAAAGCAATCCACTAGCATTCTTTCCCTCTGCGGCCCGTTCTGTGGGACCGCTGTGTTGTCTGCTGTGGCATGTGGAGCTGGAGCTGGGGAGTTAAATGGATTAATTACCTTTAAGGTCCTTTTGCGTCTTTTATTTCACAGACAGACTCACCGGGGGCTTTTGAAATGCACACACACCCCCCTATTCCTAATGACATAATCACATAATTAGGTGATTTTCAAATGGAATCGCCACATAAGTAGGGGGTTAATTTTCCTCCTCGTCTATTCAATCTGATTTGATGGTGTCTTAGGTCACTAGCTCCTACACTGTGTGTTCAGAGGGAGGTTGCACGACAAAAGATCCAAGGAAAAGTACCGAAATTTGACAACATTAGAGAAAGTGCACTGAATACAAATGGGGTGCCAAGTGACTGGATTATTGGATATGAAATGTGACGCATCTAACATTTGAAAACATCAGACGTTACCTTGTCAGTGTGTTTAACTTAAAAAAAAAAAAAAAAAGCCCACACACTATCTGCTCTGCTGATTAGACGCCGAGGCTATCTGGATATCCAGTTTCATAGAGAACAGTATCCTGGTTCAGAGTCAATGGCGAGAAAGGAGGAGGAGGTAATGCCTGGTTTCCAGAGCAACGCGTCTCAAATAAAGATTTCCCCTTCTCTCGGAAATTCTGTGGTGACACGGCTGAAATGCTCTCCTCATTGACTCCAAACACAGGTCCAGTGCTCACAAACACTTGGGCCTGTGCGGAGCGGTCTAATATGTGATGTGAGACAAGAAGGTGTCCTTTCATTCAGTCCACTGTGGGCTTTAGTGAGAACAATCAACAGCTCTCCACGGCAAGAAGGCGTGAGGAGCAATTCTTTTCTCCTCCCAGCCACGGGAGGAGAAGAAATCAGATAATTAAATGTGAGAAACGGCGTAGAAAGAGAGAAAGGGGACGGACCTTTCTGCACGGCTACCTTCCTGAGGCTACCTGCTCAGGCGTGGAGCTAGCGAGCGAGCTAGCCATGGTGGTATATAGCAAGGGCCCTGCAGCGTGGAAACGGTAACGGCGCAGACCGTGACAAAAAGGACGGCACGGCCCCTCAATGCTCCACCTGGCAAACACAGACGGTTGTCAGGGACTGGCAAGTCAGGCATGTCCTCTTCAAGTGGCACCACGTCCATCAGAGCCCGTTCTGAATGGGCCCTCTCGCTGTTTGCATGGCCTGAGCTCCAATGATATGCCTCACTCGCCTCTGAAACTCCATAGACTGGTTTCACTGTCACAGCGATGGGAGGAGAGGTGTTGAGCCAAGGCTATTGTTGGGGACAGATAATGGGAGCGAGAGGAAAGTGTTAAAAATGATTGTGTCTCTGTCGGGGCTCTGTGTAGAGATCTGTGGACTGAATCACATCATAATAAGGAAGTGAAGCGGAGCAGGTCGCCTTTTTATTCTCCTTCAACAAGACATGACATGGCGGCCATGTTTGGTCTCCTGGTCAAATATGTTGCCCCTGTTGGATTAAGGGAGCTATTGTTGAGAAACAAAGAGGTTATCTGTAAAAAGAAAAAAAAAGAAAAAAAAAAAGAAAAGAAAATGAAGCCAGTAAACATGTGGGGAATGTAACAAATAAGTACATTTCCAAGGGAAAATTCAATACTGTAAAGGTGTAAAAGCAAGAATAGAAAGTAAACAGAAAAACCCATCAGTGAGAGGCAAATTAAATAAAATAAGCCTCTATGATAACAAAAATACATACGTATAATGCTTTAATACTGCTTGTGAACCTACTACTACCATACTTAGAATGTCTTAATGGCTCATATAATTGCTGTAAATGATTCTGAATTGTTTAACCATGTCTATACATCACGTTTTAAGCTCATTATAACACATTGTAAACATGTTCATAGAGCATTACAGACATGGGGTCAATCGGAAGTGCAACACATCATTTTCCTTTCAGTTGTGTCGTCTGATCTGCTATAAATCAGCTCTCCCCTAATTAACTGAGCTGCAAAACAACCAGCAGTCGCATTTACATAATTAGATATTGACTATTTATGTAACAACATGTTGTTAAAATCCAAGGTTTCAATCCAATCCAAAAAAAAAAAAAAAAAAAAGCAAAGACAAACATCCAACAATTGTTCACACTATCAGTGAAATGCAGTGTGGATAAAAAAAAACAAAACAAAACAAAACAAGAAACTGCTGCTAGAATAAAAACATATATTCACTTCACATAACGTATGTATGCTTTACTTCCACTAGTGGCCCTTCTGTTACCACTTTAAAATGTATCTCCCCCCAGAAGAAAAACAAAAAAACAAAAACATTACTTCAAAGCTAATGATCGCAGTCTAACACTGACCTCGCTGAATTCAAATTACAAGCTAAATCTATGTGGTCCATTTTTAAACTAATTTCACCCATTTTCCTCAATAAACAGGTTATTTAAAGTTAAGCGATGCATCAGTTTCCCATTATCAAATAAATGGATCTGGATGGAAAAACTGCTGCATTAGGTGTTGTGTCGCAGCCATTATTATTTCAAATGAATTGTTTTTTTCTTCTGGCAGTAAATATCCCAAATCTTTTTTTTTTTTTTTTTTCTTATCTGTGTGTGTTGCATGTGCTTGTGTGTGCCTCTTGTGTATTTGCTCCCAGGTCTCACATGAATACAAATACCTCTGTTAAGGGCCAGTGAGAGCGCAGCTTTCTTCACTCTATTGACTGAGAATCTAGTTGTCTCATCTCTCTAAGCAGATGTCTTTCCCCAAGCATCTGTTTGTATTAGTACTGTAATTGCTGGTGATAATAAGCCCATTGATTCAGTATCTAAGGAAATAGTCAATCAGGGCAGCTCATTCGTCTTACTTTTCCTGACAGTTTTCCCCTCTAGCTAAACAGACAGTGCCAGGGCCGGGGCTTTGTTGACTGGATTGGAAAAGCAGACTGTGGTGGGTTGGGAATGGCCGGCCTGTCGACTCTGAGTGAGTGATGGGATCGGTGCAAACACACCAGTGACCCAATGGCCCTTACAGGAGGCCCCGGGTGATAGATGTGTTGATTTGTTTATAGACACCTCAGCCCATTCTCTGTTCTTTCGCTCTATCCTCTCTCTTTATCCATTTCCCACTTCTTTATGTTTTTCTTTTGGGCTTTTCTTTCTTCGTACTCTCTCCCAATCTGTCCTCCTCCTCTACTCACCCTCTGTACCTTATACGTCTTTTTATGTGACTTGGACTATGTAGCCAAGCCATACAAGCGTAAATAGGCTGGGATGGTTTGTTCAGCAGCTAATGCTGAAACCATTAGTTACAACGAGGCACCTTATCTCTGCTGCAATCTGAAATCAATGAAATGCACCGCTTGTACTTACTTACTTTACTATGTCAACTACCATACCATCAGGAAGTATTTCAAAATAAAAGCGACTTAATATGATACGTATAAAAATAATAAGAAAACAAAAGCATTTGTTTAGTAAAATCGCAGAAATTATTTAATTCTCTGTAGCTGCATGTTGCACCTTTGGTTTCCTTTGCTTCACAAGGACAGTTGTTGCATGGACGCGCTCAGTGAGAAGCCACAGCTTATTTTCAATTCGGAGGAATAAAGCAGCCTGACTCACAGTGAATGTTCAAGTGGGCAACAACAGCAAGCAGACTTTTAGGCTACAACCTCCTACTCTGTTAATACATTTAAAGAAATCTCTTAACAATTCAACTTCAGAGTGAGAACACACTATTTGGACCACAGCCCGTGCAGTCCCATTAGTTTCTCTCCATAAACCAGTAGCAATCTGAAAGGTGAGGGAATTCTAAATACCTCCACACAGCGGAATGGAGAGTAAAAGTGAACCGTGTCCCGCCTAGTTAATGATTGGCCCATTCAGCGTCCAATGTGTCCAGCTCTACGACTTCAGAAGCCGTAATATTGTCAGAAATAAATCACCGAGTGCCGGCCTAAACTAAATGTGTTCATTGGTCGGGGTTAAAGGGCAGAGCCACCCATTACTCTGTACTGCCAACGGGTCATTATAGCCACGTCAATGATGTTACAAATGAGACTTTGTGATGTATCTTTTCCCAGCACTTCAAACATGCTGGGGTGAATTGAAGCTTACAAATGGGCGCAGGCTAAAGATATTGAAATCGTGGTTCTCCAGTTTTATGCATATTTGCTATCAGCGGTGTTGCTCTGGGGTTACCATTTAAAAAGTAAATAAAAGTGTGACAATAAGTTGTTAGCAACAAAAAAAAACAAAAACAAAAAAAGCAAAGAAACCAAAAAAACTAATCCAAAAATCTGCAGGGACTGAAAATGTGCCTTTTTGGTAAAGACCTTGAATATGAATATGTATAGAAGTTTTTTTCTTAAATATGAGAGCAAACAAATAAAGAAAGTAAAGAAATAAAACTACCTAGGAAAAAGGTTCTTTGCCGATAAAGAAACTCTCCAACACACACCCACACACTCAGACACCTCCACACACACACACACACACACAATCACAGGAGAGGAAAGAGGAGAGAGCGGAATTCTTTACGGCCTGTCACAGTGTCACAAGCAAGTTCACGGTGAGCGTGTCTTATTATGCACGGCATCCGAAAACTGCGGTAAATTAGCAAAACATATGGCGACTTAATGATATCAATGAAGTGGCCATGAGGGCTGCCTAGGAGCAACAAATCTGTTAGATGCGGAGTGGTGTTGCTCACCGTGCCCCACTGTTTCCCTCTGACTGATAGAACAAGCCAACGCTTCGTCCATTAAGATCAATACGCCAGCCATTAAGATAGTAAAAAGCGCATTTACCAGGGTTGTCAGGCTCATTATTGCAAGCAGATGGCAGCCCTTGCACTTACAATTCTAGACAAGGGAAGCAGTGACAAGACTTCAAATTAGAATCTATAATGCTAATCTATGGCCTGCTGGTGCAGTGGAGATAAAAATACATTATACAGCACAAGACAGTGAGTGTTCGACTGGACTCCGTGTACAGGTACAGCTGTGAGGCACTAATGTTCTCTGTGCTGCTAGGCTTTGATCACCATTTTAAGGCTTGTGCATTTACTACATACTGTGTAACCTTAGGCATCAATGCACACAATCTCAGCAAATTAGCACTACCAAGACAAAATATTTGTTATAGGAGTGCTGATCTCAGGCCAGGGCTTATTGTGATAGTAGTGTGACTGGGAATAAAACATACAGGTGCAATATTTAAGAACTGGGCACCTGTTGAATTTCTCTTTCAAAACAAAAAGGGGGCAGCATATCACCAGAGGAACCGCTAACTGCTGCTAACTGTCGCTGCTGTTTGCTAGTTAGCTCAGTGAGCCGTGCAGCTAGCGGTCTAGATTTGGAGCTTGGAGCACCAGGGGAGTATTGGTGCTTACGCCTTTATCAAGGGATCTTTAGATTGAGACAGACCAGCTAGTTCGCAAACTAACTTTAGTAGACATCTGGTCAACATGATACAGATGTCATTTTGTAAAAAAAAACTCTTATTTCTTCACATTCTGATTGACATTCTGAGTTTTTTTTTTCTTTGTTTTCAACCAAAACTCTTAAATAATTTTCGCCTTCAAGACACCTTTTCCTCAACACGAGCATCAAATTTTCCATCATGGCACATATAACAATATAATAGTTTATTTCTAATAGAATAATTGTTTTGTCTTAAATTTATCTAGAAATTGAAGGCTAGTCAGTGGTCCAACCCTTACATACTGGCTCGTTCAGTACATAACAATGAAATACTGGTGAGAAACTGGTGTATGCAATTAGCGATCAGCTCACATTTGCAAGAAGCACAAACCATTGGCCAATAACCGGTGAATTATGGCCAATAACAGAGAGAGAGAGAGTCATTTTTATTAGTTAATTCAGTATTAATGTTCTTTCAACAGCCATCAATCCATAACTGCTGCCAATAAAAGCTGGAAAACACACGTTTATTTTCAAGCATGATGCCTTTGAAGAGGAAAATGCACATAAATGACCAAATGACCACAAAGTCATTATTTCAACTAGAACAACTCAAGATTTCAGATTCATCTTGATGGAGGACTGACAATGGACCAGGAGGGGAGGAGCTGGTGAGACAAAACAGTTTGTTAATGATAAGAACAACTGAAAAGATCCATAAAGACATTAACACTTCATTCACTCTGGGCAGTAGCAGACATTTAGAGAAGCCTCACCAGGGCTATAACACTGTGACAAATTCAGCAACAAGAGATCAATGTTTGGGAGCACCACAGGAGCCTGGGATAGACTTTGTCACAGAGAAGCCTCACCGGCTGCAATCAGTAGCTTTAGCTGTTCTGAAAAAGCACTACAAATCAACATACCAGCAAGTGTCATCACTTCAATCACAGTATTTAATTACAACACAATAAGAACAGGAAGTACCAGCAACATTATGTTTTCACTGAGCGACAAAATAAAGAGTTGCAGTATCAAATGCTGCTGGAATACATGTGGAGGAAAAGCCCTTTGAGGGCTTTGATCAGGGTACCTGATGTTCAGGGAAAGTTTGCCCTGGTATCATAGTCTTAGTTTCCCTTTCAGGAGGAAGTCATGCTCTGCTCTTGTTCATCCTGCTCTCTCTCTTTTCCCCCCCGGACACTCCAAATAAATGGCTAAAAAGAGATCTACTTAAAGCTGTCAGAGAGTGTCGGAGCCAACAGCCGGGCCATTCCGCACGACCTACTCCCTGACCCCCTCTTTTCAGGGGTCACTTGTAGGCTGCCTCTGGTGGGAGTGCGGGGTAGTCATGCACTGAATGACAATGTATAAACCTAAGAATCGCTCCCTCTCAGTCGCTCCCTTTCAAAGGCTGCTGAAGAGCAGCTTTACAAGATCGGGAGGTTTATCTTAATTTGCAGAGAATATGTGCTTCGAAGTAAGATAATCAAAGGCAAACAGTGAAATGAGATACTTTTAAACCCGAACCTTGGGAAAACAGATTAGTAAATATTGCATTGGAATAAAGATTACATCTGATTGAGTTTGCTCTTTACTACTCTGAAGTTTTCCAGTGACTTAAGTGTCCCCAAGATCTCGGAGCCATAATAGAAACACCAGAGAGGAACAACACTGCAAGACTAATGATTTGATGTGACCCGCGGTGATCTGACAAGATGTTTAAAATGCATGTTTTCTATATCAATACAATACCGATTTTACCCATCATTAGGCCAGACACATAAAATCCATAATTGGCAGAGATATTAGCCCATAATTACTGACCTCCTCTCTTAGGAGAGTTTGAAAATTCACCCAGTTAATATGGCGCAAATGATAAATTATTCCATTGCTTTGTGTTAATCACTACAGTGGAGTCATAAGGGCTCGGCCCCAAAGCTCAGTTTTAACATTAATGCCCTACCTCTCATCAATATTAATAGGTGCCTTTAGTAAGGGGATTGTGTGTGTGTGTGTGCATGTATGTGTGTGGATGGGGTCTTTAGAGGGAGTAAAGGGAGAAGTGAAAGAGAGACATTTTGACTGATTTTGACTCTGACGCTGAAAGTACATGGCAGCTAAATGAAACAGTATTACATGTATGCTCAGACAATTGCATAAGTATAATTAATAAGCAAACTTAAAGGGTAACTCCACAAATTTTACACATTAAAGTGTATTTACAGGTCTTGGAGCGTACAATTGTTTATGTGGAAAAAAGGCAGAACGTTCACTTAATCTGAATAATTTCCTCTAGTGATGTCACGCAGTGGCATTGTGGGCATTGTAGGTGCCCAATTTTTAAAAGGAAGAAGAATATGTTATTAGATTGATGATGTCTGGTTCTGCTCTATCAATTTTTATCATTTATTTTTAAAACTGCTTTTCAAAATCGGGGAACCTACATTACCCACAATGCAGTGTAGCCACTGATTGACATCACTGGAGGAATTTTATCAGACTAATTGCAGCTTCCTCTGGAGCCACAAAAAATTTTATGCTACATTTTTTTTTTACATATGCAGTAGTACTCTAGTACTCTCCAAGACCTGATAGCACACTTTAATGTGTAAAAGCGGTGGAGTTTAAGTTAGTACTGATCGTAATGATCATAAATCCTGCTGATTGTGCTGGTCAGCCTGTGCATTTTGTCCTGTTTTGAAGAACATAAAAACTCAACTGTAAATAAATAAAACCTCTATTATGCCATCTCTTTCTGTTTCACTGTTTTTCTTTTCCTTGTGTGTGTGTGTATGTGTGTGTGTGTGTGTGTGTGTGTGTGTGTGTGTGTGTGTGTGTGTGTGTGTGTGTGTGTGTGCTTGTGTGGTTGTGTGTGTATATGTTCTCTAAGCAGGGGTCGTCAATTACCGACTGTGACAGATGTGAGTCCGTTGTGCATAATTCCAGCATGAACAACTAGCATGAACATGAACCTGAGCAAAACAACAGGGGATGAAATGCACTTGACAGAAGTATGAAACAGATATTTGAGCTTAAAACGTAATCCGATGACAGGTAAGGTGATAGAGGCGAGAGAGGCAGAGGAGGAAGGAGAAGAAAAAGAGCAAGGAGGGAAAGGGAGGATGCCGTTTGGCCACTAGTGAGGGGGCCTGAGTTTGACAGATGCTTTCAGTGATGACCATCTGCCCTGAACAGCAGAGGTGCTGAACTGCAGGTTTTAAAGCTGCTCCTTCCAACAGCTCCAAATGAAGCCGAGGAGAGGACCTCTGGACAAAAGGTTGTGCTGAGAGAGGAGTGAGGGCCACGCCACCGCTGTACAACTTTAATTTATGATGGATGAGAGCAGAGGAAAGGTCAGGTGGTGATAAATATGAGAGCGTTTGTCCCGGGAGGTCATCAATTATGCCGCGGCTTCTAACTTTCGATCTTGCGGGCGAAATGGATCTCTTCTTTGTAAGAAAACTATCTCTCAGAAAATTGGAGTGTATTAATCAAATTGGCGACGAAGGAGGGATGGAGTGTGAGGGGGAGACGTATCAACTTAAATCTGAGCCGTGATCCATATCCAAGTAGGGGGCTCACGCTGTGTTCTCGATGCGTGACTGTGTCCTCAAACAGCATTACCAGGTACACGAAGCGCCTTAAGGTTTCATTTTGTTTGGAGTGAAAACAACAAAAAGTTTTTTAGCTTGACCAGAAAGTTTTTAAAAACCTCCCACGAAGCCAACGACTTGTGGAAAACACTAGTATTTATTGCAGCCGCACTTCTGCTAAACAAAGAGAAGGTAATTTATTGCCTTTTTAAAGAGAAATAATTAATTATAACAACTGTGGTCATGGCTGGAAAAGCGCTGGGAATCTGTTTACCACAACGTTCTACCAAAAACCACATTACATTGCTTGTACATCCCTCCAGCTCTTAACAGCCACTTTTTCATTGAAGCCTCTCAGAGAAATAGGTTAAATTCCTTCCCAAGGTAGTGAAATACAGAGGTCTCTTCTTGAAAGGGCCAAAAGCAACGACAATAAGATCACAGTGGATGACCTTTGACCGAGGCCACCGTCCTTTTATCATCGCCGTCCTTCCCCTTTTCTTCCCCGTGGCAAAAAACTGCCACTCCGGGAAAAGTTATTAGCCTCCCTCTATTGTTTCACAAACTCAGCCGGGTAATGTCGAAAAGATTGCGATGATTATGGGATAAACTGAAGAAAAAAGAAAGCAGGGAGGCGGGAAAAAAAGGAAGATATGGGTTGATGGGACAGGAAGTAAAAGTCCCGATTCTTTCTTCCCTGGTGAGTGTATATCAAACCAGAGCTGAAGGGGTAATGGTCTTTTTATTCAGCTGACAAGAAGCCGGGATGTCGGGCCCCCTTCCAATCGATGGGCCTCCATTGTCTCCCTGCTAGCCCACATAGACAAAAAAAACCTTTACTTGAATTATCTGCTACAGCCCCAAACAGCTGTTTTTAACACAGTTGAAAAGATAAAGAAATATATTAGTGAGGCCTCTGTAGCAGTGGTGACCCCAATGAAAATGTATCACCCTTGTGCCACCTCTAATTTCAGCCCCCAGCAGCTTTTACTAGTGCTATGGGTTTTTAATTGTGGTCCCCCTTTGTGTTTTGGCCTTTAAATGAGTCAGTCATTCTATTCAAACGGCCCAGCATGTGCACCATAGTGGCTGTTAAAGGTGTTATGTTAAACTGTGTTCTTGTGGGGCTAACCAAAATAGTCAAATTCAGCGGAAAAAATCTTTTTGTGGTGTGCTGAACTTTTTTTTGTTTTTCTTTCTCTTTTGAGTCAGAATATTTTTGACATTACAATTATGCTTTTAATTCTCAAAAAACCCACAAAAATTCATTTGAGGACAATAAAGTCTAAAATTATATGTTGTAGTGTATCATTCTTTTTTTTTTTCTATCCTTTTTAAATTATTGTGTTGCCCTTTTTCCGAAATAATACTGAGTGATGGCTCTTAAACAGTAACAGTATATTTTCCCTGTCACTTTTAATTGTGTTTATCTCACCTTCCCACCTGCCCATAAGTCTCTGTTTGCAGGGGGACATCTTGACTGTTAGAAGCCCGCAAGAAAAACTAACAAAAAAACAGCCATTAAATCTCGGGTCAACAGTCATATTTTGTATCTGACCCACTGTTGCAATAAACAGCCTTTGTGGGAAAGAAACTGAGAGACAAGAGCCACATAGAAATACGAAATAAAACATTAACAATAATAATAAAAAAAATCCCTTTCGGTTGGTCATGCACTTGAACAAGGGTACGGAGTATCGGGCCGGCTATTATTGTCCCCACCCCAACCCCCCTCCAATCAGCAAAAGAAAAAGGGGTGGAGGTGGTGGTGATGGTGCAGCAAGGGGGCTCCATTCTTGCCTCTCTAGTCCCAGGGTATGGTGTAGGGGTCTCCTAAATGTGCCATGTCGTATTGATCCATATGATCCTTAAAAAAAAAAAAAAAAAAAAAAAAAAAACACACACACACACAAAAACAGCCAGACTAGCACTTACACAGCACCCCAGCTGAGTAAGGGCTATTGCTGCGTTACGAAGCTAATCAATTGTCTCTGTACGGAATGGCTTGTCTTCTGCGTGACAATGTCAGTTTTTTCTGGCTGCCTTATTTTTCCTTTGCAGAATCGTAGCAACATGCATGGATGTGTTGGTCAGTTTCAATGATGGCCCTTAAACAACAGTAAATATGATTTTCCAGGAACAACACCAGTACAACAATAGCTGTGTTAATTCATAGTTACTGAATATATCTGTATACTGATATCTGATCAAATTCGCTGGCCACAAATGACACAAAACTTTAAAACTGTGAAATAAACTTTAGTGGAACTGAAAACTGGCTAACTTGATCAATGTAAGAAGTCCTGTGAATTAACTTCTGTTAGCTGATGATGTAATCATGTAAAGTCATACCACCTTGATAATACGTTCCTGGAGAGCCCAAGGTATGCCTAGATTTATTGATGCGTTAATGTATCACGAGACATGCATTAGTTTATGATTTGTGTCATTTTGTATGAAGTGTTATCAGTTTCTCTTGTGTAGTACATAAATACACTTGAGGGCATACATTTTGCAGAATGACGCACTTCAGTGCATGTTGACTGAATTTAATTTTGTTTACAGAGCTTTCTCTATCAACGTGGTAATGAAACCATGGTTACATAAATGGGACTCCATGTGTTCTCGTAACCAGTTTTTAGATTTTTTTTTTTTGGTGGTGGGTGGGGGATGGGGGGGGGCAGTTAAATTTATGAACTGATCAAAAAATTTACAAAAAAGCAAAAACAAAACACTCACCACAACCATTCAGCTGTGAGGACTTCCATGTTTCTGGGGATAATGTGTATGACTGAAAAGGATTTGTGAATGATTAGCATTTAATTTGCTGCCAGCTGTGCTTCATGAAATCAATTTAGCTGACATTTTGAACTTTAACCAAAGCCATGTATGCTCAAATTAGAGATCCAATATTCGCCCTTTTTTCCCCCGCTTGCTACATTTCAGCTGCTCCTACAGGAATCTGGGTTTGGTTTTTGTAAAAACACCACGCCTTAGCTCCCACAGCTTGCAAAATGACATGGATTTACTTCAGCTGGCTAAAACAATTTCTCGTGTGCAAAAAATGACAATCAAAACAACTTCTGTTCTGTAACGTGTTATTTCAGAATCGTCAAAAACAGATGCAGAAAATCCCCACAGAAAGCCGAGTGGAGCCTGAGAGGAGAATTCGGTTGACCTCAAAACTTCTTGCACTGTTTGTAATGTTTTGGCCCAACACACCGGAGATACCACCAAAGGTCTGGTCACCATGTTATCTAACAAGTTCAATTCAAGCGGGGAAACATGGTGATAGAAAATGATGAAGAAAATGTATAAGAAGACCAGTTTTCAGAACTACACGTGTGCTTTGGAATTGTAAGCACGCAGGTTCAAGATGTCATCCTCATACTTGGACCGTGTGGTGCGAGCAGAAGGGGGAGAGAGAAAAAAAATGGAAACTCACAGCGCTCCGTTTTTCTGAAAGCTAATATGTGACCCACTGATGAAAAGTTCCTCCTTTGGAATTAAGTTGAATGTCCAGCGTTATCTCTCTGTTGGAATTTCTCTTATCGCCCCGAGGGAAGTGAGTGACAGATTGATGCAAGTTCTTACCTGAGCCTCCCCACGTACCCTCTATATGTATCCTGCAACGGACAGATACTGTTAGTGCACCTCGCTATTTTATACTTAGACCTCTCAAAGGCTGTTGAGAGACGGGGGTAAGAGAGATGGTCCCGGGCATCCGTGTGCTTGGGTGGGAGGGGGATTTGGTTTCAAGAGATGTGGGGCTTTGTCTTCAGACTGAAATAATATTATTCCACAGCATGCAGCCATATTAAAGGGATTATGGGGACATATTTCACATTTTATGAAGGTTTTAAAAAATATATTTATTTAGCAAAATCACTTTCTGAATTGAATGATACAAATAAATAACTTCCAACAAAATAAACTTTAAAAGGCACCCAGGTATAAACCACAGCACATGTTTCTGGGTACTGGAAGTCAAAGTTGTCATTTATTAGATTTTAACAATTGTTAATGTTCTCACATCCCTGGTTCCAATAAATCATAACAAAATACAGTTTAAATACACCTAGGTTTAAGCCATAGTGCATGTGCCTGAGCATTGAAGGTCACTATTGTCACTCATTACATTTTAACAATTGTGAATGTGCTTACCATTTCTGGTTTAACATCCTGGTTTTGATTCTTGACAGTATTTCAAGTAACAATCACTTTTAAAGCAAAACTGATTTATGCTGCAATTAAGAGTGGAGTTAGTGGAAAATGGCATGAAAATATATGTCTTTTGGAGAAAAAAAAGAGGTAACGAATACATTTTCTCCGTCTTGCTTTGTTCAAGCTGACTGTTTCACTTCAGTTAGATCTGTTAGCATTAGCTTGACAGTGGGATTTATTGATATGACTCTAGCCAGCAGAAGACGTTTGATAAAGGCTTTGATAGTTCATCATTTATTACCAATGTCTTTCACAAAGCTCAACCACACTCTGGCTGGCCATATCAGAAACACATGTGCGTTGACGCATGCATAACCAGCAATGTAATAGTACAGCAGGTCCAAGCCTTTTTTGATAAGCAAATCAACATGAGTGTCTTTCAACAAATAACTGCCTCATGAACTTGCAAGCAGTCCCAGTTTCGTAGCTGGGTATTGATGCCCAACCCTACGGTGAGTTATCGTTTCCTTTGGGTGACATCTTGATATCCTCAAATGACCTTAATGGCAGGAAGAGCTGCAGACAGCCACGTGGTGAGCACATGCACGCACACACGTAGTCTTTAACCGGGAACAAAGGGCTGTAAAGGCTTATGAAGTGGCACCACTGTCAGACTACATTAACACTTTACATTAGCACACACATCTTGTGATATCAGTGTATCACTTCCTCATCATTCTCATACATTATCTGATGTGTTCTGAGAGTGTGATTAAACATGTGATCTTAAATGTTTTACAACTTTTTACTGGGCTAATAACCTGGGTTAATGGGTTAAAAAACCCCCCCCCAAAAAAAAAAAAAAAATAAAACCTTTGAAATACATGAGCATATTGTACGCTACACTGTATGCACAAATTAATTCACGATGGCTGCAAACCTTGAGCGCTTTTAACACCATTAGAGAGAGCATTAATGGCACGGCTATTTTTACTCGCTCGGTGAACTGAATGAACCCCAAAATGCTGCACTTGCCACACTTTTAAGGCTGACATACAGCTACAGATTCACTGGCTAAAACCACTGCTTTAAATTGATTGCCTTCGTCCCCAGGTAACGGAAACTTAAGATGCCTCTGTCATCCACTTTAAGATGCACTTGGATTGGCTGTGGGTTGCGCCTGATTAGTCAGCCTGCCAGAACAGCTTCAGACAGCTTTATTCGCTGGTAGGAGTGCTGACTGCGTGCCCCTGGACCAGGACCACCAATTACTGTATGAGAGGTTATGATCCGAGATCAGTACTTCTGTTTAAAGATGCTTTGGGAGTATGGATCGTGGCAGTTCAGTTCTCCGCACTCACAAGTAACTTTATAACCTTTGTTGAGCCGTGAGTAGAGTTAAACTTCTGACTTGTACATTGTGTGATCCAACCTTTTGTATGGTGCACAATAACTGCGGAGCTTGTAGCCTGTGAGCTGGGTGAAGGGAGGTTTTTTTTTTTTTTGTAATTACAGAGTTTTAGAGTGTGCCGACATTTGTGATATTTGAGAAAACCGCATTAACAGTGATCAAAACTTGACATCCTGACAGTATATCTAGAGCCGAAGCACAAAAGCGCTCACGGTGACCTCTGACCTTACACTAGTCTGAGGAGATCAGAACAGCGGAATACATCTAAAGCTGGGGTGCTGAAGTTGAATCCCTTCGGCAGAGCTATCGGAAGGATCTACCTCCTTCTGCATACCAAGACGGGGCTTATGCCTTGCCAATAATCTGCACCTGGACAGTGTTGTTCTACTTGTGAGCTTATCGGAGAAGTCATACATTTTATCATTCGCCAGGTGCAGCCAGGACATGGTTTAAGGCAGACAAGGTCTCTGTTATCAAGAGTATATATCTCAGTGTCTGATGCCAGGGATTCAAAGGGGAAATGACGGCGTTGGTGCAGCGGATAATGTACTGTCTGCTGTTTTGGTTGAGAAACAGGACAAGGTTAGCACAGACTGTGCAGTGCAGCCAAAATACATAGGATCAGGTTTATAGTCAGGGTTGGTAGGGTGACCGTAAACATGCGCTCCAATATATTGACTAATTATCAGTTAAAAAAATCCTAGAGCTGCAATATTGAAGTTTTGTAACTTTGTAAATTATTGAATAAAGAAGTGAAAATAAATATCGACAAGATGACTTTTATTTAATCTTAAGAACAAGTATGTTCACTTTAAATCAAGACCAGAGTGAAGTGTTGTCATGGTTATAGGTTACCGTTCTTTATTTCAAAATTGTTACTGAATGTATCTGTAATCTATTTACATCATATTTTATGTAACTTTACCAGAGCACAGTTACTTTTTTTCTGTATCCTAAGCATGTAATTATTTCAATTCCCTTACTCCCCAAGCTTTTTCATACTGAGTAGTTTTAGACGTAGTTTTGGCAGCATGTAACATAGAACATTTAATACCAAACATGATGTAATTATAGTAAGAAAACAGTCTAACAGGGCAATTGTTTTCCCTTCTCTTTGAAGTAAATTGCAGATATAAAACTAAATATAGTGGTCATCATGAAAAAAGAGCATTTTCAGTGTAAAGGAGACAAGTACAACAGCAGAGAAGAGCTGATGGACCAAAGATCAGCTACAGATAAAACAGGATTTTTGTGTGAGAAGAGATCAAGGATATTACTGTAGGATGAGTGTGAGAGGGAGCTGGGCAGAGAAGCTCATGAGACACTGGGGATAAATAATTTCTATTTTGATATATTTCGAGCTCAAGCGATGTATATTGCTTGGCTGCTTTTATCTGCCGAGATTGGCCAGGGCCAATTAAGTATCAATGTATATGTTCCCATATGAAACTTTTAATGAAATGTTTAGGGATGTTTGCTGTTTCAGTGCACTGATCACATAAATACCTACATTAATAATATCAGTATTGTACTTGGTTGAGATATCATTATATAAAAAAAAGATGTTTAGACACTAGACAACTTTTCAGTTTTCTATAAAAGTGCATTTTTGAATCCAAGCTCTAATCATTATAAATGTCAGTTAACTGTGTGCATAACTTATTTAAAGTAATATTAGATCTCTAAATACTGCGACACAATTTATTCCCAGTTGACATGTCATCCATCTTGATCATTTTCAGAGAACACAGTACCTGTAACCTATATTCCAGCGACTCCACCAGCCCTCTCATGGGCAGAAAAGGAGAAGGAGAGAAGACAGTAAAGCAGAAGGAGATCCATCAGGTGATGTATTACCCTGTAGGCATTGTAATTTGTTATATAAGCTTCATGTAAGCTCAGCAGCAAGATTAAAGACCTCCAGCTCAATGTATCAGTCACCCGTCAACTGCTGGGTCAATTTCCCTTTAACCCTTGTTTTGTGGTTCATAACCCTCTTACAAATATGACACTGTCAATCAAAATGTAGTGGCCGAGCATTCTCCGACTGCCCCGCTCTCTCCTCTCTCTTTTTTTTTTTTTTTTGCCACATTTGAAATCAGTTTGTCCACAATTCATCCAGCGAAAAAGGAGAAATGTGACAAAACGCCCTGCTTCACACATCTGTCAGTTTTGTTGTATTTCTTGAGATTATAATGTTATTTATCAGAATGGCACAGTGTGTTTAAATTGCTCTCCAAAATGAAATAAATTTCATTCTAAATTCCCACGAATTAATGGTGCTTTTGACATGCTGTGTGTTATGTGTGTCGGTGGTTTGCCTCCCAGTCAGTTGTTTTTTTCTTTTTTTTTTTCTTCTTCTTCCTGGATTTGGGAAACAGGCGTCTTGAGAGGCTCACCCGTCATTAGCAGCCAACAGACATTGGACGCATTATGCACTGTGACATAAATGACTAAATGAATCAGCACATCTATTAAAGGGTGCACTCTCTCCGTGGTGCCTCGGTACGATAAGCCTATTTTTTGTTTTGAATCCTAATGACTGGCGTAGGTGTGCATTCATCATGGATTATTGGGGACTTAATTTAATTGAGCTGAAGCGATCGCCTGTAAATCACATTACACTGTCATTTCTCTTTACAGCGAGGAGACAAAAGCCCCCGCTGGCTGTGACTTGACAAGACACCAAGGTGGGTGTTCTAGCAGGCGGCTCAATCCCACCGACGGAAAAGAGGGAGTAATGAGGATTAGAGCTGCGTATTTATAATTCAAAATAACGCCTTTGAATATCACTAATGGAAATGACTGTGCACACAATGAGAGCTGTTATGATGTTTGATTGTTGTCATCGGATATCTGCCCGAGCTGCTGCTGTAGCTCTTTGTCTAAATCCAGTTAGCATGGTGATAAACCGGGGCCTGATGGTGTTTACTCTGGAGTAGCGGCGCCGCGGCTGGAGGAATGCTCTTATCGCTGTTATTGCCCGCCGCTTCACACAGTTGGTGAACAAACCGGCCGGGAAAATAAGAGCTGACAGTGCTCAGCCCCCTCAGGTGCCTGCAAGCCTCATTCTCTCCGCTAATGTCCATCAGTATCGCTCGTTATTCAAATGCGATGAGGGGGATACTGTCAGACGGCGAGAGCCGAGTAGCGGTGTTATTTTGACCTAGTGTAAATGTCGCAACCTTGCCCCGGTACCTTCTTGGTTTACCGTGGCGGCTGCGGGAGTGCTTCTTGGTGTAAATAATGGGCTCTTGGGTGTCAGGTTTTTACAAGATGCCTGTCTATAAATCAGCTAGGCTTGGCCTTGACATCAATTTTAACATGGGAAATTGACACCTGGCTAATTTACAAGGAGATTGTGAAACAGAAAAAGCGATTACAGAATAATGTGCATCTGTTGCAAGAAATGTTGTACATAAATAGTTTGTGGAGTCAAGAGGCCGGCTCCCATGTAAATGATTTATCAGTCATTGTGCGAATGCTTAAAAAAAGATATTAAGCTGATTCATCTCTATCCAGGCTGCAAAAATTTGAGGAAAAAAAACCCCTTTAACTCACCAAATAAAGAACGCTTTATGAAGTGAAGTCAGTGTTGAGCACTGCAAAGAAGCGACTCCATAAAGAGACTGCGAGGAAGCGACGGTGTACTGCACAGGCCCTCTGTATTGAGAGGAGGAGGCCAAGTGTATTGTATCCCATAACCTCCTGTTATTGCCACACAACACAAGCGGCGGTGGCGGGCCCCAGCCACTATGATGGAGCACCCTTCTCCCCCTGAGAAAGAATGTTTGCTTACTATTTCATCATCCCCCCGGGGCCACAGGAAAATAAGCCCATCAGTTGTCATTGTGACAGGATAAAAATGGAGCCGTCATATTTCAGTAACACAATGCAGGCGAAAGGGAACGAGCAAGGGAGAGGGACAGTGAGGGAGAGTGCCATCTCCCCTATCCAGCGAATGAATTATGGACCAGCTTCTTTCTCACGCAAAGACTATAAGTTAATATTATCTCCTCAGGATAATTATAGCAAAGTTCAATTACTGACCCAGCATTACCGTGTGGCCCTGCACCACGGGTTCTGACACACACCCCTTTTACACATTTATCTTTTCACTCCAACATAGTAAATCTGCATGATGGCAGTGATTTATCTACTGGTGCCCGGGCCCTAGCTCCGCCACCATTCTTCTTCGCATGCAACGATTGGCCTGGGTCCCTTGAGTCCCCTTGAGCTTAATGTAAGCTTTTCTTTTTACACTGTGTTTTCGGACCAATTTGTGTCCCCCCTTTTGTCTTCAATGAATGGGGCAGAGGTCTGGGATTTTGAAATTTACTCCACAAGATGTATGAACCGGTGATTCCTATAAGAGGGGTCACATGAACTCTGCCGCAAATCCTCTGGGTGCGCCACAACAACTGCATTGTGTCGGACTACCCCGGGCTCTTAACAATACCGCTGCCGAGCACGCATCTCGGATGTTCTGTGTGAAAACCTTGACATTGACTGCAATTGAAAGCAACACATTGTCTTGTCAGTGTGGACGGCATCTTGTTGGCTCTGTTAGCGCCGGGCTGTATTGGTGTTCTCGTGCACAATGCCGACGGTTGGAGGGCTCCGAAGTGAGCGAGGGCAGAGCTTTTCGAGCCGCCCCAGAGACGTGTCCTCAAGTTCACGGGGATAAATAGCGGGACGACTTAAGGGGTGCCCATCCAAGGACCCGCAGTTTAAAATGCAAGATTTCACAAGGCAGGAAAAAAAAAAAAGACAGCTGGTTATAGTTTATTTATTCAGCCTCACTCACAGTAAATTATGAAAGTGATGATTGCAAATTACATTTTTATGACACGTTTAGGAAAAAAAGATGCCTGTCAGTCTCCTCTTTTATTTCTTTCTCCACCTTTATACATTCTGTGCAGTCAAACCATTTAGACTCAGTCTTTCTATAAATTCAACTTTTTTAATCTTATTTTTTTAAGTGATATACGGACTTTGTTTCCAAATGAGATCTGCGAATGGACAACAAGATAAGCCAGGTTTAGGGATAAAATCAGTTGTATACAGTCGTGATGTTTTTCAAACATCTGCAATGATATCCTGTGTGTCACCGGACTTCCTATACAACTGTACATTTGGGGGGGGGGGAGTTATATCTGAAAGATTAAATAGGAATATCAAATTAGGAAGCATACATTACAGAACAATATGTAAGTCAGCCATTTTTATATCACACAGACTCTTACTCCCAGTGTGACATTTGATCTACAGCATATTATATCCCGCACTCAGTCACAGGCTATTTGCATAAGAATTGAGTGTCTGCCTACTAAGCAATGGCCCGCTTAAAGACTCAGCTGAAAATGTGTGCGTGTCACGAATGCGAACGTCTAAATCAAGTCAGAGTCTGGCCCCTCATATTCCACAACAATTATTTGGCAACAGGGCGATAGTCACATTCAAACAAATCAAATTTCATTTTTATGAGACACATGTTAAAGAGGTGTACACTTTCAGTAATTATTCTGTAAACTCGGCCCCATATTTTCATGCAAATGTATTAGATAGTGACACGTCAAATATGAAATCCAATTTGTTGGTTATGAAACACATGTAGGGAAGAAATGTGTACACTAATTATTTCTGGGGCATCCTGCTACCCCCCCGTCCCTCCTCGTCCTCCTCATCCTCCTCCTCCGCCACCACCGCCCGTTTCATACACAAACTGAACTGGATATTACATTTGCTTAAAACTCAATCACGGAAAAATGAAGACTCGATTTGAAAAATTTTAATAAAGATAAGTTGCCTCTATCATTGAATCAGGGAATGCTAATCGGCGCTTTCATTCGGGTGGCGGCAGATAATGTCACCCTAGCTTGAGGCTCTTATTTTGCAATAAAGCATTTACATTCTAATGATTTTATTATAGCTTATACAGGCTGTCAGCGACAGACCAACTGAGCCGCGGCCCCTTCCTCCCAGCCTCTCCCATTCAAATCGCCTGGCAAATTGTATCAGCTATCAGCTCATAGTGCTTTTATCAAGCTGGCCCAGTGGCAAGCCAGGGCCCACCACAATGAGATGTCTATTGCTTGAAGAGTCTGTATTTAATCATTTCTGCTCGCCGGTATTGTTCTGCTTACAGTGCATAAATAAGTGCTTCAAATAACCCCGGAGTGCCACTGACAATGAAACAAAGTATCTGTCTTATTTATCTTCCTTGCATTCTTCACTGCACTCCCTTATATATTTATATATAAATATATATATATATATATATATATATATATATATATATATATATATATATATATATATATATATATATATATATATATATATATATATATATATATTTATTTTTTCTCTATCCACCACTTTCTTTATTTGCTCCAGGCGATGTTTCTTATTCACTCACCTATCATCTTGGAACAGTCTGGAATTACTCACTGATGAGTCGAAAGCTTTTGAGATATAGATAAACAAAAGGCAGTTTTGAATGGCAAAAACCTCCACTCGCCTGACAACTCTATTAGAGAGTCATGTGGAGGAAAAAATGGAATTGGACTTGAGCCAGTTCCTCTGGAAGTGAGGAATTGTTTAATCTTTCTGTTATGGGGAGATGAGCGCAAAGTGGCCATATATGAGCTTACATCAGTGTGCACCAAGGTCTCCTACCTAAATGACAAAATGGGTTATTTGTTGGTGCCTTCCTTAAAGGCCGGTATGCATTTTCTGATCTGCCATTCATGCAGTGAAGATGCTGCTGATTTTAGGCAACAAAACATGTTTAGTTTTGCTTGTGGTCATGAGTGAATTTATGGTGAAATGTTGTCATCATGTAGGAAGCCATGATGATAAAGTACACAATGTATCTGTGCATGACTTTGATTGGTTGTGTTTACATGAAATTTTTGGTTAAGGAGTCCAAGAGTCTGTTTTATTTATTATTTCTGCTTGTGTGGTTTTATTTGTTTTATTATACTATATTCAAGGCAACATTACAGAGAGATTGCAGTAAGCGATGTCATCCAACATCCCCGATGTAAATGACACCTATGGTTTTATTTACAAGGGATACTATAACACTTGTTCCAATTCCACTGTCTGAATTACCTTCCAGAAATAAAAGTTCATTAGTCTTTGAGGGTGTACTTGCACTATCATGCTATTATATTATTATCATATGTGTGGCATAAAATGGGCTTAAAATGATAACAAATTATTTATTTTGTACTTTGACAGTCACTTATCCTGCTAGTTATTGTGACAGGTCGATCTATATACCACTACTTTTCATTCATCAGATTATTTTGTTAGCAGTACTAAATACTAATACTATTGATGCTGTGGACCTTGTATGCAACATTATAATGAATTAACTGTCCAAAAGTGATTCATCAAAAGTTCAGCAAACAGTTAATTCTGTAACTTGAAATGATAAATGTGTTTAAGTTTATTGTCGAATGCACCAATACATTGACAATCACACTACCATCTTGAATGACCACTATGCTTTCCCTGAAACAAACTTTACTACTTGTGGGGCCGAAGACCGCGACGGAAAACAAGATCTGTGACTCTTGGCATACTCCAGCGAAGCCCTATATTGGCCATGTGCGTAACATGAGGCTCAGGTAATATAAAGTATTAACAGTGGGAACTCTTTCTAGAGTGCAGACAATTACATGAAATGTGGGAATAGTCTGAGAAAACATGTCCTTTGGCAAGATTTGTGCTTTAGGGCCTCACATTTTAAAAGCTGTAGATCATTAAACAGCTCATTTTCACAGTGTTGATTTGTGTAAAGATCAGATCAATAACATGGTAAAAATCATACTTTAAAATTCTTTTACTTGCCAAAAGGATGGTTTCTGATGAGTGTTTTCAGGCCTTTGATGACATGTTGTTACTCCTCTGGATTTAGCGCTCATGTGTTATCATTGTCACACAATCGCCTGTGTCAGTTAAACACTGAGGACGCTGATGACGTGATGCCCTCATCCATGTCCGTCTATAGTTTTCAGGTGTTCTAATGCGCCGTCTGGCCGTCGCTGCCTGTTCGGGGTGTACCTATACCCTCAGCAGCACGGTATTGTGTTCCAAGTTTAACAAGAGTGCTTTGAACTCACTTTGGAGTTGAATCACCTCACCCCGGGGCAGGTTTGTCACCGTAGCCTCATGTATCAACACGAGATAGAGAATGCCTCAGAGGGACTTTGACTAATTGGGGGGGTTAAACCGCTGTTCATGAATCTCTGGCCTGATCCCCTCAAAATATAATGAATCTGGGCAGGTTTTGAAAAGCCAGGAAACATTTCTTGTGACCTTAGTTGTGAGGCGTTATTCTGGGAGACGTGACCGTAAACCCATCCCTCTTCTCCTAGGGCAGTTAAATACCTGCCATTGTGCACCATTGTTCCGTTATTGCTGTTGTCCCTTTTTCTTTCAAGCTCAATTCTTTATTTTGGTGTATATTGTTACTCCAGAGGAGCTCTTTTTATCCTGAAGGCAAACATCAAACTAAGAGACAATATCAGCTCCACAAAAGACCTCCAAACTCCATTATGTTTGTTTTTCCCCTCCTTTTTCTCTCTCTGCCTCTTTCTCCCTCCTTCTCTCTCTCTCTCTCGTCTTTTGGGGAGTATCACAATTCTCTGTTGAGTTGAGGAAAAGGTAATTTACGGTGAGTTGGTAGCACGTGGTTACAAACATATTTGTATGTTGGTGGTAAAGATTCAAGATTATTGGCTACTCACCATGAGTATGTGGACAAAGATGATCATTCCTGATTTTCCTCAACACTGGTAAGTCTTCATTCTGAAACAATAAAATACGGGCTCCATGGCCACCAAAAACACAAACGAGTCCCAATACCCCATGAAGCCTACAAAAGTGGAAAATTAAGTTAAACGGCATTGACATTCCTTCAAGATTAAAACATTTTAATAACTTTAATAAAAGCCAACTCAGTGAATGGTAACATTGTGGAAGTAAATGGTTCTTTGTGAGGTTTACTTCTTCCATGTTGAGAAAATGTCATTTGGTAATATGTTCAAGCTGATGAAATCTGATATTATTGTGCCTCGGTGTGAGCCAAAAGCTTGTTTTGGCAGCATAAAACCTACCAGAGTTCACTATATCAATATGCTTGCAAATAGGCAGCCTTCCATATATTCATTTATATATACATGTTAACCCATGTGTTTGTGCACATTTAGGTTCAGAATCATTATAAATTTTCAATTTATCTGTCAGCCCACTGAGGTAACAGGTAATAAATACAGTCATAGAGTCACTATGATAAGCCGACATATCAGTGGAGGATGAGAGGGTTTTTATTTTTTTAATGCTTTTAAGATGAAAAAAAAAAAAAAAAAAGAAACTGGGGGAAATTTACAATCGGCACGTCAGCGGGCCAATCCGCTCTCCTTTCACTCATTGCATTATTCACTGTGTGTTCATTTCCTGTTGATCAGATTGACTGTTTGATGTATTTCCCTAACTTGACACAATGATGCTGATAAAACAGTGGCAAATTTACTTATTCTGGTGACAGACAGCAATTTAGTGGGAAATGAAGTTGTCTTGACGACGATGCCATATTACATACACACCCCGGCAAATAACCTAGTTTGAATAATCACCGCCACTGTCTGTTTAAATGATTTTTATACCCATTTTAACGGAAGCCTTTGATGTGATAATACTAATTCCCCGCCTGTGAGAGGGGAGGTGGAGAAAAAGTGGAAATTATTTCAGTATTAGGGTGTCAGTCAATCCTCCACCACACCTAGCCCCATTATTAACTGGTAATGATTGAGCTACTACATCCACTACACTGCCTTCAGTGCTTCAGTGTGCAATGCATTTGATTTCAAAAAGGTTGTGGATGCTTTAATCTCATTACTTTGTCATTCCATGCAGAATATCCAGTTTGGGGGACAATGCGAATGAGTGTTGTTTCTTTTCTCACTGTAGCAGACAGAATATGTTGGTTATAAACCACATGGCAACATCCCAGGCCTACAGTCCAAGACACACACACACACACACACACACACACACACACACACAAGTAATTGTGATTAATGCATTTTAAATAAATCTTGATAAAATGATTGAAAGAAAAGATACAATCTCAGTTTTCACACCTTCTGCTGTGTCCCTTCCTTGAAAGCCTCGTCTGAGTTCGAAGACAAAAGCCCTTGTTATCCCCCAATATAGTCTAATTCACTGTCTGTTTTACATAGCACAATGCCCTAATACATGATTTAAGGAGCTTTCACATATCACATGCATTAGGATAATGGAAGGGAATGATAAAACTTTCAGTAGCATTAACATGTGATGCATAAAATAAAAGAATGAGAGAAAAAGGGTTCAAATAATAAAAGAAAAGCTTTTGCGCTTTTGGACAGAATGTGCACGTCACGAAGGAGTTAGTGGGCTGCCAATTATGCATTATTCATCTGCTTATCACATTTATTCACTTTTTCACCTCAATTGGTGGCACATGAAATGTTTACAGTGATTTAGAGCTGAAAATTGTTCTCTGAATGTCGAGGACAAACAGTGTGATGCTTAAAATGTCGGGTTCCTACGGTGGCCCTTAAGTGCACAACGGCAAATCAGAAAGCATGGCCATAAATCATGAAACAAAAGGGGCAAATAGAAAGACACACACAACTGCAAATTATAAAGCAAAACCTCAAATCACAAAGCACAACTGCAAATAGAAAGACACAAACACACTGCAGCTTATAAAACACAACCACAAATCACATAACACAACGGCAAATAGAAAAACAAATGACAGTTAGGTTTTTTGATTTGCTGTTGTGTTTACACAATTTTATTCAGAGTTTTATACCTTTGAATCAGTACTTAACAGATACATCAAAGACACACGTACAGATGGATTTAAACTCACTGTTTTACTCATGCACAAACACATGACCTGTATAGATTATTGCGTCTTTACTTTATTGTGAGTCAATGGCCAATGAAGGAGGCTGGATTTGATCTGAATTTTATTCTGTGGAACACAACATATTTTGTCTTGACTCCTGTAAAAACTGACATCTCCAGTTAAGACGAAACTTCTCGGTGGGAAGGCCGTACGATGAGATCTCTACAAGCATTAGTACTTCATTTACGGTAGTCGTAGCATCCTGAATATTGATCGGCTATAGCTTCATTAGCTGGGAACTGACATCCCAGATTGATGTCTCTTTAAACTGGGTCCTGGTCAGGGATACCTGGGGAATCACACTATTGACTTTGGTGTGTTTGTGCTGCTAGGCCTCTGGAGACTTTGTGTTAGCTTTAATGGGATCCATCAATTCAGCTTCCCTTTTAATAATTATTGTTTTACCATTCACAAGAGGCTGCAGCATCTGAAGTTTTTATGTTGTTTTTTTTCCCACTGTTGCCTGGAGACAACAGAGGCTCTCTTGTCTTGCTCTCTGCATAAGGAATTTACAATGTGGGGGTTGTTTTTTTTTTTTTTTTTGTTCATTTTTTCTAAGTCATGACAAGCTCCTCCTTTCAACCTGTTCTTCCAAAGAACAATACACAAGGGAGCAATACAAAGAAAAGCTACAATTCCATATGAGTAATCCAAGAAATCCCCTTTCAATGATTTGACATCATTAACCTGTACAGTGAAGAGAGAGAAATAGCTTTTCTCCAAGATTAGCATTGTGTAATTGAAAGAGAGCGCTTTCTCTCTGTGTGTGAAAGACAATTGATTTTCATACACTTGATGCCAGAATCCTGTTGTTGGTCTTAACGGTGCCTTTGATTCCTCTCCCGTTTAACACACAATGACCAGAGGAAGTTGAGACACATAAAAGCACAACCTTGCAGACCTTCAAGTTCACCTTGTGAGGTGGGGGAGGGGAGGCGGGGAGCCTCAGACGGCTCTGAAAAGGCGTTTGGAGAGAGAGCAAGCGAGAGAGAGAGAGAGAGAATGACAGAGTGATAGAACAAGAGAAGGAGAGGGAGAATTAAGTGATCTTGGTACATGATGAAAAGGAATGCTAATGTTAAGTACATTGATCAGCGGCTCCGCTACAGCCGACCCACCCTTTGCCCCCCGCGATATCAATACATTGAAAACATCATTTGTATCAGCAGTTGTTTCTTTAATTAAGATCTGGCCCAAATCGTTGCTATTGATCCGTGCCATTACCTTATCGACGTTGTCTCGCCGAGCTGACTCAGTGGCTTTCTCTCTATTGAAATGACCTGGCTTAGGGGTACAAAGTGCACCGCCATATTATGTCATATAAGCAAAGCCGCGTCTTTGTCTGCTGTCCAAACGAGGTATTCAAGGTAAGTGGTACAGACCGGTATCGACAGCCGTATGCGTCACTTAACAAAATTAAACATGTGGGAAAATAGCCTGCAAGACTGGAATTCTTAAGGGAGTGATGCATTTGGATCTAACAGACATCGGATTTGCCGCTGAGTGCTTAGCGGCCTTGTTTTATGCTACGGCGATGCTAATTCTTTGTTAAGCAGGAGAGATATATACTCAAATACTACCAAAAGGGGAAGACATACAGATGAAAATAGAGACATTTGTTTGAACCTCATTAAGGGTTTTTCTGTTGGATTTTTTGCTTTTGTCGTCAAATTGAATCTTTTCCCCGGAGTGCGGCAATAATCCCCTCTTAAATAGCCTCCATTCCTCAATACAGTGCACAGTATTTACTTCATCATCATTAAGAATCTATCCCACAGTCATTACAGTGATTGATACCGCCATTGAGACCTCAAAGGCATATTTTCTCCACAGAATATCCCTTTACTTGGATCTCCTTCCTGTCTTATTGAACAATGACACATTTTCTCGTGCTCTGTTATCTGGGTTTTTGGGGAGCTCATCCCTACATCAGCCAAGTCTTGCCCCCCCCCCCCTTACTTTTCAGCCTTCCCTCCGAGGCATCTGCAGAGCCGTCTGGTGTCTCCTCCCCAATCCAGCCCCTCACATGGCGCGCCTGGTGTAGGAAGAGAGGCTCCTGAATCCACAATGCCTCGCTGTGCCTCAGGTGAGGTTTGTGAAGAGCCTGCCGCTGCAGCCTCCTCCTCCTCCTCCTCCTCCTCCTCCTCCTCCTCCTCGCAGGCAGCCGCCGACACTCAAACCGGCCTCGCGTCCCGCTGAATACCGCCAGTCAATCCCACTTGTCTCGCCGCGTGAAGCAGTCCAGCATCCACCCACCTGATAAAATACACGACGCGCCATCCCCCTCCCCTCCCTCTCCAAGCCCCTGAAGTGTTAAATTTGTTTACCCCCCCAACTCAACCCCCACCTACCCCTGCAGGGGCACCCCACATTACACTCCTGAAAAACCCCCAAGAAGAGTATTTTTTTTTTTTTTTTTTTTTATGGGTGAAAGGATCGGTGGAGGCTTTGCATCTCCATGGGCATTTTTTGAACAACGCCTGCTTCGCTCCGATTGCAACCACCACAAACAAATCCAATAGCCACCGTTAATCTGATCATCTCATCCCCAGCACTTTTCATGCTGGGTTCCTTCCTCAGAACCCCTTGTACTAGTTCCAGTCTGGGAGTGTGTGATAAGACACTGGAAATTTAGTCATCATCTTCCGCGCAAAGGAGCTCAGAGGAGGGATTATGATATTCCTATAACCTTACATTGGATATGGACAGGGGCAGCTCCTAGCGCGGATACAATCCTGTACATAGCTGTCCGTCCAGCCCTTTTTCTCCCGGCCCCATCCGTCGCCTCTTCCCTTTTAAAAGGTTGACTTTACAAGATTAGTGCACGCTAGCCGTCATCATGTTAGCAGAGATAGCGGGGAGAAAAACGTAGTGTTTACTGTTGTCGAATACATTTTGCCACTCTGATAAGAGGCCTGATAAATATAAACTATTAATTCCATTTTTCTCGTGTGTTGGTTTATATATAAAAAAAGGAGAGGATGTGCGCGTGTGGGTGAGTGAAAACGGATGAGTTAGATATGTTTATTCTGAAGAGGGAGGCTTAAAAGGCTTCACGATTGGCTTGCTAAGATAGAGAAGCACTTGAGAATGGAATATGTATAATCTTTGTACCAGGAGAGATTTTTAGCAGATTATTCCAAATGCTTGCTCCACACAAAATGATGGATGAGATAATATATATATATATATATATATATATATATATATATATATATATATATATATATATATATATATATCATTCTCATTCCCCCGCAGACCTAATTTTGCACAGGTTGGCACATTTTAGATATCTGAACCGCAAAAGATGAGTACCGAGATGACTTTTTGGCATTTGTGGGTGCCAAACAAATCAAAACACCATGTTTCGCATTTTCGCAAGCATGTGTCTCATTTAGTCTGGCAGTCGCATGTGACTCGCTGAGTAATCATTGTGGATGTCATTCAGGATAGTTTTTGGCCAGTCAGTGATATCTCATTTCAGTGGAAACGGTGTCCTGCATTTGCTGCGATTTTTTGGAATATACTTAAGCATCCCGATATCCTTTGGTTGAACTCACAGGAGCCGCATCAGTTATCCCCCGGCTCGTATGCTGGAGCTCATCAGCTATTGGCACGTGTGCTCTCATTTATCAAGTTATTTAGACACGGTGGAATCAAACATGTCACCTTAAAACACGGCGAGCTGGAAAACTGGCTTGTGCGATGAAGTTAGTTTGGAAGAAAAACCGAAATAGTGTTTTCAGCCCAAAATAATGTCTACACCTAAGCCCAGCGGTTTGTCTTGAGACGCACATTCTACATCATTACATCACACGTCAGGCTTAAAAAGAATCGCACGCCGCTATAAAAGTGCGCTATGAAGTTTTGGGGAAGAAACTTTAACCACAAGAGAAAGATCTTCACTGACAACAAACTCTTTTCATTTCCCTGTCACCTTTCTACCTTGTTTATCAGTTATGGGGGGAAAAATGCATTTTTCCCTCATTACTGTTGTAAATATTTAAATTCTGAGTCAGAATTTCCTCTCAAAAACTACATATTGCCCCTTTAAATAAAAAGGCTTTGGCTGATCTCCACCCTGGCCATCACATACCTTCACCGATGCAGCTGTATTGAGCGATCATTAGCAGGGGGGAAAATGTATTGCTTTACGTTACAGAGCAAAGGCAAATCTGAAAGAAAAAAAAAAGCCAGTCTTGAATCAAACAATGTGACTCGTGGTAGTTATTAAAAGACCTCTGCCTCAGGTTCTGTGGTGAGACGGACACACTAAATGGTGTCAGAGGCAGGTAATTATGTAGCAGCCGCTCTGTAGAGCAGCTCGTCACTGTCACGCAGTTCACAGTTCGCTATCTTTTTTTTTTCTTCTTCTTCTTTTTTTTTTTTTTTCCTGAGAAGCTACTAAGCTCCATCTAATCATGAAAAGAATCCCGAGATGTATCTCAGTCCATTAGCGGAGTCACGCTTGCAGTATAACATCAGTCAAACATTATAATAGCCCGAGCGGCGCTGTGTCGTATATACAGTGAGCTCATTGTTCTGTCACATCTTAAAAAGTATATATTAGACATCTCTGACAGGCGGTGTTAAATATTGATTGCGACGCGTTTGAAATGTTTTGGCTGTGTATCCTCACGCCGCCTTTCCTCTGTCGCTCTCGTTCCTCCCCTCTCTCCGCTCCACTTTGCGGCGCAGCAAGTTCACATTTTTTACCTCCTGTGATACGGACTCATTCAAAGTCAGATTAAATTAGGGCAGGGCTGTCTCCCGGAGATCCAGAGTGACAGAGATGTCCCAAGCTACAGGAAGCGGCAGTTACAGTTCCAACACCGCCCGCCAGCCCCCCAGCCCAGCCCAGCCCCCGCACTTCCCACATCTCCCATCAATATTTCATTAGGTAACCTTAGAAGCAAAGTATAAGTGAGCACGCACGCATGTGAGGTGTGCACGCATCGCACACACTCACACTGTTCTCCTCCCCTGTGTTACTGCCGTACAGGTTTGCTGAGTTTCTGTCTAGCCAGACGTGCAAGGAAAGCTAAGCCCCCCCCCCACCCCAAACAGCCACCTCCACCCTCCTCTTCCTCCCTCCTTCCTCCTCCTGCTACTCCTCTTCCACCTCCTCCTCCTCATGGATTCATTTATCCTCATTCAGGACGACAAAAATCAATCATTTCATTCTCTCTGGATGGCTACCCATTAAGAATGGGGACAGCAACCGAAATGAAATACACATTTCCCTCAGCTGATCCCCTCCTTTGATAGATTTGTGTGGCCACAAATGGGTGGAGGTGAGGTTTTCTGAAGTCAAAATGGAAGTGTTTGTACGATATGTCTTCTAATCACCCTCATTGCGCCGACACCACGCTGTTGATAACGCTCTTATCTTCTCCGAGCGAATGCATAGCGAGTCGTCGACCGCGGTGAGCCAACCGTGTCATATAGAATCAGGCCATGAGCCACTTTTTCAAACGCATTCAACACCTTGTCAAAAGGCTTATGAGTCTTAGGGGGGAAAAAAAACGTGTGTTTAATATAATAAGATTTATTTTGTAAGGGAATTCTTCTTTATCACGATAAAGACGTGCAGGGGATTGGGGCTGGGTGGTCGGCAGTTGAAGTGAATTAGAGAGAAGTGAAAAAGTAAAAAAGTTGTCTGACCTCAGGAAAGGTTTGATTTTGTGGTCGCTCTGCTTCCTCACCCATAGAATGTAATTAAAATGTGCAAATTCTGCCGTTCAAATCCCTTTTTTTTCTTCCTATGATGCAGTTGTTTGTGCTTTTTCTTTTTGCCACACTAATACATATCTTAAAGTAATATAATGCTAATAATGAGCAAAAAAAATAAACAAGATGCCAGCGAGGTCTGCGCATCACAACAAGCCCCCTGTCATCTCTAACTAGAGGGAGGAGACAGAGGTAGGTTTGCCACAGCTTTTACAGTCATTTGATCCTAATTTCTGTCAGGTTAGCATCACTTTTTCGTCTTCTAGTTGTATGAAGTGCCTGAAATGTATTCTTCTGGGTAGTTACTGTGGAGGCTCATCCGCCGCCACATCAACATTCCAACAAGGTGACAATATTATTTCAATTGGAATGAAAATAAGTCCCATCCTTTTCTTGAAAAAAAAAAAAAAAAAAAAAAGCTTTGAAAAACATGCATCATGTACCAGCATCCAACATTGTTTACGGCTCCGACGTAAAATGGGTTTGGGATGTGTCGCTGCGAATAATGTATAAATGTATTACGGCTGTCAGTGAGCAACATGAGATATTTATTCTGAAGTTAGGCTACTCCTTTTCATATTATTTTTCCGACTTTATGTATTCATGGATTCCTGATCTTCTGAGGCACTGATGCATGAATTGTCGAAAGCCTAGATTAAATAAAAAAATACCCATTGTTATTATTCTTGTATGGAAAATATGCTTTTATGCTATTTATACCCATAATTTATTTAAAATGTAAGCGCAGACATATATATATACAGACATTGCAATTCTTGATCTTGATGTTTTTTTGGCCCCCAACACTTATGAGAACTAGTATCCTTACCAGACCAGCGCCTATCACACCTTTACAAATATTTCATTTATTGCAAAGCTCGTGCACATTCTTACAGTGGCGGGTTCCATTCCTGCCGTCTTTCCCCTCAACGTTCATTCCTCACATTGAAAGGGACCGCTAAATTCCTCCATGTGTAATGAAACGCCTTCTGAAAACACAACCTGTACGAGAAGACTAAATGACAAAAGGGAGCAGAAAATTGGCTGCGACTCACACCTGCTTGGAATGATTAAGCTGCAGCGATTCTTTTTTCCCCTTCCAACAAATGACTGCAGTAGTCGACAAAAGGTGTTGATTCAGAGGGCAAATTAAGCCTTGAACAGGCAAGATAATGTGCCTGTGATCAATTAACACAGACACAAGGTGTACCGGTTTCACTTTGAAACTTTCAGGGCCGGCCAACGGGCCCCTTTGTGCCTTTCAGCTGAGCAGCACTAATCATTTCCGTGGCTTGCTTCTAAAGGCAGCCCTGGACTCAGAGTATGGATTTTGCCTGGGGACTCTCCCCGGGCAATGAACTGACTAGTCAAACATGTTCACAGCAGCACTAATCTTACTCTAGGACACTGACTTGACATGAAAGACTCTATATATATATATATATATATATATATATATATATATATATATATATATATATATATATATATATATATATATATATATTATATTTTACACGTTACATTTGTTAGGTCTTTCTTTTTTTTTTTTTAAATTGGTGCTAAATAAAAAGTCAAGACATCCTTTGCACTATTCCAACACTTCGTACAGCCTGCTGCAAATAGGCCGAAAGGTAGTCGCACTGCAGTTACAGACTCCGCAGTTCACAGCAGGTTTGATCTCTGTCTCGGCCCACGTTCTCGTGAAGGACATCCAATAACTTTTCAAAAGACAGAGCAGTATATCATAGGGTGCAAATAAACGAAACGCGAGCCAATTAGCAGAAATCTTCATCAATATGCCAACACATGCGCGGCATTTACAAAATTCACAACGCAAACCAAATACTTGAACGCGCTGCCAAAACGCTCACATTTGAAAAATGCACTAAAGTCAAAATCACATAAAATCCCACTAACACATGCAACAGAGACAGCGCTTCATTTTCTGCTGCCACAATGAAAGTGCTCAAGGTCTCTGGGGGGGCGCTATTGTTTTGGGCTGTTTCGACTTTGAATAGTTGGTTGTGCTGTGTGTATTTTCAGCGTGTTGTCAAATTGACGAAGACGTTTTCCCAATTTTCTAAAGTTGCAGTGCGTCTGCCATCCTCGGCCACCATAATATCAGCATAGTCACAAAGAGGCTCAAAGTGTCTGACACAGTATTCATTAGAAGCCCTACAATGAAAATCACAAAGCAGCAACAACAGTAACCAAAAACAAAACAGGACGATATGTATTCAACATAAATGATATACAAGGTTCCGTACTAGTCGATCCGGAGCTGAGGTGCATTAGTGTATGATCTCCACGGGGTCACACATTAAACAAGATACTGAATTGAGTGTAAGCTTTACATACAGTAGGTACTGTCGGCTTACTGTCACTGTGTTTCCTCACACACCAAGTGTGTAAGTATTAATCTTGTTTGAGACAGAATACGCGGGCATAACAGGCAGGCTTTGGTGGGAGGCAGATGATGATATATCTATGGAAGTGTGAAGCTGAAGTAATATGATGTACCTTATAAAAGCTGGCTCCACAGTGAGGGAGCGCCTTAATCCCCCCTCTAAACCACCCTCTCCATCTCTTCGAGGAGCTGATTTTGCTCTGCTTTGAATCCCCCCGTCTCCCCCCCGTCTCCCCTCCTCTCTCTTTGGTTTGTCTTGAAGAGAGAGGGAGAGATATCTGCCCGCTACTATTTTCTTTTAGATTAACTGACTGATGGGTCTCTTCAAAGCGCATCATCCACACCATATGGATCGTGGCAGATACAAATCACATATAGGTGTTGGGCCAGAAAAGATAGTTCTCATAAAACACTGTTGTCTGACAATGTGTCAAGGTGCGGCCTCTGGCAGTATTAAGAGCCTCATAAACTGGGGATTTGTAATTTGTTTGCACAATTTGGCGACTCTCGATGTAAAACCGCTGAGGAGACTGATGCACGTCTGGTGTGAGAATAGAGAAGAAATCCGATCCCGTCTGTAACCATGGCAGTGAGACCAACATAAGCGTTTCAGTGCATGACACGTGTTCCTCCGATGTAAAATGTGGTGTTACTTTTGGCTTTTGCAGCCTTTTCTTGAGAGGAAAGCAAACAAACACTTGCTCCTCCTGCGAATTCTCGTGTTAACGGCAAGCTAATGATATTATATGGAACCTATGGCCTTGGTAAAACGTATTACATATCTGGGTTTGAATGTATCATGCCATGGATTATGGTCCAGCCTCTGGAGGACCACAAACCACATTAGCTTGAATTACCAAATTTCAACTTTATGCGCAACCGCCCCACACCCACGTAGCAGGGTTTTAGCATTTTATATGTCATAATCCCCTATTCCCCACCATCATAACCCCCCTCCCTAGCCCCTCCTGTGCCGAATGACTATTAGGTTATTGAGAAATTCACCACAGATGTCATCCTTAAGATGAATGTCTCCATTCTGATGTGTGAGGAATGGAATCCGAGCAGAGCCTGAAAGACGATAGGCAGGAAAAAAAGAAGGGAACGGTCAGCTGTGAAAACATGGGCAACGCCAGATAAGGCGCTTGTGTTCTGTCCACTTCATGCAGAGCCAGATCCCAAACCTGGAGGAGTTTGTGGGCCCAAAAACAACTTGAGGTGCTAATTATCTGCTACTTACTGCTGCAGAAAGAGGGAGAAAAGAGACAGAATGTCGGAACAATAGAATGTAAGGCTGCCACGATATCAGCACCTCAAACTTTGATATGAGAGGTATAAAAAAAATGATACCTAGTAACTCTTTTGATGCTAAATTAACAATGTGCACACAATGCTGGGATGGAAAAAAAATCACTGAACACATACCAAGCAATATGCAATACTGTTAAAAGTATTAGTAATTAATAAATCTTAAAAGTGCTCTTTGCTTGTGCCTCTGCCTGCAGTCACGTGGTACGTTTCTCACTCGAGAACCAGAGCTAAGGTACTTTCCACACCATCTGATATATAATTTGGAGATCACATTGTTTGAACACTTGGTACCAACCACCCTAATGTGTATATACGAAAGTTTGGGTTTTTAAACATAGCGTATGTGTACGGTATATGCATTTACATGCCGTATATTAGTATTACAGACAGAAACATTACCATTAGTCTTGGAGTGTGACAGGTTTAATGCCACTCCAGAGGAGGACAGACTTAGTTGTGTGAGCTTTGTGAAATTGAGATTGAGATTTTTTGTTTAGTTGTCCTGTCTATGTCAATGTAAGGGACGTGCTATATATTAAAATGTCCTCCACTGACGCTGATTTGTTTTGGTTGGATGATTATGAAATACTTGATCAGTGCTTGAGGAGGATAACCGAGAGCGAGCTGCAAAATATTACGGAATTAATGAAATGACATGTAAAGAACTGTTTGAACTGTATATGTTGTGTCTTGTAAACCCTTGAGGTTTGGGCACTCTATGTGCATGACATGAACATTTAAAATCAGTCATTAGTATTTGCTAACACAACAATATCACGGAAAAAATGTTGTTTTTTTTTTTTTTGCCATGCAAGGTGCCAACTAGCACATCAGGAGCAGGTTTTGAGGTTCAGTATCTTGCCCAAGGACATTTTGACATGCAGACCAGGGCAATCTAACCAGCGACCTTCCAATAACAAGATGCTGGCTCCACCCCTGAGCCACAGTCAACAGAATTATGTGTTCTTTATTCATGTATAAGCCTATAAAGCACCGTTGAATTGAGTTTTTTGATAACATTTGTGAAAATATATCATCACCATTATTTCTAACTCACTTTTCTTACTTCTATGGTCGTTCTCCTTTTGGACTGGTGTAAGAGAATGTTGAGAAGAATCACAACTTCAGTGTTTGTGATCAAAATAAAAGTACTCTTCTGTTTTTAGTATTTCTGTTGTTTTGTTGTGAAGGTATCCATGGATGGGATACAACAGGTTCGTCCATGCAATTAGCCACAATACACCACTGTTGCATTGACAGTTCCCCATAGTGTGCATTCTTTCTCATTTGATCCCAACTCTACTGTTTATCTTTGTCTATTTTAAACATCAATTATCAATAGAAGCCCGGTATCTCCCGTTATAACTAAGTTAAACCAACCCAACGTGTTTCTTTGCACTTAGAAAGAGTGCACTGTTTACAGTCATTACCATTTCAAATAAAATCCGTCCGGGGTGTGAAGAGGTTATACAGTAAGTGAGAGTATAGTTTTCTTTACCTTTGGAGTGTGTATCTATATGTTTGTGTGTGTGTCTGTGTGTGTGTTGTGTGCACATTCTGAATGTACAGCATCTGCATATGTGCCTGTGTGTGTGTGTGTGTGTGTGTGTGTGTGTGTGTGTGTGTGTGTCCCTCAGATGGGAGTGGAGGTCAGTCCCTTTGGGCTGTTTAACAGACATCAGTTGTCCTTTCTTCTTCAGGAAATGGATGCAGCCGATTACTATCCGAGGATTCATAAATTCTTTATGGGCAAGTCGAAGTTATAGGGGCTGATGAATTCAGTCTGTGAGACGGCCCTTGCCAAGTGTCCCCCTCCCAACCCCCGCCATCACCCACAATGGTTGCGATAAAGAGATGAAGGAAGGGTCTGTCTCTCTTCCTCAGTGTCCGTCCCTTTTCTGTCTTTCTCCTTTTTTTTTCTCCCTGCAATCTTTTCTTTCCCCTCTTCTCTCTCTCCTCATCTCTCCCTCTTGCACTGCAAAGACTGTGTCCATTTAGCAGCACCCCTAGGAGCAAACTAAGACTTGTTTTCGCTGCTCTTATCCCTGTCGGAGAGTGCTGATAGAATTTTTCCTACAGAATGTACACACGCTGTAAAATTGTCCTCGTTCGTCTAATGTTACAAACCTATCCGTCCCGAAAATGGACTTTACAAACAGATAGTGGCCGGCCCGTCTGTCCCCGAAGGCTATTATCATTCTTTGGGCTGGTTCACTCTGGGTTTACATTGGGGCTTATCTGCCAATTTGTGAACTTTTACCAAATGCAGTCTGTCCAACAGTTGACGTCCAACATCCTTTTCCACATCAATCACTGTTTTAGTTTCTCCTTTCAAAGCCGTCCGAGGCCTTGATGTTTTTTGTTTTTTTTTTCTTTTCTGCGACTGGATATCCAGAGGCGGCCTGATGTGCTGTCCTCTCTTCCTCCCCTCCTATTTCCAAACACTTTTTTCCTTGGGTTAGTCTTGTGTGGGGTGCTCACTAACTAAGCCAATCTGGCTACACCCAAGTATGCAGAGGAGTTTATCCACCAGTTGGGGCTGTTTATATAAATGAGGACAGTGTGACACCCCAGGGTGTTTCACAGTGGGTACTATTCCTTCCTTCCTTCCTTCCTTCCTTCAAAAAAAAAAAAAAAAAAAAGAATCTGTCTGTGTCGCTTGCGCCTCAAAGTCCCTCGCCTTGTAAATAGATTTTGATGGATACGCTTTCCTCCTCGCCCTCACGCTCCAAGTACAAATAATTCCACCATATAAGACCCACTACCCACTTCAGTGCAAGTGCTACACGGCACATTGGCAAAAAAAAAAAAAAAAACATATACAAACATACAGAATCAAACGCTGGCCACCTTCTAAAATATGATCAAAACATGTGTGGGAACAAAAGTTAGGGAGAGGAGCCTCCGCCTCATACACTCAGACAAAGATGTATGGATTTTGTATTGCTGATTGGACGGCCCTTTCACCGGGAGAGTGGGAAGTGTAGTCTTTGATGTGAGCTCCCCCGCTGGGCAAAGGTTTGCGCACGTAAACAATCTGACTGGATCACTCACAGTGTATCACTTATATGTTTACTAATGGCTGTTTAGACACACAAAAAAACACCACCTCCAGATGCGCAGCCTCACTTCAGGAAGCGGGTCTCAGTGCAACGTGCCGAGCGCGGTCACCGCAGGAAGAAGTTTGACATAATTTACTCAGATTTATTTGAATTTTTTGGGAATTCCAACCAAACAAATGTTTTTATTCTCTTTATTTATGAACCTTTGCTTCAAAGGTGCACTATGTAGTTTCCGGGAAGACATTTTAACCCTTTATCCAGCAAGAAACTATAAATGGTCACTTCCATGGACATCCAAAATGGCGTTGCTATGTGGCATAAATGACTGGACTGGACTGGAGTGGACTTTGACATGTTGACATGTTATATTTGTTATTTATGTTATATATTGTGTTATATATGTATATAAATATCATTCTATTTTTTATCTATGTTGTATTGGTATAATATACAATATAATATATATTGACGGCACACTTTCATCCTGTTTTATTTTAAACGTCACATTTGCCTGCATGCCTTGCATTCCCCACAACCAGTGTCTGCACACAGTTTTTGCTCTCTGCCTATATTTCCAACTTGAGGGTGACTTTTGATCCTCTTTGAAGCCACAAGCCACCCAACCCCCCTCCCCTACATGGTGCTCGAACAGAGTCTTATCAAATAAATAAGACTTGTTTTGATCTGAGATTAAAAAGGGGGTGACAATGTGGAAAGCAGCAGTTCTTTTAAAAGAAAAGGTGTTGAAATAACAGTCTACACAGAGGCCCTCTTTACACCCGCTGCTCTAATGCCGAGCAAGAGACGCGAACAACCCTGCTTGATCTGGCCATGTGTGATGACTCTTGGAGGTCAGACAGGTTAAATGGTATTTGATTAAAATCAGTAGATGGCCAACTCTGTCTCCCTCTCCCCGTGTCTCTCTCTCACACACTCTTTCTCTCTTTCACACACGTACAGACACACACAGACACAGACACAGACACACACACACGCATGCACACACGCACAGATACACAAACAGACCCTCCTAGTCCGGCCTGTTGGGAATAAGGAGAAGAAAATAGCCTTCATTCTGCTCTCCTCCCTGTCTCTCTCTAAGGTTGTTGTGGTTATGGAGGGGGTTTGGGAGAGAAGTGGGCTTTCGGGGAGGGGAGGGGGGCGTTGCTGAAGTCGACCTGTATGTTTGGCTGGCAAAAAAAGGCTTGCCACTGTTTATCAAGCCACGGCAAATCCAATTAGCCTGTGGCCTGCCTTCCAACCCTATTAACCTGCTCAGCTGTGAGAGCACTCAACAGCTCCTGCCAATATCTCATTTCTCCCAGCCGTTGATAAGATCGGCTCAAGATATTCAGTGGGGTTCACTCCGGCTCCATCTCAGATGCTACAGCTGCCGCCGAGGCTTTAAAAGCCGCAGCATCCGTCCTGATCCCTCCCTCTCTCTCCTTCTGTCTCTCCCGTCTTTCTGTCTTTCTTTCTCTCCTTTCGCTCTCTTCCCTTCTCCTTCTCTACCGTCCGCCCCTCTCCTCCGCCGTCCACCTGCCACCTCCGTCCTTCTCTCCATTTCCGGCTTGTTTTCACCCGACACGCCTCTGCCGCCATACCACCCTCCACCTCTCTCTATCTTTCTCTCTCTCGCCTCCGTCATGTAGCTACACCGAGACAACAAAACAACTAGGACAGTAACTTCCAGGCCCATGGCTTGTTTCCTCCCAGACAGCGATCAGGGCGCAGGCCCCACTGTCTGACAGGAGGGGAAACTGATTTTCCTTATCATGGCCTGCCCACAAAGGGCCAGGCCAGGCCCGCGTGATTAGCATTCCTTGGTGGAGATGTGTCAGCCCTATTTCTATCACAGAGACAGATTGAGGCTTTCACTCAGACTGGCGACTGAGTGACACATGGCCCTGACCGGGGGGACAACATTGTTATTTGAGTTAAGAAATCAATTTGTATCAAATGTACACTGTAATTTATTTGTTGCCTTTGAAGGGAACCTGGCTAAGATAAATGGGAATGGACTTTTTCTTCCCCCCCCTCTCCCTTACCTTGAGCCTGAGCCGATAAAGTTCTTGTGAAGCCCGTGATAGTTCCCCGCGTCAGAGTAAAAAGTGACAAACATGTTTAAAGTTGCGCAGTGATCTTTAAATCTCAAAAAGAACACCTTGTCGGACATGATAGAACATTTTTACCTCTTCCCTCCCGTCTGTCAGCCGGCTCTGCTGACATACGGCTTTAGTATTTTTGCTGACATTTCGCTTTATCACATACATCTCGCGGCGAATGGAGAAGCGATATTTGTCCCCTTTTTAACACTTTTTTTTTTTTTTCACTCGATTCACAGTGAGCATCCGAGCTCTGAGATCAAGATGGTCTTTGGGGATTAGAGAGATTAATCTCTTTTTTTTTCATGTCATATTTTAAAGTCTCTGAAACAATATTCATATTCAGCGACATGCACCCTTTACAAGAGAGGGAGCTTCAAAGTCCCACTGATAAAACCTTGTTTACACTATTTTTGTAAGTAGCATTTTAGAATACCGACAGAATTTCTATTTATCAACTAAATGAATTAATTGTGGTACTGGAGCACGTCTTCACATCATAAAGACTAAATGTCAGCCGACTACAACTGGATTTTTTTGTGAATTTCATAATTGATTTTTGCAATTTGAGTGGGAAATATAATTATCTTAGTCAGCATGTGCTGTTAAAGGGGCATTATGTGGTTTAAGAGAAGACATTCAAACCCAGAATTTGAATATTTAACAATGTTAATGAGGTAATAATACAAACTCAGAAATATCTATTATTTCCATAACTGCATGAACAAGCTGCTCTCAGAGGGAAATAAGGTGCCCAGAACACTATTTGAAGCTAGAGAGGTGGCAGGGTCCGCCACATGTGAACAGAGTAAACCAGCATGAAGCTGTGTTGTCCTTCAAGGTCAGCTTGTTTATTCCGTTTATTTAGTTTGTTTAGCCATAAAACTCAGTCAATAAAGATCTTTCTCTTCTGATTAAAATGTCTTCCCTAAAACTACATAGTGCACCTTCAAACAAATAATAAACAAATAAATAAAACCCACTTTGATCAGAAGCCGAAATCTAAAATCTTGTGCTGTCAATATTTGCAGCATCTACTGCGCCACATGAGAAATCATCCTTTCAGATACGGTGCATAGTTGCAGGTTAATCTGCAAACCAAGCGGTTGCTTCAAATATGAGGAGGAAATCTGGTTTCATTTAGTCTGCCGCTGTTTCCCCGCTGGCTAAATCTGAGGAACAAATGTCTTCTGCACCACCGTGCCATGAGGACTTAACACTCAATTCATAGGGGACCACTTGGAATGGAAAACCTCTCAGCACTTCACAATTATTTTACAGATCGGTGCACATTAACTCTTGCAGGTAATTGCAGCAAGCCCGGGTCTGTGAGTAAAAACCAACGAAGGACATGAATGTGCTTTTTTTTTTTTTTTTGCAACGTAGTTTGGATCTTTTAATTAATTCAATTACTTTTTTAATATGTATGTAGAAGCAGATGGTTTGGTGGATTATGTGGAGTGGTCATTAGCTTAAATTCCCCGGCAGTTAGAATATTACATTTTTCTCTGTGTTTGAAATGAAATAGTCACAGTTTTTTTTTTTTTTTTCTGACAGCTTCACATGGGGCTTGTAGTTTTGAAAACACTTATCCAGTAACATTAAAGATAGGGAAGGAGAAAACAAATAAGCAGGAAAGCAAATGTGTCTCACAGCTAAAACTTTAAGAGTATATTTTACTTGCATAAGAAAGAAAAAAAATATATATTCATGTCAACCATTTGGGAGGAATAAACTCAATGTCCTTTCTACATCTGAGGATGTGAATCATGAAGAATAGCAGACTATCCCATTAACATCAAGAGGGAATTTAGCATTTCTCAGAAACTGGAGTAAGAGGAAAAAAGCAGGTGGCTATCTCTACACATCAAACATATATTAAGCCTCCAGGTTGACCCAGCGCTGCTTTCTTGGTTTGGCTGTTTTCAGAGGGCCGCAAAAGCAGAGCCTGTCCTGAATTTCAGTACAAAATTTAGATATGCAAATGTCCTCAAAGGAGCCACGATTGAAAAAGGATGCCATATTGCCTCAAAGCCACATACTCTAAAGCTAAACAAGATTAGGAAAATTGAATCATTTCAAAAGCTGTGGGCAGAATGTAAACTGGTTAGCATTCTAATCCTCTGGGCCAGGTGACCAGCTCAGCATGTGTACAAACATACTGTATGAAGAACAAATGAGACGAGAGTCTGCAACTGTACATCGGCTCATTGGAATGAAATAATACCTGAGCAGCTTCCCTACCTGAGAAATACATTTATTTACCAGCTTTGTATCAGACGTCCTCTGTAGGCTCCTGGCCACAAATATTATTATAATTTCTGGTCTAATTTCCATCCCGCCGTTCTATTGCCATATGTTTGCCCGGGGAAGGGTTTGTTTGCTTTCCTGCATCTTCAATCGAGGGAAAGACAGTTTCTCTCTCTCTCTCTCCTCTTTCTCTTTCGACACAGGACTTGCAGAAAAATAATCATGTATGTATTTTCTACAATGACAAAGTTGTTGGGCTGCTGGTCTTCATGTGAAGTTTCCACAGTTTTTCGAAAGGCATCTGATGTGATTTGGTTTCCCATCAACCTAAAAATAGGTGGTAATGATAGTGGTGATTATGTGAAAAGAGAAAAAAACAAAAAACAAAAAAAATCCAGATACAGCCGCCGCACAGCGGTTGTGGTGGGTTGTGTCACCGAATGCACGTTACACTGAAATGTCATCCATGAGGATGAGATTTGCAAAAGGTCATTCAAACAAGAACTGACCTCTTGACCCTTGCAAACCGAGAAGTAAACACGCGGCTCTCTAATAAACTATCGCGTTTCAGCTGTTTGTTTTCACGGACGTCAACATTCAGCAGGAATAGGGGAATAGCTTAGCATTAGCTTAAGTGTATAGCCGACAGCTTCAGTAACATGTAGCCATACAGAGGGCATCTGTAAAGCACTTTGATGGTCTTGGATGTATACAGTCTTATCGGCTGCACTCTGGCTGACCTTTATGCTACGTTCTCAAGGCTCCGCTCTATATTTGTCATATCAACAGCAGAGTGATACTCTTTCCATGCTCCTCTCAAATGACATTGTGGGAAACAAATCTTGGGTCAACACGGGAGTTAAGGTATATTTTGGACACAGAGGCACAGGCTGACGCACAGACGGGTGCTGTGCGGGTGGTTTCGATTAGACGGTACAGACCAGATAAGAGTGTCTTAAGATTCTTATTTTCCTTTCGGTCCGTGTGGAAAATAGATTATCATTCTATCATATTTTAAATGTGCGATCGCTCTTTGAAACCGCCGGTGAAACTAACGGCAACCAAATCTAACTTGTGTATTTACAACGTGTCAACAGGGATCTTGTTGCGAGCACTGGGATCAGCAAACTGCCTAATCCTTTCCGTCACTGTCTCATACTGACAAACTGATAGATGTAGACAGCTTTGTAACAGGAAGTCATCGCCCTCTTTGGTCAAACTGGCAGCGCCGTCTGAAGTTAGGGCAAGTTCAGTAAGTTGTTCTCGCTCAGTCTGGGCAGAGGTGGAATGACTGGATTGAATTTTGTATGAATAACAGAGCTAAACGGGTGTTAGATATAGTTTTGATTAAAATGACATGTGAATAATACAACACAAATAAATCATATTTTTATAGGAGCTATACATTACTTAATTGTAAAACAAACCATTATTCTCAAAAAAATTAACAAAAAATACTAGATAAATTTAAGAATATTTTTTTTAACCCCATTCTTTAAGCAACTTTTTATTGCAAATCCTAACTCATCCATGTATGAGAACTGCACTTGTACAGTTCTTTAGCCTCAGCCAAAAGAAGACACTTCTATATACATCTACATATTTATGATGATATTGATTTCCCATTGTGTGTGGCATACTACAAGCTTCACTTCTTGGGCCTCTTATTTCTGATTTAACAGTATGTCAGTGATGTTGCCTGATGTCACTAATAAAGTGTCTAAGCCTTTATTTTCCACAATACAACAGCCTCTTGTTTGCATGAGGATCTTGTCACAGTTGTTAGGGTATTAAATGGAGATTTCCTCAAGATGTCTGCCTATTGTAATTCCATGTCTTAACAGAGAAATTAAAGCTTCATATTTTTGTTCTTCGGGAAAGGATGTGTAAACCGTTCGAAAAAAACATAATGATAGTGAACACTCCTACAAGCAAACTGGCAATAATTAAATATTTACCAACATTTGTCTCACCATTATCTCCTGAGTTGGGTTCCTCCGTCTCACATATCGCTCTATATAGTGCCCTGATGTAAAAAAGTTCCACCCTTTCAGCACTTCAAGAAATATTCCAAATACACCTAGTCCAGTCTAACATTTCTCAAAGTATCCACTTGTAGTTTGGAACATTTTTCAGAGGTCAGCTTATATAGAGAAACGCTGAAAATCTCTCAGTAATCAATTTGCAGCTGTTTGTTTTGGGTGAAAACATTCAAAATTCACTAATACGATCAAGTGCATAGGAATTAAAGTTCTTACAACATCTACATATTGTGCTGCAAAGATGGTTAGCATGCTAACCAGCTAGCCCAGACCCAATTTGTGTGCAGAGGAAACACCAACACGCCCCCGATTCTCTGAACTCCCAGTCCAGATTGCTAGCTGCATTGCTAACTGAGATAGCAAGCTAACAACAGCTACTTTGCTCTGAGTTTGAACTTGACAGGTGATCATTTCTTACATATTGCAGCTTTATGGCTATTTCAAATCTCATCATGTAATTTGCAGTCTATCAGGCTGTTTTTCTAATGTGTGTGTAGCCATTGTTTTTCAGCACAATGTAGCAAATAAATGCAGCTGCCTTTAAGCTCAACGCCCTAGTATTTTGCATAGATCAGTTGACACTTGAAAATGCCAAGTCTCTACAGGACACTGACATTATTCTCACTGAAGCAGCTAAAGCATGCAGCTATCATAGATCAAGGGAAGTGGGGGAATAAAAAAAAAAACAAAATGAAAGGGATGTGATATTTGGAGAGAGGTCTATTCTTATTTTGGAAAGGCTCCCAAATGAGTAAATATAGTATATATCATTTGAATTCCAGTCTGACACAAATTCTTGAACTCAGAAGGTCCAAACATGTGTTCACAATCTGTTTCTCAAATATGTGACACCAACCTGTCACGAAACTGCTGTGGCAGTCAAGTTTTCCTTGGGTTTTTCAAAGCAACAGGACAGATCTAGGTAAAGATCTCAACATGGAGTGCAAAGATCCTCGAACAACATGCATAATCTGAGCTTGTTGCCTGTCCCTAAGCAACCTGTGAACAAATTCATTTGACCCTTATACAACCAGGCCATCATTTTTTTGCCTCCTGACATTTGGCATTTGGTGATTTATTATTTCCTGGGTCACGCAGGAAGAATCTGGTGGCGTAGAAGTTTAAAAAGAGAGACCGGAGCATACGTCATTTGCACTGCAGATGTCCAACCAAGTGAGTTCCGCAGTTCCATGTGCTGCAGTGAAACTTGAGTGAAACATAAACGTTTTAATATGCGCACCTAAAAATAATCTGTAGCTCCATAACAACAAGGAAATTCGACCCTGCCTGCACCCATACTGGACGAACTACGCATCCAGCCGCCGACCTGTTCGCAGAACCCTGTTAATACCAATGTACTATTTCATACATCAAGAGCTTCAAACCATAACTTGGTTGCGCTTTAGAGAGATTTAGCTTGGCTTTGACAAGAGCGGCTCAAATGCCACGCCGCTCAGTATTAATCCTAAAAACAGATTTGCCACTTGTTAGATATTTGGAAAGTATTCCGGTAAGTGAAAGGGGGGAGATGTTAATGGCAAGGGGCAGGGGGTGTCACAGGATCATTGCCTGGGAGCCTGGAGTGAAAGTTGGGTCACAGCGGTGCAGTATATTAACTGAAGAGCCAAGAATGTGTGCGATAAATCTTGCTCAACCCGGTGCTAAGTGTCACATTGTGTTTATGGTGTACAGATTGCATACGGCTTGTTTTCTCCAGGCTCGGGCCAGGACAGGCTGCTTTGGCTAGCAGACAGACTGGTTGACTGACTGACTCCACAGGCAGACTTGACTCTAGTATTGCTGGGGTTGTTGCTTTGACTACCTGACTGGCTATCTATCCGGCCTGATGGCGACCTGACCGACCGACCGACTGACTGCCTGCCTTACAGCCTGATTAGTTGCTTTCCTGGCTGGTTGGCTTGCCGCCTCAGTGCCTGGCTGGTTGAGTGATTGGCTGGCTGGCTGGCTGTCTGAGTGAGGCTGTGTGATATATGATGCGGTTCAGCGTGGTTGCGATTAACGGATTGGCAGAACAGTTGCATCCATTAATAACTCCACCCTATAGGGCTGGAGCCGCCTCCAACCGCTCGCTGTTATTGCGCGCACATTGGAAAAAATTAATAAAGATTTGTAGATTGTGATTCAGAAATGTGTTTGCTCTTCTGTTTGAGAGTAAATATCACTTCTGAGTACTGTTTGTGGCGAAAAACACATCAGAGGTGTCATCATGGCTACGTTTGCCTGTCAAAAGACAGGGAAATGCACCGTTTCCCTGCGCTGCATATAAATCTCCTTTGAATCTCACCCACTCATTGCTGCGGGGTTTGAAGAATTTAAGTTAATATACTGGCTCATAAGGCAAGATTAAAGATGCCGTGTAATTTGATTAACTGAATGGGAACGAGAGAGGCCACAGATGGGAAAATAAGCTTTTCCAGGGCCTCATTAAAGGGAACAATCCTGTAAAACCTCCTGGGTGAAATTCTGCTGTGAAGAAGCTCTGTGAGTGAAGAAATACAGCATTTCATGGAGTTTCAGCGCGCCGTCAAGAAGTGGCTGCGGAGGAACATTTTGTAATAATTTACATGCCGAATGAGAAATATGTTTCCAGTCGCCATGGCCGCTCTGAAGGGAAACATCCTGTACCTGATCCCCCAGTATTATTTTTGCAACAAACGTGGCTTAGCTGCATTGTTCAAACACGATAAATTTGTTTCCCCCGCTCTTAGTCTCCCAAAAAGAAAACAAACGCAAAGTGATAATCCAAAAGTGTGACTAAATCCAAAGTAAGCACTCGCCCTACTTTTTATTTGTGTGTCCAGGCCGCTCTGTTTGAGAGTTCTTCCACGTTTAAATCCGGAATATCAAGTCAGCGGCATCTATAGCCTTATGCGTTAAAAAGAATGTAGTTATGTAGCATTACGTTACAGTGTTTTTAAGGAAAACATATACACTGCAACTGAAACCATATGGCTGGAAAACCACACTCATGTCTTGATTCTCGCCCGCACACATGAGAAACGCACAGCAGCTGACGTGAAACGCAATCCTGGCAGTGTTTGATATTCCACGGCTGAAATGCAGATGTAATGTGTTTGTACATGCGCGTATGTAAAACATCCCCAATTCCTCACTCTTGTCGACCCAGGTAATACACATTTTTCATTAGTTTTGGGGGTATGTTCATCTGAGAACTTCAGGGGAGAAAAAAAAAGAGAGAGAGAAAAAAAAAGACATATGCCAGGTTCATTCTGATTCTTTCACATTTCCAATGCTGTCTGACTTCACTCCCTCATCCACATGTGCAGGGGGAGATCAAGATTAGGTGTCTGCAGAATGAAAACCCAGGAAGCTCACCTGCTCGCCCTTGATATTACGCTGGAAATATAAAATCCATTCCCAGATTTAGACATCTCTCGCCACCAAAAAAAAAAAAAATGTCCTATTCAGTCTGGAGCCACAGACTCGCCTGTCTGCCGCGCCGTCCCTTTATGGCTCAAACTAGATGTCTTAGTTATTGGGATGAAGAAATCCCTGTCAGTGGACATTCACGGGAGAATCCCCCCCCCCCAACCCCACCACCACCACCACCACCCCCCCACCCCATCTCCCTCCTTTTTCTCACTCTCAGCAAGGTGAGGTTAATTTATATTTCTCAAACCTGTTCCTTTCTCCTTAGAAATGGATTCAGTTGAAGTGTTGGCGCCGGATCGTTATCGGCGTGCTATCATTCCGCCGGGACAGCCCAGCCATCATCACAAATGGCCGTTTTTCAGCGGAATAAAACATATGAATTAAACTTCATAAGCTTATCTGGTCTTTGATATGTAGAAAGCCCAAGGTTTATTTCCACATTAATCCCCACGCCCGTCTATTGCTTTGGCTCTTTGATGCATGAAGGTGGGTTTAGAAACTGGAATCTGCCAGGTATATATAACTGCATGTTTTACCCATCGCTTGAGCTTCAGGCCTTCTTTTTTTCCCTCCTCTCTCTCTCTCTCTCTCTCTGTGTCTCTCTCACTCACTCACACACACACACACACACACACAGGTTTTTGCCTAAGAATTTCATTACAAAAGGCAGCCATATGCATTGAAATACTGCCGGCAAGCAGGGGTCATGTAGCTCGATACTGAATTTCCCTTGCCTTTGTGCAATCTTAATTGTCTGTCATTTCTGTCTGCAGTCCCGTCTGTGCGCGCTCCAAATAAAACCTATGGAAACATGAAAGGTGGAGCACTGCCCTCACTTTCATCAAGGGATCGCTTACCGGGCCTTGCCGTGGCTACCCCGGGCTTGTGTTACGTACCTCATAAAAGTAGCTCTTGTTTCACCGATGCACTGCCCCATCTGGGCGCTGGACTAATCTGTCAAGCCGAGCTCCCAGGCAAATTCTTCTGCAGCGTAATAGACACTGTTACAAACTCTGCTGCCTTTCTCCTCCTCTGCTCGTTTCCCCCCCCCCGCCACCCCTCCCACCTCATTTTTGCAGAGGGCTCCCCTGATGCCCTCTGATGCTGCTGACAGTTGGAGCTGAGGCTGGATGCCATGGTGAATTTATATCGTGCTACTGCATCTGTCATTGTTTTCACCGAGGTGTTGACCTCCACGCGTCCTCATCAGAATGTTGCCTCAGTTCTGCAACTCCAAGCAAAATAGATACCTACAAGTCGGCTGATCGCAAAGGGTATTCACGCTGCGAGAAACCCCTTCCCATTCTGGTAGTTGGTGCAAAACTTTGACAGGCAGTTGGAAAACCTCGGGGGAATTGGGTCACGGAGGAGTGGGAGAGAGACAGAGGGCTCAGGGGAGTCGGGCTGTGCTTCTATAGCTCAAGTTGTGCGCCGCCTCGACAGCATGCATTCAAACTGTAACCTATCGAGTGTCCTTCATACCTCACCCCCCCACCCCCCTGATATCGTTTTGATCCTCTGCACCTTGATCTCATTGTCAGTCTCCGCCCTTGTTGCTATTATTCACAAAAATCTCTTCTCCGTATAAATATGTATGGAAGGCACTCCATGAAGGACATTATCGCTGAGCGAGGAAACATGAGTGCGGAGCTCACAACGCTCACTCAATGTATTGATCGCTATTGCGGTTGATATCCTACAGCAAAGCTTATTCTTCCTTATCCAGAGTCGAGGGCATGGAGGCAGATACATGGCTTACAGTGGGACAGAAACAGAGACAACTCCTCTGTTTTTTGACGGCTGACTGGGCTCCACTGCATTGAGTTTATTACTCCTAAGGCAGCCACCGATGATCACGCCCTCCCTGAGCCACATACAAGACAGTCATGGTATTTTAAGCAGATTTCCTCTTAAAGGGGAGGAGAGGCGGACGTTTCTCCTTTAAAGTGGTCTTATCACTCGGGCTGTCGACTCGCTGGAAAGCCTGACAGCTACAGCCCGCTGAGGCACCGAGTGGCCTCGCTGTGCCTTCTGCTGTTAACGATAGACAGGCGGGACAGCCGTGCTACTCTGCTATTCTTCTCCCCGTAACACAGAGTGGCACGAACCTTTTTGCCTACTTATTTATGGACATAATGCCCTTTTTGTGTGTTAAAGTGAAATTAAATCACTTTGATACGTTTACGAGCGCAGCAATGAGGTAAATCCACAACACATGTGCAACATTTTCTTTGTATGAATGAAGAATTTGCCCCACCACAGATACGCACAACTTGAGAGAAGACTTTGTGATAAGATACTGTGTACTATTCACTATTCCTCATCATATCTAAGTGAATTATGTATCTCCAGGATTTATTGTTGTTTCTACACTATAAATGTGTTTTAATTTGCTATAAGATATTTCCCCTCCTTAAAGGGGTTTTGTGTAAGAATTTTGATGATCAACAAAATGTGACTTGATAGCTGTTATGATATCCATTTATCCTGTTGTTGAGATATCTACTGAATTTAGAATGCCAACCAGTCCTACCAGTGCTAAACAGTCCTCTGGTCCCTGACTTCCCAGTCCGAACCGCTAACTGGATGGCTAACTGAGCTCATGAGCTAAGAGCAGCAGTTAGCAGCAATTAGCAGTTACTCTGGTAAAACGCTGCCCCCTAAGTGTTTTGAGTATGAACTTTGACAGGTGGCCTATTCTTACATATCTCCCCTTAATCATGACATTTCCCACCGCTTTTACTTTGAAAAGCTGCCCGCGAGTGGTCACCTTTATCATTATGCTAATTCCAGTCTGTTATTTATGCCAAAGCGAATTCTCTTGTCTCAGCCCGGGGTCAACGTTCAGCTAAAGGCCTCAGCCATGTGTAGTAAAGTAAACCAAAGCCTTGGCATTGTGTACAGAGGGGCCTGTAATATTCATTATGCTTAACAACACACTGAGCTGAGAGTTAAGCTCTCCTCACATTCCAGGCCAGTTATTAGTCAGCATTACAGTTTATTTGTCCTGGGGTAAGATAAACCAGAATGCTCTCGGCCCCCTGCTCCGGACCTGCAACACTGACTGGTTTGTTTGAACAAAGGGAAGTGCTCGCTTATGACAAATAGTCCAATAACACAAGATAATGCATACATGGCCTCAAAACCAGATAATGCCACTGTTGAGCTGTGACTGGAAATTATTAGTCCTTCACTTCTTCTTTTTTTGTATTTTTTTTGCATGCGCTTTGATGTTGTGTTTTTTGGCACTGGCAACAGGGCATTTATCACTGTGCTAACCAAAGACGTACTGTATCTGTGAGTTTTGTTGTCTGGAAAATATTTGAAAGGTTTGACATTTTGGGAATGAGATAGCGCGTGGAAAGTTAGGTGTATCGCTGCAGCTTTCCATTAAACAAGCTGCGCCTCAAAACTATTCTACTTCATCATGTATACACATTTCCCATCTTTAACTTCGTGAACTTACTTTTCCTGGCAGTTGCCGGGTCTGCCTCACTGTCTGAACAGTGTTTCTCCTCTATAGAAAACCACATGTTCTTAAAAGCCACCCGTACGCCAACTTCTGGCTTTGGTTGAAACGGCACATGACAGTTTCTCTATATGTCAACTTCCTCTGCCACATGTATACACTTAACTCATCAGAGAAGGCAATCACAGTCAAGTTAGATACGTAACCTCAGTGGCTCAAATTTGTCTCCTAAGATGTAAAATCTATACTAAGTGTTTGCGCTGCAATATCCTGTCAGAGGCCATTTCCACTTTGAAATGTGTGTTTTAAGCCTGCGACCGCACTGGAAATGTGCATCAATACAGGGCAGTGGATCAGTGTCGCCTCTTGAGTGTGACTGCAGTGCTAACTGTGCATGAGCACTGTTGTGTTTACTGTGTGTAACTACATGCATTTACTCAAGTACTGTTCTTAAGAATGACTTTGAGGTACTTGTATTTATTTGAGTATTTCAATTTTATGCTTCTTGTTATGCTTTCTACTTCCATTCCACTGTTTTTTTTTACTACTACTACTACATGTATTTGATTCTTTAGATACAAGTTACTTTGCAGATTACATCCGGCATCTGACCCAAAGCACATGATTCTGATAATCAGAAAAATTGCAGAATATAAGATCCGATAATTGGCCAGGCCGATAACGTCAAGTACTGTATGCCGTTTGTAGATACCTATAAATGTACTACTATTGACTACTTAAGCACATTTGTTGCCAGAAAAGTACTTTTAATTCTCAGGTACATGTCAGATTAGAGACTGTAAGACTTTTACTTCAGGACTATTTGTATGAGTGACTTTCACTTTTACCAAAGTAACATTTTAACATGTTTACTTTTACTCAAGTATGACGTCTGGGTACTTTTCCACCCTACCATCTACACAGTATTTCATTACAAATGCATATATTTGACAAAGACATCTTTAATGGACTGTCCCACTTCCAGAGAAATGTGTTAATACCCTATAAGCCTTTTTTTTTATTTTTAAATACGTAATCCTGAGACAACAACAGTAAATAAACAAGTTAAATATTAGGTGTGACACACGCATACACAGAGCCACATGGAATCGTCAAACAAACCAAACCACCCGCGATTCCAGCCGTTTGCTCCGAGTGTCTAAATGTTTTTAATTAGCCAGAAGTTGTGGTGTTCCCTCTGTGACTGCTTACTGCCTGCCCATCACAGTCACTTCCTGATGTGTCCCGAGGATGAACTTTGAGAAAAACATGGACGGAAAAAAAAAAAAAAAAAAAAGCATCTTCTTCTTAACCAAAACCAGCCTACAATGAGGCGGCTTGCGGGCTGCCTGCTGCTGCACAGAAACATTCCAATCACAATCATGTTCAATTGTCCCCTAATTGTCCTCCTCTCGCTCCCCAGAAGAAGTTGCTGACATGAGAAATTAGGCAATCAGGATGGCATTAGTGCACAAGCAGAGGACCGAGGCATGCTTATACCATAATGTATAGGCCCCATTGGGGGTGCAAATAAGCAGGAAAATACTCACATCTCTCCTTTGAAGTGATGGCTGCTCCCAAATTAAACTCTTAGTCACACTGCTATCAAAAGGATATGGTTGTTAGCAGCGCCCTGCTCTGATCTGAGCACACTTCTGGATCTTATTACAATGTGACTTCTGATTGATGCCCTTTAGGGTGGATCATTGTGAGTAAACATACATATTCCTGTCCTTTTTTTCAGGGCTCTGTCACAGGAGAGTGGTGAAATAGTGGGCAATTTATTCCAAAATGAATGTGATTGCACTGGAGATATATGGAAGCATAATGTGGCCGGTACTCTGTAAATTTTATTGCTCTTTGGTTTTGTTTAATTTTGACACTAATATATATTTATTTTTAAATGTTGGCAGGAGATAAGGGGGATAGAGGTCTTGTCTTTTTCATGGTTAAATTTGATTTAATATGATCTTTTCACATGAATCATTTGTGTTACTGATAAGACAAATGTATAATAAATAAAGCAGTAATAATGATTACATAACATCAAAATCTCCAGAAAGAAACAAAACAATGTCTTGAGAACATAACATAATGAACAAACTGTATCCAAACAAACTGGGTCAGGTAAAAGCACTATGTGGAGAAAAAAAAAAAAAAAGAGAGAAATGAGGAGAGAAAAAAAAAAAAAAGAGAGAAGAGAGGAGAAAAGTTCCTCCAAAACCTCCTGCAGGGATTCAATGAGATTACCCCCCCAAAAAGATTGAATTAGCTCGGCCAACAGAAGGAAGAAATGCTAGAAACTAATGGCAAATAACAAGCCTGTGACAATTCATCAGGCAACTTCACAGAGGGGAGGGCTTCAGTGGAATGCCTGAGACGGGACCTTTCCCCTGCGCTATGTTATTCTAACAAACAATGTCAATGAGATGGCATCCTACCTCTCACCAATTTGCATGGTTGTCAGAGGAGTGAAAGCCAGTTTAAAGGTACATCCTTTATGTGCCGGAGAAAGGATTAGGGCCAGCCCCACAAAGAGGCTTTGATTTTCTTGCAAATATGTATAAGAAGTTTGGCTGAGAGAAGTGAGTTTTCAAAGCTGCAACTTTCTCCAAAGCATGAGATTTTTTTCTTCTTCTTGGTGTGTGTGTGTGTGCGTGCGTGCGTGTATGTGTGTGTGTGTCAGTAAGTGTGTCTCTTCGAAAAGTTCACCCCCTTGAATAAGAGTGTGTACAAATATATTACACAACGTTTAGAACCAAATACTGTTGTAAACTTTAAAATGCAGGGATAATGAAAATGACATAAAGGAAAGGTATTCATTTTGACTGTCAGTGTGAAAGATAATCTTTTTTATTTCAAGATTATTTATTTTTCTCTGCCCTCCCAAACAGGTTCTCATAGTGAGGTTCATCCTGTGAGACTTTTCCAGCCTCCTCCTTTTCTCCCTTTCTTTTTTTGTTTTGTTTTGTCTCGATTCAGGGTCTCGGAGAGAAAAGCTTCTCACCGCTCAGCTCAGTGATGGACACACTGATCCCACATGAACGCAAGCAGCGGGCCTGTGTGCGTGCCATATGCACTTAGTGGTGAGGTTAGAGTGCACGCCTCATTAGCATGTATAAACTCCCCGTGTCAAGAGGTCGCCTTTGACCCTAACACACAAAATCTTGCTCCAAACATGGCTGACACAAAGTGTAATCATGTGGGTGAGGGATGGGCACCAGCGGCCAGCGGTTGTGTCTTCTGAGCGCTCAACATTGCGAAAAGTAGGTTGTTGGTTGCCTCCATCGCTTCAAAATGGTGCTGAACAACGTCCAATAAAGACTGATGATCAATGGGTGTCTTCATTTTTCCTAAAGTAACTGGAGAGAAAGCTGAATGAATGAATTATCAAACTTAAAAAGACAATAAACAGAAACAGGCTCCAACTACTTGAGTGAAAATTGTATAACATTTTTTTTTTTTTTTTTAAACAGAGCCATAAAATAAAAACATTTTTAGCTATAAATTCTTACACCACATCACTAAATACATGGTAGCTTTGTAGCAGCAAAATGGCTTCCTGTGACTACTTATGGATGCATCTGCACTTGCTTACAGCAGACTTACAGAAATCCTTCACTGTCAAACAGTTGCTTCACAACTTTAAGTCACTTAATCGATTGATGGCTACATGGCAACGGCGTTTCCAACGACTGCGGTCGACATTATAGGGTTTACACACACAGACACACACACACACACACACACACACACACACAAACACACACACAAACACACTTCTTCATGCTTAAAAAAGATCACCGGAGAGGCGATGTCCCTTCGGTGGCAGTCCAGCACAATGTGTTCCAGTTCACTTTCATCATGTTGTACCAGCTGAACATGGTGTAGCTTTCAGCCCTGCCCTGTGGGAAACCAGCCTGTCTTTTCTCTCGCTGTGTGTTTGTGTGTGTGTGTGTGCGTGTGTGTGATGCTGTCGAGCTGTGTTGTCCCGAGCTTTCAGCGGCACAAACTCCCTGTCCTAGGGCCTCCAGCGTGGATTGGCCACAGAGACTCTGTGTGGCATGCTCGGATGAATGCTACCCCGATTCTCCACCAGAATGCCACCAATGCAACCCCCTAAAGCCTGTCTGTTGGACAGCGCTGGGCTGCCAAGAGGGGGCCACTTTCTACACTTCTTGTTCGACTTCTCCTTTTTTCTTGCTCTTCTCGCTTTTTTTTCCTCCCATTCTTTCACTTTAAAGTCAAACAAAGCAAGTGTCGGCCTGAAAGCAGCGTGATGTGTCCACAGCCCCCTCACTTCTTTCACTGATACATTCTTCCCCTTTCCACTCTCCTTATGTCCTTAGTGTATACATCTCCTTCCATAGTACACACATACAAATACAAATATGCAGTTGTGGGGAGAGAATTGCATACAGAATAAGGTATAGTTACATATTTATATTAAAAAAAAAATCAATTAAAAGCAAGAATAAATGATTTCAGAAACCTACCGAAATAAAATTAAAAAGTAATCAAGAACAAATTAAGAACATGTTACTTTCCCTTTTAATTGCAATTTATTAACATTTGTTAACATTAAGTTGGCATGATATTAAGTTTAATGCTTTCTAAAGATCAACAATTCAAATGTCCTACAGACCTGTAGCTATATATATATATATATATATATATATATATATATATATATATATATATATATATATACATATACATATATATATATATATATATATATATATATATATATATATATATATATATATATTTTCCTTAAAAACATTATTGTATATATGAACCAGTATGTGACACTTAATGTTGTTGATACACATGTAATGCATAAAAATGGGTCCAAACTTATTCTTTTCTTTATTTCTGCTAAAGAATTCTAATAATTGGTTCTAGCATTGTACCACCTTTGGTATCCCATAGCACCTGTGTTCCTGTGGTAATAATGGCTGAGTTCTACAGCATCCCTATGTTAGAGAGCTAGCATTTGCAAGGCTAGCCAACCTTAGCTAGTGTCAGCAACGTTAGCTAGTGCACAAACTAGAAACCACTTAAGGGGCAGATGATTCACTCAACAGCGGTGTTGTAATGTGAATCCAGTGGTAGGGTGGAGTTGGTCAGGCCACATTTAGTTGCTGAGTGTTATCAGTAAAAGCTCTAATGTTCTTATCACAAGATCAACGCTTCACAAGAAATTAAACGAGCTGACGTCAGCTAGCAAACAACATTTTAAGATACAGTGCGTGGATCTACCGTCAATGTGATTTCTAAGGTTAAAAGACAAGTTTTTTAAAGAGGGAATGTCCAATGTTTTACGTAACTGTAGCTGTTGTCTATTTTAGACCATGGTGTAAAAAGTGTGGATGGATGTAGCCATGGATTTTTGCCGAAACGTGTCTTCTGTGTTGGATTTTGCTCCGTCATTGTGGTCAAAAAACAGGTGGTTCTTGTAGTAATAATATCTAGATTACGATCTCAAAATGATAGAAAATTCTGTAAAGAGTAAAATGTTTTAACAGAATAGAACATGACAATTAGTTGTCGGTTAATTGTGACACACTGCTAGTAACCCCTGCAAAAGCCTCACGCACATGTCCGGCCACGCACTATCTCTTAACCTCTGGTGTAGTTCGAAAGGCTATCGGCCCCACATGGGAACCTTCCTCTGTTTAGGTCTTGTGAAACTGTTCCCCTTCATGCATGTTTATGGGTCAAAGCGTGAAACTTGATCGTATCCTCTAATAACGGTAATTGTTCTGTTTATATCACGTGTGAGAGAGTCAGCCTTGACACCAACAGACTGGTGCGGCAGTAGTCAACCAGTAAATTGCTTCCCTGTAATTGTTTGATTACAGTATACTGCCTGGGACACTGGATAATGTATTTCTTCTTTTTTCTTTTTTTTTTTTTTGGTATCCCATCGTTACCCCAGAGTTCATGTCGAAACAGCTGTCTGGCATATAATACGCTCCCCCAATGACTCGTGTCAACAGGTTTACGAAAATAACAATGTTCTCATTGTTTGGATAGGCCACCGTTCCAGACGGCCCGAATCTTGACTTTTTGACGTTCTCGAAATACTTTATGATATTAACTCTCTCCCACAAGGTGAATTAACATGACCCTAATAACAAGTGCCCCTTATTTTTGTAAATATACGTGACAAATTCTAACGTTAAACTCGATCCCGCTCTCTGTGCGTGTTTCGCCTAAGCACAATAAATCAGGGCACTAAATAATATAAATGGGAACAAGAATAATACACGAGACATTCTGTTCAGCGTCACACGTAAGGGTTGTAATCTAATTAGATGGTTGTTTAATTCAAGTATCAGTCCTCGTCTGCGGAGAGGGGATCTTGTTCACGGTGTGAGTCAGGCGGTCATTCCTGGGCCTGGCTGCGTTTCAAAACCCTTACAGAGATCCATAAAGGGGTTATATTAAAATCTATGGTCAGGCTAAAATGAGACAAGCCATTGTGTACATCACATCTGTTATTTACTGTTTGACATTTTAAGATTTCTGCAGTGACCTTAAGCAGCAGCTGTGGATGTTCTCCCAGGTCAACAATTAATACGTTGGGGCCAAACGTTACCAATCCCGAGGGGGAGGCAGATCCAAACAAACCCCAGGTTTCCATTTTCAAGCAACCTGAGAAAGAGGATGTGAAAGTTTGAATCAAATCTCTCCCCTCAGATGTCTGCTTTGTTTATATTTTGTTTCCCCTTGTATTCCTCTGGGGACGCTTGGAAATGGTAATAATGTCAAGACGTGCTATGTCTTTAACGGCTCAGGCGGGGGGGGGACTTGCCTCACGAGTCTTCGTAAAACCAACACAGCGCTGTGGGTGTTTGTACGAAAGGCCTAATCAATTCTGAAGCTGATACGTAGGTAAAATAAATGAGACTTCAAACAAAGTAAAGTAGTCCTCGAGGGATGAAAACAAGGCACAAAGGGAGACGCACTCTGTGTGACACGCGCAATGTTTCATCCGTGAAGAACACCAGCGAGCCGCGGCCTGTTTAACATAAACCGAGAGAGGTTGGATGTGTTTGGTGTCAAACCTGGTAAATAATTAGCTGATTCAGAGCAATGTGGAGTTCTTCAGAAACCTCACCTCGAGGCCACAATAACATAAAGATGTAAACACCTATGGCTGGGAGTCAGAAATATGCTGGAAAAAAAAGAGTTAAATAAAGAGAGGTTCATGCACGGCAAATGTTTTTTATTTATCACCCCCGCCAAGGAGGTTATGTTTTCACCCATTTGTGTATCTGCTTGTACGTTTGTTTGTTGGTTGGTTTGTCAGCAGGATTACGCAAAAACTACTAAACAGATTCCCATGAAACTTGGATAGAAGATGGATCTCAGCCCAGAATAGACCACAGTAGCGCTTGAGGAAGGACCCGGATAAAGATACACATCCAGGAGATTCTTCTCACTGCATTTAACTTTGCAAGACAGGGCTTTAGTTTTGTTGTTGTTGTTGTTTTTTTTATTAAAAAACTATTTTGTTGGCTTCCTTTTTACCAAGACTATATGCATGAAATGTGCAAATGTGTGGCGTGGTGATGTAGCATGACGTCACTAAATTAAAGGTGGGACTGTGTTCTCTATGAGAGAGAGAGGACCTCCCGCAGACCCAAACTTCTGGCTTTTTAATTTTCAAGACCATCTTAATGCACAACAACTGATATATCACTGAAGGAAAGGAAAATAAAGCAAAAACAAAAGAGCACAACAGGTCTCTGGGATAAAATATAATTTCCTTTGTATGATGTAATATTCTTTCATATTCATCGCTGCCCTTCTGATGACAAAAAACACAATAGCTCCCTAACTTTAATTTACAACTCAACAAGATTTATTCAAATTTTAAAATGTTTGCAAAGGAAGTGTTCTGCAACTTTGAAACATATCGCCCCGAGGGACTAGCACTGATCTGTATATCACTTTTTGTTGACAAAATGTACCCATGCAAAGCTGACCTCACACCATGTCCCCCTTCTCAAGCTGTGCACATGTGCAGCACTGTCAGTTTAACTCAAGACAAAGAATGAGCCACTCAGCTCCAGTAAAGCCACAAGCTTAACAAAAAAAAAAAAAAAAAGTCACAGCACAACAGCACAAGTTCCAGTTCTGCAACAAAACACGCAACTGTTTGCCAAAGCCACTCCGAAGCACACTGCCTTCGCGATCAGCGTTGAAATCAGTCCTCAGAAATGTCTGTACTAACCAAACATTATCTGTTGGTGATTATCTAGCACCACTGCTGAGGTAGTGCGATCCAGTGCACAGAAGTGGCCCCGGGGAACAGTCCCCTTTCTGGAGAACTAATGTTTACAATCATTTAGGGGCGTCTGTGGAAGGCATACAGGAGACGCTGGCGTATGTTTGTCTCCGTTTTGAGGATTGCGGTTAAGCTGAAGCTCATCTGGCAACCTTATGGGCTGCTCATCCACTCCAAAGCTCCTGCTGCTCCTTCCTCCCCTGTCCTCTCTGGCTATCACACTTCTTCTCTTTCTCCACTTTTGTTTTGTCTTCGTCCCTGTGATCCTGTGATTATTTTGTCCTTTTCCTCCTTTTATGCTCTCCAATATTGCTTTGTTTCCGCGTACTGTCTCTCTTCTCCCCTCTGTTTTTGTGAAGCCGCCCGTCGCATCAGCTGTCTCTAGTCATACATGTCATCCACCGGTATGTGCTGATGGCTGACTTTTTGGGTGCGTCTTTCATGTGTGCATCATGTGTAGCAATGGCTGGAATGGGATATAGCTCGCGTAAATCAATTTGTCATATGAGTAAAATCTGCTGAGCGCGTAGGTTCATGAGGAGGTTTTGCGGTTCATTTTCTGTCTTCCCTCTCATCACAATCTCAGTTTATTCCAAGCGGCCCCAGAGATCCACCGCTGTCATATATTTACAAGAAAAGAAGAACACCAGCATGGGGAACACCTTTCCCTTTAAACTTGGACTGCTTGAACACAGGGCCGACATGTCACCTGAGCTGCCCTTTGAGTTTAATTTAAAATGGTCTGACTCAGCACTGACGTCACTTCCAGAAGAAATACACGAGAGGAGAGATATTAAGTCTCCAATTCCAAATTGATACTTCCCATTCGGGGAAAAAAAAAAAAAAAAAAAGGGACACCAACTCATGCAGAATGACTGCTGGCATCCCTGTGCAATAAGCAGAAAGTGGTGTAAGATGGTGACCTGAAATGAGCACCGCAAAGAGCTCGGCAGTTTGCGAAGTGTAAATATGTAAATATATCATATTCTGCTAATGCAACTACACGTGATTGCAGGAAAAACAGCACAACACAGTGCAAGAAAGTGAAGGGAAACACAAGCAGGAGCCCTGTGACAGTGAGAGAGTGCACTGGAAAGTAAAGGAGCTGTGGTCAGGTTAGTGGGAAAGCATCTACATCTGTTTTCAACTTCACACAACTGGGATTTGAGACTCATACAAAGATGTTTTTTACGGTAAGTTAACATTTTTAGCTGAAGTTGTTCTTATTTTAACCATAACTAAAAACTTGGGGTTTGGGTGAACCAAAATTGTTTTGGTTGCCGAAATATAACCCCAAACTTAACTCTTGGGGCTTCAGTCGTAACTGTGTGAACGAACTTGCATCGTAAAATGCTGCTGTTATAAAACTGTTTTGCCGGTCCACATTGTCACATGGATCATTTATTTTATCATTTATTCATGTTGAGGGAAGATATTCATGTAAGTAATGTTTATATGTAGTGACCTGACTGTAGGATCTGCCCTGTCTCCTAAAGGAATCCCGTTAGAAATACATTAAGTTACAACAGCAAATGCATTTTGAGGGGAAATGTTATGCTGATGGAATTATTATTAATTTTCATCAGAACTCAAACTCAAATAAGGACACTCTTGGGTCGAGTCCACTGCCATACCAAAGCCTCCCCATTTGCTTGGTCATGAACGAGACTCAGAAATCAACTTTCTTACATAGTTGACATTTAGCATTCTCGGCATGTTGCATAAATGTAACATTGCTATGTGTTTAAAAGAGGCAGTTATCATCAACTCACGGTGACTAAACTGACTATGGTTATGTCCAAGCCCTGACAGCACAGGGTTAAGTTTTTGAAAATGATCGTGGTCTGTTTTAATAGAGACAATGTCAGCAGCGACTTTGTGACGATTGTTCGTCTGTTTTTTCCTTATTTTAATAAAATAAATTTTGAAAAAAAACAAACAAAGAAACACTGTCATTGAGTTTGGTCACATTGATTACATTTGTTATCATAAAAACAATTTAATAATACATATGGTGACAGGCTTGGTGGAACATACCCCTTAAATTCAAACGACATCTATCACAGAAGAAGTTGTAGTTGTCACTCCCTCACATTGAAAGGCATTATTTTTTACACAACACTACACAGTATGTTGGACAGCGGTGTCTTTAATGAGCACTCCTTCAGTGTTGCCAGAATAACCAACACATCTGACTTCTGCTGATCATATGTGCTGGATAAACTGTGGTTCAGATGCACTTTAAGCATCTCAAGAAAAACAGCCTCTCCTAACTATTTCCATCGGCGGATTTTATCGCTTTGGTCTGACATGGCAAACCGTTTCTGAGGCGAATGGTTTTCATTCTCTTCAGTTTAACATTAAAATCATGCCCTTCAATCCCCTCTGCAGTAAATTCACATCACACACACACACACACACACACACACACACACACACACACACAAGGACCTGAATTGATCATTCAAAGAGTGTGGACTGTTTTTAAAATCTCCTCCTTCGTGATGTGATGCCTTCAGGGGCTGTTCGGTGTGTAGGAACAATCACTACAATGTAAAACCAAGTTATACCCCATGTTGTATTGACTTCTGTTAATGATCCGAGTTGAGCAATTGTTGCTTTTCACAGGAAGCAGATCATATATATATCAAATTAGGTCCAAAAGCCATCAGATTGTTATTTTGCACATTTGTTCTCAAACTGGGAACTTTTGCATGTTCCTTGTGAATTTACTAAATAACATATTTTACTTTTTTTTTTTTTTTTTTTTTTTTTATGCTTCTTGACAAGCAACATATGATTTTGTTTAGTTCTTCTTTAGATTTTTTCTACTTACCATTGTTACCAGTGTTATGCACCAAAACACCATTTTAAAATTCCTCATTCGTGGAAACCTTCTTATCAATGAACCTGAATTTTTATTTTGATTATTATCGGTTGTTCTTGAATTGTACCTTTTACAGAAAGGAGGAGCAAAAGAAAGGTGCATTTGACGAAATGTAGGTCCTTAGCATCGCAGAGAAGAAAGTAAATGCTTGGCTGCTAATTACTGTGACATAAGAACTGTTTGATCTCACTGTAGGGCTTGGTAAACACTGCTAACACCAGCACCAGGTAACACACACACACACACACACACACACACACACACACACACACACACACACACAAGAGAAAACACAGCTGAGGAGGAAATGGCATCCTGGGGTCTTTAGCTGGACCAGTGTGTTTATTTTCCTCCCATGGTGCACCAGGGCCAAGCTGCTTAACGCGAGGCTGGTGTTCCTGTGGGGCTCTGGATACTGTATGTGTGTGTAACTGCTGCAGCCATGTGTGTGCGTAAGTGATTGGCGGTGTTATTATTACTTGAAAACATTATGTGAACGCATGTTGTTCTCTTGCACTAATACTATGCAATAGTAAGGCCTTGCTATTTAGCTAGTGTATGGAAGCTATGAAGTATCAACAACTTTATAATTCTTTTATATTGTATTCGTAAAATGTTGCATTTGGTCAGGCCTATAGTAAATGAACCTATATACAATGAGAACGACTAGTTGAGTAGGGGGAGCAGAGAGTGAGCTTGGGGCCTGAGCGTTTGGATAAACGTTTGGTTTTCCCCGCTGCCTCCGCCTGTGTCTGGATTATGAAGGGCAGATATACAGCACTTCAGAGTGTGCCAATTAACAGCCCCAGCAGCGGCCGCCACACAGGAGGGCCCCTCATAAAGACTCACCCTATGGTGTAAGCCCTGCCACTTCCAAGTGCTTTATCCGGGGCCGAGCCCGTACACACAGCTGTTAAACTGGCAGGTTTTTAAGCAGCCCCAGCATCGCCGACAGGCCCAGGAGTTCATAAAGATTTTCTCAGCAAGTGCCTTCCCAAGGAAAGAGAGCGAGATGAGAGGAAGGAGGCGGAGAGCGAGGGGAGGGTGAGCGAGGCGGCTGGGCAATCAAGGGGCAGACCTAGCTCAGAGACAAGATAGAGCCACCACGCTTCCTGCCTTCATCCCTCTCTCTCTATCCCTCTATCTGTCCATCTCTCTCCTTCCGTTCTCGACTGCACTCTTCCCCCTCTTTTTTCTTCATGTGAAGAACCAGTGATTGCGGTGGCGGGCAAGCCAACAACAGGCAGGGGGTGGCCTGCTGAGGACTTGGAAGTTGGGATAACTCCAATCGTCCAAGCCACTGCCACCCCTGCCTGCCACATACCAACTGCTGGCATTTCAACAGCTTTGATACATATTTTAAAGACTGTAGTGCATCAGAACTGTACTAATCTTAGTTAAAAGGCGAAGCACCATATACTGTATTTTTCATTTTTTTTTCCTGCATAGAGGCCCAGCAGCATGTGCTGCAAATTGCTGGGATGGAAGGACACACAAGCTGTGCGTGGACCGACAAGCTTGTGATATTTTTAAAATGAACAGATGTATGTTCGCGGGCTAATGTGGACAGATTAGGCTACCACAAAGGTCCCACTGTATGTGAGAGTGATTACTGCGTTAGTAGTGATTTTACTTCTTTTTTTTACTTTTCAACACCGTGCAAGCTGTGATCTATAGCACATAACTTCCTTATAAACATTTTTTTTTTTAATACAGTTGATAAGGATTTTCTTGCCAAAGTCTCGCTTTCAAACTTTTAGTGGTTGGAAACTATAAAAAGTCACATAAAACTAATATACAATTTTATATTACACGTATACACACGTATCAGATATCACCAACTGGAGGCCTGAGCAGTGAGGGAGAAACTTCGCTCATTGTATGAAAGAGCCCAGTGTTCACTGCTGTTGTGACAGGGGAGAAATGTGTGCTGCGAGCTAAACGAACGTCACGCTAGATATTGTTTGACCAAGCCGAGCGAGTGTGTGTTGTGTGCATGGTTGCACGCAGACTGCACAGTGTTTGCACGGAAGTCCAAACACGTCTGTAATGTGCATGTTTCGTGGGTATATACAGTGTGCGCATATCTAAATGAGCACATGCGTTTGTGCGTGTGCGAGCTAGCAGCCGAGGGTCCGCTGCCATTGCTCCTGCAGACCGAGGCGGAGATAAAGCAGCAGAAACTGGGCTGACCACATGCTAGACGGGATTGGCCACAGATGTGCCCAGACAGATCACAGAGAAAACGTGATGGCATTTCCTCAAGATGTGGATGTGTATTTTTAAACTTTGATGTGAACATGATTTGCCATGAAAAAATGCTTTGTTCGTGTGATTCACATGGTCTCAATAACAGAGCTCATACATATTGTATGCCGATCCGGGCCTTTTTTTTTCTTCTTTTTTTTTGTCTCGGTAATAGTGTATGTTGATCTCAGGACATTTAGCAGCATGTATGATGAGCCTTCTGGCAAAGAAAAACGATGCTGGATGTTATTTTGACGACAGGGATAACATGCATAGCGTGTCGGTGAGATGGTCCGTATCACGGCTACAACAGCAGCGTGTGATATACTGCGCTCTGAGGTCATGTATGGCCACTGGTCCTTTGTGCTGATTCCTGTTTGAATGCATTAGCCAGACCAGTCACAATGTGATTCAATAACACGTGATCAAACAAATGTTAACATCTAAAGGCTGTCATACAGATGCGACATCTTAAGGCCGCGTGGATGGATATTTCTGTCGGCAGCCAAACAAGACTTTTTGTTCTATACAGTTTTTTTTCTTTTTCACCCCCCCCAATGTCAAAGGTCGTTTTATTATCCCTGTTAACTTTATCTGAACTGTCACTTCTCTTGTGGCCATACTGAACATTTTCATCTTCACAAGGTTGCCTATGCAAATTGAATGCACCTATTACTGAAAATCATAGAAGTCTTTGTGGAATGAACAGTGGTGCCCTGTACGTTCCGCGATGACTTGAACTAAAGTTGTCTTGACTGGCCGGCATTAATACTTTTGATCCACGCGCTTTTGATTTCCTAGGTGCTAGCTATTCTCTAAAAAAATATATTTAAAAAATCACCAACATATGTTGAAGAAAATGAAAGCTGTCCTGACACAATTTGCATGACACATTTTAACACCAGCCCTCTCCTCGTCCGGCTGGATAGCTCCACAGTTAATATCTGACAGAGCGAGCCGCTGTTGAAACTCCCGGGCCTTCTGCACCATGTGTCTTCTTGGCTAACATTACGTGGGGGTACTGTACGGGGGGGAACGGCAGGCGTGAAGAAAGAGCCGCCGGTTCAAGCAGAGGGGAAAGGTATCACTGCGAGGTAGTCTAGCTGTTGACCGGCCTGCTCTGTTTAGTTCGGGTTTGCGTGTGTGTGAAGTGATAGTTCCAACACATTGTGTTCTTGTTCTGCGCTTCTTCTGTTTCAGCGTTGGCAGGTGACCTGCCATTGGATGTACTGGCTACTGTACACCAGGTGACAGCTTCTGACATTGTAATTGTCTGCTTTGGGCAAGGGGGTGGAGGGTGTAATACATCTTGTGTTTCCTTTCAGTAGAAATTATTGATAACTGGAGCTGAGAGGCGGCGCTGGTATCACTAACCGGGTCTCAGAAAGTCTTGATTGATCACAGCAGTTTGGGTTTACAAACATAATCAAAAAGCATAGTTCAAGTTACCTGGAATTTAATTAATATCAAACATCTCTCCTAGATATGAAGACGTGAAATAATCAAGCGTAGTCCAAATCTTCAATCCAACATGGAAATACAGTCTGTGGAAGACACTACCGGGAAAGGTAAGTTTCTGTACTAATCAGTAACTAGTGTGGAGGTCAGAGGTCAAGAAGTCTCATGTCAAATGTTGCTGTAAACACTGACTTAACCTACTATTTTTTTTTTTAAATTTATTTAATGAAAGCAAACCAAATGGTATTGTTTAGTTAGTTTTGCAGTGCACATAAATAATAGTACAAAAAAATATGTAAAACCAGATTTTATGGAACCTTTTACTCTCCATTCATGTAGAAATAAACAAACATGAAAGAAGAGACTTTTATTAAGCCTCTTTATCCAGCATATTTAATTTCTGGTCCAAATGTAATCCTCATCATGCTCCTGCAGGTCTACCATTTAAAATGTTTAACTTATTGTCATCATATTGTAGTAAGCTGGTATTGGAACAGCACGAACCAACATGGATATACAGTTTGTGGAAGACGTTACCAGGAAAGGTACATTTCTGCACAATGGGTGCAGTAGAGTTGAGGTCCTAGGTCAAGACGTCACATGTCAACATTTAATCATATTTGTTTTTTTGTTTTTTTTTGGGGGGGGGGGGGTCTAGATGAATGAATAATAATGATTAATCATATATAACACCGGATTTTATGGTACTGTTTTTTACTTTCATTTCAGAGAGATAAACAGCATGAAAATTGAGATGGGCTTTAATTAAGCACTGTTTTGCAGATCTTATGTTATGGTTTAAAACAATCTAGACTGATGTCATCTTATTATTGTGAGGTGGTCTTCCACTACTCCCACCAACCTGGAAACACAGACGTTACCAGGGAAGTTAAGCTTCTGTACAATCAGCAAAATAGAGTTGAAGTTATTTGTCAGGAAGCAACATGTCAGAAGTTGCTGTAAACTCTGACTTGACCTGCTAATGTAAGGAATTATTTCATTCAT